>NW_020664530.1:4815839-5079474 GCF_002925995.2 Terrapene triunguis | reverse complement strand
TTAAATCCTTTCTTTTCCCAGACAGCTGGGTGAAAATACAAATGTTTCATAAACAAGTCTTCCCTGTGATTTATTACATTGTCTTCATGATGGAAAGTCCGATCAGTAACTGAATGGGATTGTCAGGTTCCATGGTCCACTCTGTAGCAAATGCAACAGGATCAGTGGCAGGGAGTCTAAATGAAAGAGAAAGAAAAGGAAAACAGAGGTGCTTGCAATAACACGTGGAAAGAAAAATGCTGTGGGCCTGACCCAGCTTCTGTTGAAAGTCAATGGGAATTTGGCCAATGATTTCAGTTAGGATCAGGGACTTCAATGTTCTGTGAGGCCCATATTTTAGCAAACCTTAGAACTGGGAAAGGATAGGAGAAAACATCCATTGCATTGGAAAGGAATAAAATAAAATAGAAATATATGTGGAGAAATAAACTGTTATCACTGCAACTCCTCCCTCTTTGCATTTATGTGACACCTATAATCTGAGGACCTCAAAGACTTTTACAAATCTAATTAAATTATCACATATAAGCAAATCTCATCAGGGATTTACAGTCAGCTGGTTGCCAACTCACATGCAAGGAAAGTGAAGTGAAATTAAGTGCTCCTGTTTCTCCACTTTCAAAATCAAGCACTTGACTAATTTAAATATTAAGGCTGAATTCCCAAAGTTCCTATTGCCAAATAATCGAGTCCCTTTTACACATATAAATGAGCTCAAGCCATGCCTGAATAAAAGATTTAGGGCTTGATCTAAAATCAGTGGAAAGACCCTAATGGGCTTTGGATCACATTCATAAAGAGCTCACATTTCCTCACATCCTATAATAGCTTGGATCTGATATAATTTCTCTTATGTTGCATATTATAATGAAGAGACTTGTCTCAATTTTTTCAGTACTTTAACATGTTTTCAGTTATTATTCATGTTATTTAATTCCCAGTAGTATTAACTCCTAGTTTCACTTTGGTATGATGTAATATACCAAGGCTGAAAAAGATGTAAGTGTGGTCCTATCATCTACTTTATAACATTGAGAATTTTTAAACTGACATTTTCAGGTTAAGAAGCATTGGCCAAACTGTGCTCTCAAACACACCTGTGTCAATGTGAGATAATTCTATGAAAGGATTTACACCAGTGTAACTGAAAACAAAATTTGGCCCTACATGTTTAAAAAAAACATGATGTCCTTATTAGTGTTAACAATACCTGAGACCATTAACAAAGTGAATGAGCTCTCAAAAACTAATCTATTTTTTTTATTATTGATGCTGGCTATTTACATTTTGTATTTTGCTCAGGTTGGGCAATGAAAATGGATTAGTCAATTTTACTTGCCTTTTCAGTGAGTTTTCGATTCAGCCCATCACGCATTAGCAGAAGCCAAGGAATATTTAAATTCAAATATTTTAAAAAGGTTCCTATTAGAATTTTAAAAAATGGGGGGTATGAAAACATTTCTATTGTCTTAAGGTTAACCCTTGTTTTAAGAAACACTAAAATTTTAGCTTAGATCAACCTGTCAGCATCCTTTTAAGGTGTCAGGAAGAAATCTTGTTTATATTGTTTGGCATATTTTCAATGCATCTTAACATTTAACACTCTTTACCATTTCATATTCATTGGTTTATAGCTTCTGTTGTAAGACAACATCTGATACATCACAGAAAATATAGGCTTTGAAATTTATGGTTGAGTTCTGTTTTTTAATTACAAGGCTTCTTATACCTGCTCCACTTAGGGTCAGACTGTGATTTCCCCTGCCTCCCGTCCACCCTATGCAAGGGCTAGGCACAATAGTGGTTCCTGTGTTCTCCCAGGGCTTGATTCATTCCCAAACGAGCAAGGAGGAAGTGCAGATGAGCCATGGCTATGTTCTTCCATCTCCTGAGGAGATGATTAAGTAAGCTGTATATTTAAAGTCTGACTACAAATCCTCTCTAAGACTAGGTGGTGTCATTTTCATCCAAAGCAATGGTACAGTGTGCATGTTCCCCTGTGCTTTGGAAATACAATCCCTTGCAGAGCTCTCCCCCGTTGTCCACACTTGGGTCATTGTCTAGATTAAGCAGTCTGGCCTGAAAGGCGATTGTGGCGCATGACCAGAAAGGGTTAAGCATCCTGCAGAATAAATGACTCAAATTCAACCCTTAAAGACATATGCGGAGATAATGTTTGTGTTTTTGTGTATTTACATATTTATATATGGGTAGTGGTCAACAATGTAATCAACAGTCCCTGTCTATGCTGTATTCTGTTAATTCGGAGATCAAAAGAACATCCTAGCATTTAAATGAATTGTAAACACGGAATATCATTGTATTCATCTCTTTTTGAAATGTATAGCAAATCATCTGTGAATGGTGGAGAAATGGGCAATTGCCTTATGTTAATTTGTATAGCTAAGTACCATGGACCTACTTCAAAGTCGCCCTAATTACCTATTGTAAGCCAAGGTACTCTGACTTGTCAAAGAAGGCTTGAAATTGTATAAAAGATCGTTGGGTCCCAATCCTTTTTATCTCAGATCTGCTTGAGGTTTCATGCAGGGAAGCCTAAGCCACAAGGATTGAGATCCCAGTTCTGACTGGACCACTCTGAAATATAAACATTGGACTATAACCTATGGACTATTCTGAAAGAACTTTTTGCAACTACAAAGCTCACCATCTCTGCTATGAATCTGAAGATTACTCATGTCTGTATGTATATTATTCTTTTAACCATACTCTCTTTTCTTTTTTAATAAATTTTAGTTTAATTAATAAGAATTGGATGTAAGCGTGTATTTGGGTAAAATCTGGAATATTCATTAACCTGGGAGGTAATGTGTCCGATCCTTTGGGATTGGTAGAACCTTTTCTTTTATATGATGAAATAAGATTTTCATTAATCCTCATCATATCTGACTTGGGTAACTAGGTGGAGGCCTGAGGCTGGGTTACTTTAAGGGAACTGTGTTGTGGACTTCTGAATAACCAGTAAGGTATAACAGAAGCTGTTTTGTGCTGGCTTGATAAATCTAAGTATTGGAATATCCACCAGCTTTGGGGATTGTCTGCCCCATTTGTTGCAGTTCACCCTAATTGAGTGACCTTAGCTGGCTCCCCTGGGATTCCGGTCACAGCGATATTCATCCCTGAGCAGGCAGGATTGGCAGGTGTCTGTTTTTTGACTGGAAAGTCCGGTTGAAAGGAGACCTGTGCAGTGTCTGGTCAGTACTGCTGACTGGACACCAAAACTCCGGTTACCGCAGTAACCGGCTTCTGCTGCTGGGAGGGTGGGAAGAGTAGCTGCTGCTGGAGGAGTTCAGCTGATGGACTCGAGAGAAGCTTAGGAACTGGTTTCCAGCTCCAGCAGAGAGGAGATGTAGGTACTGCCTTCTCAGACTCCTGGGACTCCAGCTCCAGGGACCAACCCCCCCGGCCCCTTGCTCTGGGGACCGCTCCCGCCCTCCCCAATTGCCCCGGACCCTCACTCCAGGGACCGACCTGCCCCACCATGCCCCAATTGTCCCTTACTTTGAGAACTGACCCCCCCCCCCCCCCCCCACACACACACACACCTTGCCATGTCCGAGTTAGGCAGGCAGGCTCTGCTTCTGCTCCTCCCAGCCCAGGTCTGCAGGTGGCAGGTGAGTCCCGGGGAAGGGGGGAGTGAGCAACGGGATGGAGGTGGGGTGGGTTTGTAGTGTCTGGTTTTGAATAATTGGAAAGTTGGCAACCCAGCAGGCCAGCATAGACCTATGCACCACTTAAAAGCCACTAAAATTGTCAATGTACGGTTTAATTGGGGCTTACGTGCTGCATAGGCCATATGTTGGCTCTCTGCAGAGAGGACAATTTCACCTGAAGAGAACATTTTGCAGGGATATTCAAAGCGACCTTTCTCTTATCACCTATTAATACTTTCAAACAAAAGTTTTACTATGCTCCATTTGGGAATTATGCAGATTAAGTGAGAATTGCCTGTGCCAAAGTATATTTCTTCAGCAAACATGCAGTTACTGATAAGCAGTAAAGGTAAATGATATGACATGGAAACAAGAAAGTATTATAACCTGTACTGTATTATTACCTATCTGGAAGATTTATTTGGCCAATATACCAACGCTCAGGGGGCTTGAAATAGTGTAGCAGGTTTCAAACATAACTGTAGCATAGTGTGTATGCTTCATTTGCATTGAAAATGTTTCATTTTACTAAAGGTAAAGGAAAGCTACAATGAGTAAGGGAAAACTAAACTAATTATTTAAAGTGACAAATCTGGTTTTGAAGTAGGCCCATATTACCACTGGGCTTTTTTCAGGTGTGAATGACTTTCAGCATTGTTTAAAATTGGTGACTAATGACTCTCAATAAACGTTTAGGAAGTTCCATTCAGATGTTTATCTGACCTTCTTGGCTCTGCCAAAATAGCTCTCTCGTGAGATTTTCAGTGATTCCTGCTCTGCTCATGTTGGAAATGCTAGGATAATGTTTTTTTCTTATGGTATTGTGATGCCTCCACTTCTGCTCAGAACATGTGAAAGTGAAAAATAAGCCAGAAATAAATGAACCAAGCTTCTTCAAACCTCAGAAAAAGTTTTCTTCTGAGTCCATTCCCATGGAAGTCAATCTAGGGTTTGGTTTAAATTTGGGGATTAAGGGTCAAGTCCAGTTCTTAGTTTATTTATTTTTATTGAACCCATTCATCCATCCATTTAAGACACCCTCTCCCCACCCCTACCCCCCATGTATACTTTCACAGGTATGATCAATGGTGCTGGTGGAGCTGATGTGATGCCCCATTGATATAAGAGAGAGGGTACAGCTGGCAGGGTATTCTCTATTAGGGCTCTGGATCTTTGGAATGCCCTATGTCCGTGACATCCTAAGCTTTAGTCTTCAAAGCCCACCTTTTCTCTCTTGCTTGTGAAGAGGGAGGTGTCGGATGAGGCTCATTAGTGGTGATATGGCGGGGGACCATGTATGTAGGTTGATTAGATCTTGGGGTGTTTACATTGTTGCTACGTTATTTGATTTCACTGTGGTAAAATTCAGTGTGAAATTTTCAAGATTACATCAGTACTCAGTAAGTTCCTAAGTCCCATTTTCAAACAAAATTTAGGCAATTAGGAGCTAATTGGTGGTAAAGATAATGGCTGAGGCATTTACAGTGCAAGAAGAGCATGAAAGTGCCCTCAATTCTGGGTCAACTACATGTTGCACTAGTCCCCCTGTGTCAGTTAGAGTGGCCTGAAGGCTGGTGCAATTTGCACTTGCAGCTAATTACCCAAAAAGCCTCTTATGTGGCAGCTAGAATCACAAAGGCTTAGGGAAGTCCCACCTATCCTCCCTTTCTGCCAGCTATACCCTGTATTTCAGCAGCTGCAAGAAGGAAGGCTTGAGCCACAGTTAGGGTATTAGTCTTTGACTTAGAAGACCGAGGTTCAATTCCCTTCTCATCCCTGAATCTATGTGTGATCTTGGGCCAGTCACTTAGTTTATGTCTACACCACAATTAGACACCTCCAGCTGGCCCATGCCAGCTGACTCAAGCTAAGCCTAGACATCTACACTGCCATTAAACAGCTCCACAGTGCAATCCTGAGTTGGGTTTTTAATTGCCGTGTAGACACACCCTTAGTTATTCTGGCACAGATCTTCAATGGGAGTTAGGTGCCTAAATACCTTAGAAAATCTGGGCCTCGAGGCCTCAGTTCTCCAGCTGTAAACTGGAGATAATAGCACTCTGTGACACACCTGTGATGGGATCCATACATTTAGCATAACTAGTGAATACAGTTAGCAGAGCCCCAAGCTGCTGGATAGGGAGAAAGGGGAAAAATGCCTCCCTCAACATTTCCACTGGTGTAGGTATCATGTAGTGAGATTCCTTTCCCAGGGTCCCTGTACCAGAATGGAAGAGTTATTTGGCCCATAAAATCTGAGCCCCAAAAAGAGAAGAACCTCACCTATTTTTTGTGTTGTGTTTTGCTTAAGGCTACCTAGACCAGGGGTCGGCAACCTTTCAGAAGTGGTGTGCCGAGTCTTCATTTATTCACTCAAATTTAAGGTTTTGCGTGCCAGTCATACATTTTAACATTTTTTAGAAGGTCTCTTTCTATAAGTCTATAATATATAACTAAACTATTGTTGTATGTAAAGTAAATAAGGTTTTTTAAATGTTTAAGAAGCTTCATTTAAAATTAAATTAAAATGCGGAGCCCCATGGACCGGTGGCCAGCACCCGGGCAGTGTGAGTGCCACTGAAAATCAGCTTGCGTGCCACCTTCGTCATGCGTGCCATAGGTTGCCTACCCCTGGCCTAGACTAAGGCACTAGTCCTGCAATGAGTTGTACATGAGCAGACCCCTGTGCTTATGCAGAGACTTGTTGACTTCAGTGAGGTGCCAGACAGACACCTGGATCCACCTGTGTGGAGCTCCTTGCAGGACTGGGACCCAACACACTACATTAGAAATGCCTGCGGCAGGGAAGTAGGGTGGAGGACATGTTTAAACAAAATTGATCTTTTTCCATTTTTGTGTGTTTATTTAATCATTTGCCCATCAGACTGTCATATGGTAGAAATCCAATTTACAAATAGTTTTAGTAGTATTTTTCCAGTTCTAATTGTCATGCTCTTGGAGAATGCAGAAGCCAAGGACTGGAGCCCACTAATAGACTTCTTGTCTTTGCCTAGACTAGCATTTTACTGTTGTGCTACCACCTGGGGTAGCAATGGCGAGAGACTAGCGAAGATTGGACTCAAGCATTTTGTGATCACAGTGCCATCGAGCCCCATGTACAACAGGGCTAGACAATACGACAGTGAAAAAGCCAGTGACAAATTTTTACTGACTCTCCCACTGTTGCTACCACTTATAGAGCTGTAGTGCAACAGTGAGATGATTTAAGAAAAATACCAGTATAGACCAAGCCCTTTTGGTTGAAGCTGTAATTTTACGTTACACTTGCAGTCTCATTCAGGCAGCTCCTGGATGGGTTAAGAAGAGGTTCAGATAATCTCAAGCATCACTGGTTTAAATTGCCTTAAATTATCCCAGACTTTATATTTTCTTACATTACCAAGAATGATGATGTGTGTCAAGTGTACTCAGAGTCTTAGTTTTTTTACTAGTCTCTTCTAGATAAATTCAGTTGAGGTGCATGAATGCCTATGTAGCTTGAATAACATGCTCTGTCTGTATTATTGTTTTAAACTTTACCAAGTTATTTTATTGTTCAGAAAACTGCCTTTTCTTAAAATCTGAAAATAAAATGTCTTTGTTGAACCAATGTCAGTTCTCTTGGTAAAATTAAAGTATACATTAGGTTAGTAATCATCAGAACAATGTAAAGGCAGCCCTGAACCTGCACTTTGAAAACTGGTTAGGGTTCACCATCAGAATGAAAGAAAAAAACTATTCCAATAATTAATCTTGTCCATATTCTGTATTATGGATATAACAGTCTCCCATAAAGCCCCTGAGCCTCCAGACTTGTGCAGGTGCTTAACCTTAAGCATGCAAGTAGACTTTAAGTGAGGCCTATGCATAAGTGCTCTCATGATTGAGGCCAAACGCATGTGAATATTTGGCTGTTGAAGGATGCGGGTGAGCTTTTAGCTCAATGATAAATGCTCATCCTTTCTCCATATGGTGCACTTCGCACCATTCACCACTGTGCCTGTAACAGAGTGGCAAACTCTAAGGCCCTGATCCACAAAGCTACCTAGGTGCCTAAATCTAGGGATTAGGGCCTAAATCCCAGTTTTAGGCTACACTGTGATCCACAGAACCCTCACTCAACCCTATAGGTGCTAAACTCCATTCCTAAGTTTTCAGGATAAAAGTTCCCTGTGTGCCCAAATTTCTGCCTCTGGGCATACTCCCGGCTGCCTATCTCTAAGTGTCCAGACACCTATCTCCCGCGTAAGCCCCAGAGTGATCCACAAACCGGGGGAAGATAGGCATTTGGCCACCAATCTCATGTGAGGGGCCCAATCCAATAGGCATGCTCAGAGGCTGCCAATCAGATCAGGTCCCATTCAAAATGTGGCTGCCGGAGGAGGAGGAGAAGGTGGTGGTGCTGCTGCCCATGCTGTAACTTTTAGCCTCATGGTTAAAGCAATCACTTAGGATGGGGAGACTCAGATTCAATTCTCCCCTCTCTGCCAGATGGGGAGAAAGGATTTGAACACGTCTCCCACCTCTCAGGGGAGTGCTCCAACCATTGAGCTATGAGATAGTCTGGTGTGGGGCTCCTTCATTGTCTCCTGTTGAAGCTGTTCCACTGTGGATTAGATAATGAAAGAGTGATTGGAGCAGTGGGACTGGACCATGGATCTCCCACCTCCAAGATGGATGCCCTACCCATTTGACTACAGTCTTTCTCTGGCTGGCCAAGTGACTGTTCCAGTGTGGATAAAACCTTAACTAGTCCCTCAACCATTGGTTAATCATGGGATATATACTATCTGCCAGGGAAGCTGGCTCATAGAGAAGAACGGGGACATGAGGTACCAGAACTACAACTCCCATGAGACACCAGCAGTAGCATTTCCAAATAAAAATATTTAAGTTTTTAGGCATTTGTTCAGTTTCCCACAAAAAAAAAAAAAAAAAAAATTAGTCAAAATCCCAATTTTCCACTTAAAAACTGTTTCAACATAACATTTTCAACCAGCCGTACTTGCAGGATCACACCCTGGGTGAAAGAGACCTCTGTGTAGAGTGCCAGTACAAAGCTTATGTATTGCTTAAGTGAGATTTAAGAGGTACATTGACTCTGTGCTGGCCCTTTGCATGGGGATGAATGATTGGTATAAGATACTCTGTGAGCTTTAGAATAAGAACTGTCAGGGTTATTACCACTTCTGAGGTTTTTACATTCAACTGCTATTTTACCTAGCTTGTAGGTAGCCTGGGCAGACTTAATTAGGCTAAGCGCAGTCTCCTGAAATCCTCTGCACTAAACTGATCCTGATGAGCTGTGGTTGGAGCCCTAGTTTTACAGGCATTGTATTACCGCTGGTCTTTAAATGCATACTTAGAGGGACAGAAAAAGTTTTTCACTTTCTCTGATGCTTCATAGGCCAGTGACCTTTATAAATGACAGCAAATCTCTGCTGAATGACGGATGAAGGAAAAGAGGAAAACATTAAGATATTTTGTCCTACTTTTTTTGTGGCATGTTGAAAACAATCGCAGGCCCTATTTGTCATGCTCCAGCTTTGTCTCCTTTCCCCGGTAGCGTCTGACAGGCTGAATGAAGAAAGTGTAAGTGAAGATGAATTGGCAAAGGTATCGCTTCTGGTCTGTCTAATTTTTTCCCTAGATGAAAAATATATATAATATCAGATCGGTTAAGTGAAAGAAATATTAAGATCAAGGAGGTGGGGTGGTTGAAATAGGAACTCTGTGAGCAATTTAAAAATCAAACGAATAAAGCTGAATAAATCTGTCTCTTTCATAATTTAAGTAGTTTCTGCCAGGTATTTATATCATTAAAATAATAACCAGCTGATTTATGCTGAAATGGAACACACAGAAAAAAACAGTTCTCAGAGCAAAGGAAAATACCGGTAAAATTTCCCAAACAGTGAGGATTATTAGACTGTAGAATCATCTCCCAAGGGGAAAGACGTCTTCTTGCTCTGATTCACTTAGTACTAGACTGGGGAAAACACTCAAAAGCAGCCTGTAGAGAAAAATCCTGCATTAAGTAGAGGGTTTAATGAGATGACCTGCTAGGTCTTTTCTATTTCTAGATTCTATGAGTTAGTGTGGAGCAGACATTTTAAGGACTAAAGTACAGATACTCCTGCGTTGGGATGCTAGACATGAGACAGCAGTCCATGGAGTCCTTTCCTTAGTTCAGACATATGGGTTCAGGCTTAGTCCGTCTGTTTCAGGAATCAGGGTCTGCAGCTGTATCTGGGACCAGCTAATTGACCTACAGACAAACACCCTGATTGACCAGACACCCTGAGTGGCTGAGAGGCAGGGCTGGCTCCAGGCACCAGCCCACCAAGCATGTGCTTGGGGCAGTGCCTGGAGGGGGGCGGCGCGGCGGGGCGCTCCGGCCCGAGAGCGGGGCCCCGGCCGGGCTCGCCGCCCTCCCGCCAGCGCTCCGGCCGGTCGGCGAGAGCGGGGCCCCGGCCGGGCTCGCCGCCCTCCCCCCGGCGCTCCAGCCAGTCGGGGAGAGCAGCGAGCCGCGGTGGGCTCGCCGCCCTCCTCCCAGCGCTCTGGCCGCTGGGGGCTCTCCGCCCTCCCCCCGGCGCTCTGGCCGCCGGGGAGAGCGGAGAGCCCCGGCCGGACTCTCCGCCCTCCCCCCGGCACTAAACTAGGAGGCGTGGTAGATACACTAGAGGGTAGGGATCGGATACAGAGGGACCTAGACAAATTAGAGGATTGGGCCAAAAGAAACCTGATGAGGTTCAACAAGGACAAATGCAGAGTCCTGCACTTAGGACGGAAGAATCCCATGCACAGCTACAGACTAGGGACCGAATGGCTAGGTAGCAGTTCTGCAGAAAAGGACCTGGGGTCACAGTGGACGAGAAGCTGGATATGAGTCAACAGTGTGCTCTTGTTGCCAAGAAGGCTAACGGCATTTTGGGCTGTATAAGTAGGGGCATTGCCAGCAGATCGAGGGACGTGATCGTTCCCCTTTATTCGACATTGGTGAGGCCTCATCTGGAGTACTGTGTCCAGTTTTGGGCCCCACACTACAAGAAGGATGTGGAAAAATTGGAAAGAGTCCAGCGGAGGGCAACAAAAATGATTAGGGGTCTGGAGTGCATGACTTATGAGGAGAGGCTGAGGGAACTGGGATTGTTTAGTCTCCAGAAGAGAAGAATGAGGGGGGATTTGATAGCAGCCTACAACTACCTGAAAGGGGGTTCCAAAGAGGATGGAACTCGGCTGTTCTCAATGGTGGCAGATGACAGAACAAGGAGCAATGGTCTCAAGTTGCAGTGGGGGAGGTCTAGGTTGGATATTAGGAAACACTATTTCACTAGGAGGGTGGTGAAGCACTGGAACGTGTTACCTAGGGAGGTGGTGGAGTCTCCTTCCTTGGAGGTTTTTAAGGCCCGGCTTGACAAAGCCCTGGCTGGGATGATTTAGTTGGGAATTGGTCCTGCTTTGAGCAGGGGGTTGGACTAGATGACCTCCTGAGGTCCCTTCCAACCCTGATATTCTATGATTCTATGATTCAACAAGCCATTTTACAAACTTCGGGGCTGTGGTTCTTTCTGCAATGGGAGCTTTGCCAGTGACTTAAATGAGAGCAGGACTGGATGCTTAGTTATCCCATCATTTATAAGTTGGTTTGGGAGAATGTTTTTTTTACATAATTATGATGCATACTATTGATATTTATTTTAAGCATTTTTCTATTTGTATCGATTTTAAATTTTCACAGTTACAGGAAATTATGGTGGGAGGATAGACAATAATTTAAGGACTTTATATGCTAAAGTTCAAGAAGTTAAAGCTTTATAACCATTAAACCACAAATGGCCAACATCATAGGTCAAAATATACAAAGTAAATATCCTTAACTCAAACTCTGATAAGTTCCTAGGAAAGGGAAAAAACTGCTGCTTATCTGTAAATTTCAGGTATTATTGATGGAAATATTTGTTCATCATTTTGTGACAGTATGGTGAAATAAATGTTTACCGACGTTTACTGATAAAACTGTAATCCTTCCAAGCCTATTTGTAATACAGAGCAGAAGAGCCGGTTGAAATGTTTCAAAACAAATTGGTTGTTTGGTTGTTTTTTAAAAAAGGAGGGGGCAGGACTCTCTCTTTTTTAAAAAAAGTGTTGGAAAAAATTGACATTTGAAATTTCTTTCTTACTTAGTAAAATGTTTCATACTGTGTTTGGCCTTGTTTCAATTTTTTTATTAAAATATTTTCACAAAAAAAGTGGGGGGAAAACCAAATGTGGATCCATTTCAAGCACTTCTAAATGCAAACAACTTCAACATTGTGAAGTGTATTCAAAAACTTTTTTTTTATTTCTTGATCAGCTGTATAGACTAGTTTTATAGTTTGTGAATTCTTTAAGAACTGAATTTCTGCCACAGACACTTTTATTTTAAACTTCCTGCCTGTACATAAGAAGCAGTCATAAGAGAAAAAGGCATGACAGAATGTCTAGTTCAAATTGTACTCCCACTAAATTGATATGAGCCAGAGAGCATGGGAGAAACAGAAAGATTGTCATCTCGATGTAGATTGATAGACTCCATATAACGTGACACCACAGGGCAGTGCTTGTGACAGTCACGTCATACACAAATGACTTGATGTGATCCACAGAGCGATTACTTTGGATCCAGTTGTGCTGCATACATACAAATGCAAAATGATGTACCTGTTGTGTCCCTAATTACTGGGGAGTTCCTAAAATAAAGGCCTTGAGAGTCTAAAATGAGGTAATATCTGGGTTTTATTTATCATACTTGTACTGCATGAGTATCTACCAGTACTGAATTAACTTTCATAATGCTATAGGCTTAGTGTAAAATGCGTTTGGGAAAGGATGTTCCAGTGGTAAGTGCCCTAGCTTTGGGTTTAGGAGATGTAGGGTTAAGCTTCCGCTCCACTAGAGGCATCCTGTATGATCTAGGGCAAGTAATTTAGTTTCTCTGTCCCTGATCCTCAGAGGCAGTTAGATGCCTAACTTTTGGGGAGGAGCGATAGCTCAGTGGTTTGAGTATTGGCCTGCTAAACCCAGGGTTGTAAGTTCAATCCTTAAGGGGGCCATTTAGGGATCTGGGGCAAAAATCTGTCTGGGGATTAGTCCTGCTTTGAGCAACAGGTTAGACTAGATGACCTCCTAAGGTCCCTTCCAACCCTGATATTCCATGATTTTATGGGAATTAGGCATCTAAATATCTTTGAGAATCTGTGCCTCAGTTCCCCATCTGTAAAATAGCACTTCCTTATCTCGCAAGGATGCTGTGAGAATAAATACATAAAAATTGGTAGGTGCTCAGATACTCCAGTAATTGGAGCCATATAAGTATCTAAAATAGAATCTCTGAGAGAATCTCAGTTTGGATAGTCCACAATTCTGGTTAAGAATCTTGAAGGGATATTCCCAGGACAGTACAGAAACTATCTTGCAACAGCAAAGAAAGCAGGCCATGTCACTGTCACAAATACTCTTTATAGTTGTTCTTGAAAGAGGAGTTGAGGACCAGTGTCCAGTTATTGTCCCATTGCCATATGATAACAGTGATTAAACAGCAAAATAATAGCCTTGCAGCTACTTTTCGGTCCATCTTATTTTCTCCCACACTTGAAACACAAGTGATAAATATTTTACTTGGAGGTATATGTCACTTCTAAAAGCACTGAGTCACTAATTACAATACTTTTGTAGCATGTTTAGTGTCAGTTCTTCAGCAAATTCTAGTTTTCAGAAAATAATTGCTAGACTCAACATTACTTACCACATCGGGTAACTAGATATTTTGTGGCCTTTATGTAATAGTATTTTCATAGTGTTACAGGACAGCCTTGCAATTAAAGCGCTGGCTTGGGACATCTGAGATCTTGTTCTTGGTTGTCTTACAGTGTTCCTTCATGGTCTTGGGCAAGTTATTTAATCTCACTGTGCTCCGTTTTCCCTCTTTATAATAGGAATAATATTTCCTTTGTCTATTTAGACGGTAAGCTTTTTGGGATATGAACTCTCTCTTGCTATGTGTATATGCAGTGTCTAGAACAAAGGGGCCCTGACATTGGTTTGAGCCTCTAGAGTCTTATGTAAGACATATAATTAAAAAGTAAAAAAACTCTTAAAATAAAACTTCCCTGTGCTACTGTAATGCCGACAGACCTCGGTCGTCAGCAGGCAGAATCAGAGGGGATCTCTGGAGCTTAGTGCAGAGCCAAAAGCCAACTGTCTGTTAGCTAAAGCTATAGAGTAGAGTAGTTTTCTCTCTCTCTCTTTAAGTGGTCTCGGTGCCACTAAATGGGACAGAACACCACACCCAGAAGGTGTGTGGTTACACTACCTTAAGAGAAACCTGTCTCTAATATTATGAGTAGTTAGCTTGTGTTCTGTGCCCGGCTTTGACACGTGCTCTCCCCCATAGCCTCTCTATCACAAGTTCTTCACTTCTAAAAGGTTGTTTGCAGCTGTAGCTTTGTTTTTACAGCTTCTTTCCTCCCTTGTCTACAAAGTTTCCTTAGCACAATTAATACATTAATTTGCCTGTCAACTCATTATTTGCTGATACTGTATCATTTCCATTGCAATGCTATTTTACACTGTGTAGTTAACTTGTGGATTTCATTGCCACAGAGTATTGCTGAGAAAAAGTTTAGATTCATAGATTTTAGGACCTGAAGTGATCATTATGATTGTAGTGTATATGAATTGGGTAGCATCCCTTAACATAGTTTAGGAGTCCTCTAGATGACCTCCTATCTTGCGTTGCAGAAGCTACTAGAAATTAACAGAGCAGCAGTGTAGCTCTATGTGTATATATATGTAGCTGAGCCTTGCATGTTTATATAAATATATAGTTAGTAAACACAATTATTTGGAACACAACCATGTCCATATAATTTCCTCCTCCTTCATGTTGTGTAGAGGGCAAAGACACAACAAAAATTATTTGGTTTAATCTCCACACAGGCCATAGAATTTCACCCAGTAAATTCCTGCACCTAGCCCATATCTTGTGGTTGAGCTAGATCACAGTGGTATTAAAAAGCATTAGTTATATGAATGAGAAAAATCTCACCCACTGGTATAGTATTACACTGTTTGATATTGTAAGGCTTTTTCACACCTTCTTATAAAACATTCAGCATTAGATCTGTGAGAGAAGGCTACAGGAGTTGATAAACAATTGATCCATTCTGATGTGGCAATTCCTGTGTTTCTAGCTTCATTTTGTGGTATGGAAAAACTAAAGGTTGAGGTTGTTTTACTGTGTTACCCTTATCAGGATTAAACTTTTTTTCAAATGTATTTAAGAAACTTTGATTTAAACCTCCTGATTAGCTGCCTGATATGAAACAGAGAGACCGTAAATCAATGTGTAATATTTTAACAGAGAAATACTGAAGTTTCCAAACAACAATACCTGTCTTTCTATAAGAAATGCTAGTACAGTAGCCTCAGCTTCTTATATGTAGGGACATGTTTCAAAAATGTTTTATCTTATATGTAATAAACTGCACTTCACTCTGTTCTCTGGAATATAGTTCTGAAAGTTAGTATTCAATTTATTGGTCTGAGATGTCTAGCCAAATTCTGCTCAATTAACTCATTGAGTAGTCTCATTGGACCCATACACATAACTCTGGTATAAGGAGTCACCAGCGTGATAATTTGCCAATAGTTACCGTATACAACGGTGTCTGCAATACAGGGTTATTTCCTTACACTCTTTAAATAGAATATACGTGCAGTAACTCAGGTACCAGTGTATGGTCGCTATTAGAAAAAAATTGACTTTTTAGTGGAGGCAGGTTGAAAAGTGTTCATTCTCTTTGGATTCTACAACTTAATATTTTTAGAAGTAAATTCAGGCAAAAGCTGAGATTATTGATTTATTCTTGACTTTTTTACTCAGACAAACTCCCATTAGGCCTAATTTAGTTCACCACACCAGTGTTACACTAGTATGACTCAATTACCTTCCGTGGAGCTAATCCTGGCTTCCAATGGTAGGAGAACGTTATCAAGCCTATGAGTTTAATGGGAGTTTGCCTGAATAGAGCCATCCCCTGGGGCATCTAAGAATTCTTTCATGAAGGAAAGCGTGAAATTAGCATCAAAAGAAAAGATGAAATTCTCTTGGTACTACACGACTCACAGACAAAAGCAAATTAATATAGTCAGTGTTGCTACATCTTGTTCTTCCACAGGTATATTTAATTCTGCTTCATGTGTCATGAAAAAATGGCCATCTTAATTCATATTCCAGTATCCTTGTTGGTCCTGACGATGGGGAGAGACAGAGCACACAACTTAATTGTTTTCCAATGTCAGGTTGAGCTTGCAGTTTTGACAGCTGGGAAAATCGAGTTTTGACTTGTAAAACTGAATAGATTTGATGTAAAAGTCATTGGAAGAGAATAAATAGGGATTACCCAGATGTCATTTTTTCCCTAAGACATTTTTATGGCCTTACCCAAATTTAAATGCAAGCTAAGGATTCAACCCAGTGATTAACCCCAGGAACAAGATGTGACTGGTATATTAATTGACCTAATAAAACATTCTACTTTAGGCAGCCTTTGTCTACATCCATTATATTGCAGAACAATCAGCCAGGCACAGTAGTTATAATTCACATACAAATTCACAAAAAAACTGCGTTGAGGTAATAGACATAATGTGCCAGCCTATATAAACTGCCAAATGGGAACTTAAAAAAATGAGCTACTGAGCCAATAATACTGGGAAATGCAAGGGTGAGGGTTAAATATCCCATTCTTAATTCAATGTTTTACCAACATTTTGGTGGTGAATGTCACTCACTTTTATGACACGGCTTGATTTTCCTCATTTTTGCCATTTAAGACCAGAGATCTTTTTAGCTGAATTTTCATACAGTTTGTGTATTTGACTAGGTTTTCTCTTTTAATATTTGTGCAAACATTTTTTCAAAAATTGTGTGGTATGTTTTCCAGATTTTCACTGTGCAAGTACCAGATATAATCTCTTGATGATAGTGTCTTAGGGCTAGTCTACACTTACCGGTTAGTTCGACGGCTGCGGATCGAAGTTCCGAGTTCGATTTATCGCGTCTGGTCTGGACGCGATAAATCGAACCAGGAAGTGATCCCCGTCGACTGCGGTACTCCAGCTCAGCGAGAGGAGTACCGCGAAGTCGACGGGGAGCCTGCCTGCCGCGTGTGGACCGCGTCTGAACCGCGGTAAGGTCGAAGTAAGGTATGTCGAATTCAGCTACGTTATTCACGTAGCTGAATTTGCGTACCTTACTTCGATTTGGGGGGTAAGTGTAGACCAGCCCTTAGAATCAGAAAATATTAAATAAATCTATACACCTATGGGTCAGATATAGGTAAAACAGCAATATGCTTACTCTTTATTAAGTCTAGCCTGAAGAATTCTGAATTGATAAGGTTACTAACATCCATAAAAGACAAACCCTTGTTGTTATAGCAGCAAGAGAACATTACCTATAAGCTGTGCTACACTTTGGAAATGTAAAGTTGTCAGGACTACAGAGAAGTAGATGCAACATTAACCGCTGTAGTTAAAGTGGACTGGAAGCTGTCAGTGCAGTAGGCCAAGGGAGTTGTGGGGGAGCACCATTGACACAAGCCAGGGTGAGGCTGGGAACCTCTTCTGTTTTGAACACAGAAGAGCTCCTCTGTTCACACCTGGTCACTCTTTAATATCCCTGAGTTGGAAGCCAGTCTTTCCCAGAGACAAGGAATCTTTCTGAGTGAAATCCTGGCCCTATTGAACTCAACAGCAAAACTCCCAGCAATTTCAATAATTTGGGCCAGGTCTTGGGAAGCTATCTGGCCTCCCAGCAGGATCACCAGGGGCTGGGCTATTTGTTTATCTGAAGCTTAATACATGACGTTTTTCAGCTTGCTGATTTGTACTTTTCCACAAGTCTTCTGTCCATCCCACACTGACACTGATATGTAATACCTTTTACTAAACCAATACAAATATAAACTTGTAATACACCCAGTTTCAGACCGAAAGCACACCTACTTCATGTTACTCCCATCACCGATTTTTGTGATGATCAAGAATCAATTCAGCCACAAACACTCTTTTCAGGGGAACTGAGGATCAGGCTTGAAATATGCAGGTGGATAGCCCACCTGTACTGGAGCAGAAGTGCCATTTGCAGAATGCCCTTCTGTACTACTTCACTGTTCCCCATTTAAACATGTAAATCTTGCTCTGATTGGGACACACTCCTTGTGAATTTAAGATTTGCATATTCCTAGGTACACCTGCTACTCCATCTCATGATAAATGTTTTATGAGGATTTTTTTCTTTCATCTCCAAAAAAATAATAACCTCCATTCCCTTCCTTCCAAACTGTTTAAATTTTCTGCATTGTTATCCACATTGCCAGGGATTCTCATTAACTCTAGCTGTTAAGCATCAGCTGAGTTCAAGCAGCTCTGAGAGCAGATATCTCAGTAACCTGGAGCTTGCTTCATAGTTTTATGTTAGAGCAAACTGTTTTCCAATAGAAATACTCCAAATCTTAGCCACCCTGACACCTCAGAAGTTTCTGCAAGGTCTGTCCAGCACAAGAAGTTCTGTGATTTACAAATGGACATAATCTCATTTGGGTGCAACAGTAATATAGGAGCACAAGTTACTAGTGGTTAAGATCCATTTTATCCTGAATCCAAGGAGAAATTTTTTACTGTGGCTTAGAGCAAGATTACTTTGTGATGACAATATCCAATGAAGCTTTGGGAAGAAATAGTGATTGAGTTAGGGAGTGAAAATAGGGTTAGCTTCTAGCTTTCATTTCACATTTGGTTTTCATAAAGTATCCAGCTAAAATGGAAATGCAGGCTCCTGAAGAATGACGGACAGCAAAAGGCATACTGGGCTAGATTCTGTTCTCACTTCCACCCGCACTGTATTGATTTCTGTGGAGTTATTCCTGATTTAAACTAGTGTAAGAGCAAAGTCAGGGCCACAGAAACATAATCGGTGGGAGGTGATTTAAAATCTGCCATCAAAAGCGTGTATATAGTTTGTGACAGACCCAGACCAGTGGGGTACAGGAGTCTGGTAGAGGGCAAATATACTGGTCACTGGATGAGTAGTTTTCTGTTCCCTGAGTGACCAGAGCAGGGGCTGCACTAGAGTAATCAGGAACCTGCTAGAACCAGTTAAGGCAGGCAGGCTAATTAGGACACCTGGAGCCAATTAAGAAGAAGCTGCTAGAATCAATTAAGGCAGGCTAATCAGGGCACCTGGGTTTTAAAAGGCACTCACTTCAGTTTGTAGTGTGAGAAGCGGGGAGCAAGAGGTGCAAGGAGTGGTGAGTGAGAGGGTGTGCTGCTGGGGGACTGAGGAGCACAAGCATTATCAGACACCAGGAGGAAGGTCCTGTGGTGAGAATAAGGAAGGTGTTTGGAGGAGGCCATGAGGAAGTAGCTCAGAGAGTTGTAGCTGTCATGCAGCTGTTACAGGAGGCACTATAGACAGCTGCAGTCCACAGGGCCCTGGGCTGGAACCTGGAGTAGAGGGTGGGCCCGGGTTCCCCCCAAACCTCCCAATTGACCTGGACTGTGGGTTCTTCCAGAGGGGAAGGTCTCTGGGCTGTTCCCCCAACCCACATGGTGAATCTCTGAGGCAAGAAAATCTGCCAATAAGTGCAGGACCCACCAAGATAGAGGAGGAATTTTGTCACAAGTTTAAGAACAAATTCTTACATTTCCTGCAACCTCACTGATTTCAGTGAGTCCAGGATTTGGACTTTAATGAAGAGGTTATAGTATGAGTTGAGGTGGACAAAGCCGATCAGGTTTCAGAAGGAACCTAGTTTAATGTGACACCAGGGGCAAGCTGGGCTGTGCTTCTCACAGACAAACAAACCCCTCAGCCTGTAGCAGTGATCTTTCCGCAAGCTCAGTAAAGATCCTTTTCTTTTCCCTTTATGCCAATTCTCGAGCAGGCTATCGCCTGTCTCCTCAGAACAATGCAACTTGCTATCACCCTTTCTTGTGCATCATACAGTTCCGAAGCATCCCAAGATTCACTGTTTTATTTGTGTTGCATGGTTGGCCACTGTAACAGGCCAACAGAGTCTAGGATCCTACAAAGGAGTAGAGGATTCCTCTGAGTATTGTGATGTCAGGTGCTTGAGGATATAAGATGGGTTAAAGAGTCTAAGAGACACAGGAAAGTAGGGACTGGGACAGAGCAGTAGGGACTGGGATAGAGCAGGGGAGAAATGTAGGTTAAGCATAGGGGAAAATGTAGGTTAAGGCTTATGTTCCATTGTCATTTGAGTTATCAGTAAAGCCAGAAATCTTCAAGTTTGGACTCTGTATAGAGTCTACACTCTGTTCAGACCAGTGTGAAAACTACACCTGCTTACAGTACCCTAAATCACATGATATTGTTTCTGCTCTCTGATTTGATGATTGGCAAATAAATAGTAATGCAGGGAGTGGATTTTAAGAGGAATAATAATATATGGTGACTTTTAGAAATTACAAACAGTTGTTAAATATTAAATAATATGACCCCATGAATCATAGTGACCCTTGATAAAATAAATTTTGGGAACTACTCAAATTATTTACCTATTTCAGTGGTTTTAGAAAATAATTTGTAGTGAGGAAGCAGTGGTATCATACAAGTTATATGAATAGCAGTTGGGTTCTCGTAGCATTTTTACAAAAAATTTCAAATATCATTAGAAAAGATAGCCAAGAAACTAATACGCAATTTTATTTTTGTCCTCTTTTTTCCATGTGTGTGTGTGTGAAATGATACTTACCTTTATAATCCAAAACTTAATGTGCACTGAAACTTTATGTAATTTTCTTTGGTTGCAGTACAAAGGCTGATCAATCTTTTTTAATTAAGAAGAAAATAATGTGATTGTTTGACAATATTTATATTTCCCAGGGCAAATCAAAAATCTATTTTAAACTTAGCCAATAACTTCTTTTTGTAAATTCTTCCCCTCACTGGAAAGTCTGATTATTCTGCTAGTAGACTTATACTGATTAATTATTAGGCAATATATTGATTTCAAAGTTTTGTTCATGGTCATTTTATTATTTAGCTGGTAAGGCACATCCTTTTTAAGAAAAGGTAATTCCATCTTAGGTGTGTTTGGCTGTTAAGCAGCATCTTCTTCCACTTACTAACTTATCTTACTGCCAACTGCTATGAGCAACACCAAGTGAACTTAAAGTGCCATGAGCTGGCCAGTGGAGAACTTCCACTGTGCAGGGGACCTCAGTCAGTGGAAAGCTGGCACCTCCTATGCCAACTGCCTCTGCATCAGCATAACAGAATGAGGACATGGTGGTAATGGGCTGAGGTTAGGGTTTGGCTTGGCAGAACATGGCTGTCCTATGACCAGTCCTTCATTAGTGTAAGGTCCCTGAGCATCCTTGCAGCTCCAACTTGTACCAGGGCCAGACAGCTTGAGATCAGGGAGCTGCAGAGAACTCCCTAGCTATCCCTCTCTTTCACTGGGTCTGAATGAGAATCCAGCCTCCTGGCTTTTGCCATCTGTCTCTGCCTCGGGTATTTCTATAGTTCTTAATAGTGAGATTATGGTAGCACCTAGCTGAGATCAGGAGCCTATGTGCAAGGCACCATACAAACATGGTAAGAGCCAGTTCCTGGGCTAAAGAGCTGTCATGTACCTGTGGTTCTTTCTGGATTGTGGTGATATGTAGATGTATCTGAACCATTTTTCTTGCTGATGAAGCTCATTAAGGTGAAGCTTTTCACAAGATGTTTGGTGAGAAGTAAACTAGTTTTAGTCTCTTATTTCAACCAGCATATGCCATACTGTATAATTCCAGCATTAACGGAGGCAACTAACTGGCTCTTCCATAGCTATCTCTACTCCAGAAAGCAGTTCATAAGATCTAGTGTCAGACATGTTGTCTTCAAATCACCAAAGAACTGTTTTAGGTTACTGAGTGTGATGAGATATTCCCATACTCTATACACAATCAAACTCTTATGGGAGTTTGAATTTCCTAAGGACTGGATCTTCCAATACAGAGACTGGGGAAGTGTGGGGATGAGAGGTAGAGACAACATCTTCTGAGACCCATTCTGACCATTTCAAATGCTCGGTTTTACTCAAAAATATCTCTGTGTCACTGCAATATTGAGGATGGGAGAAAGGGGGAGCATGCATTCATTCTGATTCAGCAAGTTATTTAAACGTGTTTCATTTCAAGCATCTGAGTAGTGCCATTAAAGTCAGTGAGACTATTCACATACTTAGTTGGATGCATGCTTAAGTAAATTGTTGAACCGGGGCCAAACTACTTATTTACACACACACACACCTTCTTCATCTGTGTGTCAAGCAAACTTAACTTTAAAAAAATAATTGAAAGTGAGCTTTTTCTCTAGGCAGGCTTCCCAAAATGCTCTCAGTCCTAAGTCATAACAAGTAAATTTACTGTCCCATCTATCACCGCTAGTTTATTACAGGAGGAGCAGTATTTCAGTGTTGGCAGCAGTGCTAAATTGGCTACTGTCTGCTTAAGCTTCCAGTTTCTGTCCAAACAACTGCAAGTAATTCTTATAGGAACTGATCTTTATTTGGGGTGGGGGGTGGGTGTTAAACATACAATTTAGCTTATAGTTATCTTGTTTTATATTAGAGCTTAACTCAGACTGGAGCTTATGGAAATCAAGACCCAAACTTAGATCTGAATGTTGTCATTTTGACCACCTCTAATTTATACGGCACCCATCACTGCAAGGGAATCCAAAGGCCTCCAACAGCACTGCTAAACCCTTTTATGACAGAGAGCATCCAATAAGCACCACATATTACACTGCCCAACAAATGAAGAAAGGAATTGTTAGCAAAGGACAGTGGGATAAACTTCTTACAAAAGTGCCAAGGGAACTTTAATGTCCATGCAGAGAGTTCAGGACTTGGATTTTCAACATCTCAGTCAAGATTCCCCTCCTTGTTCAAGAGAGTCATTGTGGCCCAGGGATGGCATGGAATTCATTCCCAAGGGAGAGCAGACCATTTTTCTACCACCAGTTCCCCACAGAGCATTCAACTCGGGGTCGGGGATAGTTTTATTCCCCACCAGGGGTTCTATAGGAGGAACGGACTGAGTCAGTACAACTCTTCCATACCAGCTGTCCTGGCCAAAGCCTCTCCTTTGGTAGTGCTCCTTTTTGGCCAGGAAAAGGAAGTAGCAGTCACCTTCTTCAGTAGTAATCCTCCTGTGAGCAGATTTCCTACCATCAAGGTCCCTCTGCCAGGGTCTGTGGTAGCGGAAACTAGTACAGACCTTATAGTGAATCTAGCCCACAATCTGAAAGACCCAAAGGAAGTAAACTGCATAGAAGTCAATTTATCTGTCTTGGAAGAATGAAGAGCTTAGTTATTCCTGCTGGGATCTGAATTTTAGTACCAAGGAGCATGGAGCACAAATGCATCCCTGCTTTAATTCCATTAATTCCAGTGCAGTTAACACCACCGATGAATTAGGCCCTACATGTTTCAAACCTGAACTTAAAAACAATGAATCATCCCTCTGGCACATAGAGCAGCATTTTCCTCCCACACCTCTGTTGTTGTTCTTCTCTGTGTTTTCTCTTCCGCTTCATTTCTTTTTTTCAGTATTATTAAGCTGTGGAAAGTTGATAGGACGATGATGATATACATTAAGGAGGCTCCATCCTTTACATGGGTGAATGGGTCTCTGTAATTGTAGCCTGTTGTAATTAATTTTTCTCAAATATATGTTTTTACCCTTTGTTCCAAATATAATAATTTTGAAATAAAAAATTACCTATTTAAACTTAATATAAGCTTTGAATGTGTAAAAGTACTTACAATTTTTCATTTGAATTTCTTCCCCCTGGAGGAGTCAGAGTTCTTCGTTAATTTGGTTTTCTTAGTCAAAGCTAATACATGTCCCTATACCCTAGTATTTTCTCTAGAAAAAACTATTATAAGTTTACATTTGGACAATAGCTCTCATTAAGCTAAGTTGTTGGTGTCACAGTTCAGTGCAACTGCATCGTATTCCCCCTTTGTGTACACCAAGGGCACCCACTCTAGACTCCTAGCTCCTCAGTTTGTACCTCTCTTGGGTACAGAACCATGTCTCTTTCCCTCTTGATGAGGGTTTTTCCAGGCTGTATCGTTCGCTAATTATACTGTGATATTGATCGCAAGCAAGACTGCCTAAACAGGCCAGTGTCTGAGCTTTGGTTTCTCTCCAGAAGCTCTGGACAGCGTAAAGGCCCACAGTTATAACTTACCACACAATTCTCAATAAGCAAGCACATTTATTGCTAAGGTGAAAGCATTACAGAGAAAACATACTAAAAACAACAAAAGAACCTACACACCTACTAAAAAGCTTACCAGAGGTTACTACAACCACAACTCCAGGCTCTGGTAGGAGTCAGTCCTTCAAAATCCACAATGGGGTTTTCCCCATAGTTACAAGTTCATAACTGTCTCAGATTCAGAATACCCCCAGAGAGTTCATAGAATATCAGGGGTGGAAGGGACCTCCAGAGGTCATCTAGTCCAACCCCCTGCTCAAAGCAGGACCAATCCCCAGACAGATTTTTGCCCTAGATCCTGAAGTGGCCCCCTCAAGGATTGAACTCACAACCCTGGGTTTAGAAGGCCAATGCTCAAACCACTGAGCTATCCCTCCTGCCTTTCCTTTATACAACTTGGCCTGAGGTAACAGCTGTTCAGCAGACAATGACTTACTCCTCAGGATGTAGCTTCAAAAGGCTGGGTTTTTGCACAACCAGAGGGGAATTTGCATTCACCTTCCGTACATATTCTTTTTGCTTCACACTTGTACACTTTTTGCTCCATATGTCCATTAATGTCTGGCATTTGGTTCAATATAGTCTTTTGAACACCCAAGTCTCACATCTGTCACATCTCCTCCCTCAAGAGGTTACATACAATCCTGCCCCACAATAATACATAAACCATTCATTTAATAGAATGGACTCCGGAGATACTTAAACTTAATTCAATAAGGTCTCCCATGGATATGGCAAGAAACTGTCATATCTGTCCCAGTCAGGAGCTGCCAGAAATTTTTCACTGTTCAGTGATGGAAACATTCCCATTGACTTCTATGGACATTGAATCAGGCAGTAAATCCATTTTATACTATTAGATTTATTTGGTAATTCTCTTCAGAGGCAAAAAGTTGCCTAAATATCAGTTTCTCAGGAAATGGGGAGGAAAAAGAGTTCTGTTGCATATTATAGTGGAATTAATTTGTCCATATGAGAGAGAGAGGGAGGGAGCTATCACATGTGACTACTTCTAGTGATAGTTTATGTAGGGTCAATATTAAAGATCATACTGGCTGTAATAGCACTCAGTGCAGTGAGTGGATATTGACTCCTGTCACGTGACCTTTGGCAGTTCTCACAGCCTTTAATATTAATGTCAACTGACTGAGACCAGGATAAAGCTAGTTTATTACACAGTCATTACTGGCCTGATTCTCCTATTTAAACCAGTATTTCAGCCATTCCCAAATTGTGGCCCATTGGCCACTTGCTTATGGTCTTCAGAGAGATGGCTGGTCATGTGGTTCAGTTCTCCTCCTTGTTCCTGTGGTGTATTGAGGACTGTGTTGGATCTACAAGCTATCACTTTGAGAGTGGCGGCAGGGGGAAGAGAGAGCGGATCCTGGTCCTACTTGCAGCCAGGAGGCTCTGTGGGAAACTGTTAGCCGTCAGTCAGTCTGGAAATAGCCAGCTTAAATTAAGATGGGATGAGTTGTGCATCACTGCCTTAAGAGCAGCCTGTTATCTTTCTGTTTTGGGGTTCTTGGGTGTTCTGCATTCTAAGTGACAAAGTAGTGTTACAATGCAACCTCCAGGAAAAGTAGTTATGTTTTTTTGTATCTAATTTCTCTGATTCTATGCTGTAAACATAAGAGTTTTTGGCTGCATGAAACAGAACAGATCCATGAGGGTGGGGGATGAATTAAAGAGGCAAAACAATGTGATTAACTCTATTTTCTCCAAAATGACAAAACATAAGAAGGATGGCTAAAAATGCACTACTTTCCCAATATTCCTTTTTCCATGTAAGCAATTGCTGTAGTTCCCACAGAACTAACACAGTTGCATATGGGTGAAAAGGTGATCCATGGGATTGCAACTGGATGGGCACTGACCAATCTTTCTACAATTGGTCCTGCTTTGAGCAGGAGGTTGGACTAGATGAGCTCCAGAGGTCCCTTCCAATCCTGATATTCTATGATTCTGTGATTCTATAATGTGATCCAGACTATTTAAAACTGTAGGAGCCTCTAGTCTATTTGATAGCATAGATAGTATTTCCATTCATTTAGCATGCATGGGTTTGTTCACATGTGTGTACAGACCTGAAGTATTTAATGGCTGCTGTACAGAACCTAGCATGGTTTGAGACACTTTGTATATATGGTTACAACTTTTGTTGAGTATCTTTCAGAAGCTGTAACGAGATATATAAATAAGTAGGTAATATAAGAAATCATAAGTGGTATTTAAATGTCTGATTTAATTACTCAAGTTAGGTGTATTTTCTTGTACAGTACTTCAAACAGTCATGAATATATAATAGATCATTGCACTGTAGGGCATATTCTTCCAACACCAACATAGCTCTGTCAGTTGTCCACCAGAAGGCAGTCATGTCTTAAGTCTCATTGTTTCTACTTCTCGTATCCTTGCTACAGTGCTTTTTACCAGGAACACCAGAGAGGTGCTGGTAAATAACAGAAAAAGACGCGTGGTGCCAATATACAAAAATAGAAAGATCCTAGTGATTATTGGCTAGTAAGTCTAGCTTCAATCCCTGCTAATATCATATAACAAATGTTAACAGAATAGCCTCTAACTTTAGAGCATCAGAATAAGAGTGGCTTATAAAGAGAACATCTTGGTGATAGAATGGGTGATGGACTTCTTTGGTGATAGAATTACCAAATAAGAGGATGAAAGGAATGTGGTGGATGTAATAAGTTTTTAAAGCATTTAATAATGTGCCACATGAAACCTTACACTCAAAATTAATTGACATTTTTTGAACATGAACCAGTGTCACAAAAATTAAAAACTGGCCAAAGGACCCTAATCTAAGAATAATAAGCAGGAGGTGGAGGGAGGGGTGAGTGCATAATGTGGAACCACTGGGACTGTTGTTAGACTAGTCACATTTTATCTGGCATATTAATTAATAATCTGAAAAGGAGGTATCATGGTGCAGGGCTATTTCTGACCCTTCTCTGGTCTGAGTGCATGCCCTTAGGTGTCAGGCATTGCCTTTAATCCTGTGATTCTCCCACTCTCAGACTAGGTCCTGGCCTGCAGCCCACTGGTACCAGCCCTGATTGTTCGGGTCTTGCCACTCGTGACTTTGGGAGCTGCAAATGTTTAATCACAATAATAGGAACAAAGCACAACAAGCAAAAAGGGGTTTTAAAATAATAACAGGTATATCCATGTTTATAGATGTAGGTAGGCCTAATTTATCCCAAACACCCCAACTTCTGGGGGCTGGAGGTCCACTTTCTGCCTCCCGTCCCCTGTTCTTCAGAGGCTTTTGTTTGTTTGTTTTTGTTTTTTTTAATACACCCAACCTTCATTGTTCCCATTTTTCCTGCATGGATTCCCCATCCTGTGGCTACCAACAGGGACTCCCCCTAGCTGGCCCAGAGCAGCTAACTTGGGATCCGGCTGCAGGGCTATAAAATAGTAACGTAGATGTTTGGGCTCTGGCAGGAGCCTGGGCTCTGAAACCCCATGAGGGGGGACGATCTCAAAGCCTGGCTCCAGCCGGATCCCAAATTTCTACACTGCTATTTTTAGCCTGCAAGCCTGAGTCCATTGACCTGAGACTCTGAGACTTGATGCTGTGGTTGTTTTATCATATAGATGTACCCTAAGTATGCGTAAATGAGGTGCTATCTGAGGCTGTTGTCTGCTTTCCTGCATATGTACAGTCAGCTCTTGCTTGAATTAACCCTTTATTCTCATCCAGCTAACCATTCAATAAGAACCAAACAGACGAAACATAATATTCATAAAATATTACAGCAGCTCCCAGGTCCTTCGCAGGGAGCAAACAGCATGGGAATTAAAGATTCAGATAATATTAGTTGGGGAGCAGTTAGTAACACCAACAATCCCAGAGAAATAATATAAAGTGACCTTGAGAGAGTAAGGACAGAAAACAGCACAAAGACTCAAGATGACAAATTCCAGCTAATAATTTGTCGGCGCAGAGTCAGCAAATATTGAGAAGGAATTATGCAGGGTTGTTCAAGGAAGCAGGAATAGGAGAAAATAGATGAAATTAAGAAAGGAAAAATGTAGGGTGAATAGCAGGAAGATAGTGAGATCTATAGGAGGTTCCAACGGAATGGCAAAAGCCCCATCACTAGAGATGTTTAAATCACTAAAAAATGTACTGTAGGAAATACTGGCAGGGGGAGAGACTAACCCATAAGTTCCCATGGGGAACGTAAGCAGGTTGCAGGGGATCACAACCATGCTCCCTTACCTTATGGCTCAGTGGGAGGAGAGCACTAACCCCTTTTTCTGTTGTATCATGGCATCACAAGAAGGAAAAGGTTGAGAGCTCCCATTGGCCTGGAGCAGCGAACCGCGGCCACTGGGAGCCGCGATCGGCCGAACCTGTGGACGCGGCAGGTACACAAACCGGCCCGGCCCGCCAGGGGTTTTCCCTGCACAAGCGGCGGAACAAGTTTGAGAACCACTGGTCTAGAAGATCCTACCTAGTCTCTTTTAACTTTAATTTCTCATTATAATTAATATTAACAACGGGGAGGGGGGAAGGAACAGGTTAAAGAATATTTAGATAAGTTAGATGGGTTCAAAACAGCAGCACCTGATGAAATTCACGCTGGGCTACTCAAGGAACTACCTGAATGTAAATAGCTTTCCCCTTCAGCTCCTGCAAATGCAGGCTGATAAGCTCTCCTGGTGAATTATACTGCACACACAGTACATCAGGGTACCTTCATTAATTGTGGTGTTATTGTTTCTTCCTCAAACTCAAAGTACAACCTAGTATAGCATCAGATGGATGGAAGTCCCTTCCTGCTTGTTGGGTTAGCTTTTTATACTGCTTGCTTTCTTCTTTGGGTTCCCTAGCTGGTGAGCTAATTACCTCATTAGCTCCTCAAGCTTCCCTACAGGTATAAGGGATCCCATCTACCCTTCCAATCCCAATCAAGCTACCTAGCTGTCTCCTGGTTTCATCATACCCAGTGCCCTGGGTGATCTAAGAGACCAGGATGTTGGCCTCCAAAGGGCTCTATTTATAGCTTCTAACTGCACCCTGTCACACTGAAGCAATTATCTTTGAGAACTTATGGAAGATAGGTGAGTTCTCAGAGGTGTGTTTATGTCCTGGTTTATGCTGAAGTCAAGAAACTTTGAAGGTTGGGGCTCACTAAGGAACTCTCAGACCACCTGCTAGTTAAAGGATGTTGAGATTTTAATTCTTTTGGATCTGCTTATACTTGTGCCAGCTTCAACAGCTTCTTACGGGCTATTCTGGCAGTAGGGGTTGAAAAAGTACGCAAAATTTAAGCCACAAATCCTTCTCTTGATAAATCATTGTCTGTGAGGTAATGGATTCCTCCACATCAAGATAATCCTCGATAGCAGGGTAAACCAGTTATACTTTGCATTGGGGTGAAAATGTAAATGAGCTGTAACGGGGTAGGATGTGGTCTGATATCTTCAAAAGAAGTCAATGAGGGTCCCATGCCGGCAGGAACTTAGAGGGCCCGGCCCCATTCTCATCTCACACTAGTTTACACCAATATAACTCCACTGACATCAGTGAGAATCAGGAGCACCTCCACTGGTTGAGGTGAGATCAGAATCAGGCCCTGAGTGTATCTTGGCAGTGTCCTGTCTGGCTAAGTAAAAGCTAGCATTAACAGTTTCCAAAGGTCCTAATTTTTTATGTGAAGGTGGTTGATAGGTGGGATTCCTAGGGGTCTTGTAGGAAGAGACGTTCTCTCCACTGAGAGAAAACAACTAATAGTATTTGGATGCAAGAACTATGGGCCAGATGCTCAGCAAGTATAAATTGGGGTATTGACTTCAATGGAGCTTCACAGACTTATACCACCTTGGTGTCTGCTCCGATATCTATTAACTGAACATTGTCAAACTGTCAAATGTTTTTTCCACAAGCCTTGTTGGGTTGATTTCATGCCCTCAGATTTAATTTTCCATTGAAACTATTGAAACATTGAAACAAAATAGTGGGTTTTCCATTGAAAACATAGCAGAGTTTGCATTTCAGTATTGGACTTTGGAATTAGGAAGTATAGTTGCTCAGAATGGGCTCACTTTCACTCAAACATTTGCCCATTTGTCTAGCAAAAACTTCCACAAAATGTTTAAAAAACACTTCAGCCCAGTGGGCCTCTTATCATACTTGTGAAGAAACTCAATATTATTAATTAGTTTTGCCTGTTTGCAATGAATATTTTAGACACCTCTACTTTTATTGACTTTTAGGTCTCTGTATTTAATCTTTTAAAATAAAAAAGTGAGGCACTGCAATCCAGCTAAATCAACCCTGAGCTTCTCCAAGGGAATAGGTCTGAAATACTGCTTATAGAGCAGCTTGCCTCAAAACTTGAAGCAACTACAATCATAAATAAGGATAAAATGTCAATGCCTATTTTAAGTTCATTGGTTATGCCACTTTTAAGGCAGTTTCAAGCTTTTGGGGCTTTAGGGCAAAAATATTCCTTCTGTTGGAGAATATGTTGCAATGTTTGCAGCTTTCCTACTACTGATGGCATAAGTAGCTGATGATTGGCTGTTAGAAAATGAAAGCGAGATATTCAGCTGGAGTAAATCAGTATAGCTCCCCTGAAGTCACTGAAATCAATGGAGTTACAGGTGTATTCTATCTGAGGACCTGCCTCTGAAACTACACACAGTTTAGAGCAGGATTGAGAAGCCAGTTAAATTATGGCAGTTTTTAATTCATATTTGTTCTTCTCCTTTTTGGCTTCAAAGCAGAGGGGAAACTGGTAAGCCTACAGGGTCATAACGTGGAATGTATGCATCCCAGAAAATCCCTTAAAGCTTCTCTTTAGGGGCTGTGACAAATATGGCAATTTCCTGCAATGTTTTTGGGAGATTTTGCTGTATTAAGTTTATTTATCATTTTAGGCCAGGGATTGCATGTTGTATCATAGACTTTAAGGTCAAAAGGGACCATTATGATCATCTAGTCTGACCTCCTGCACAACGCAGGCCACAGAATCTCACCCACCTGCTCCTGTATCAAACCTATGTCTGAGCCATTGAAGTCCTCAAATCATGGTTTAAAGACTTCAAGGTGCAGAAAATCTTCCAGCAAGTGACCCGTGCCCCAAGCTGCAGAGGAAGGCGAAAAACCTCCAGGGCCTCTGCCAATCTGCCCTGGAGGAAAATTCCTTCCCAACCCCAAATATGGAGATCGGCTAAACCCTGAGCATGTGGGCAAGATTCACCAGCCAGACACCCAGGAAAGAATTATCTGTAGTAACTCAGATCCCACCCCATCTAACATCCCATCACAGGCCATTGGGCATATTTACCGTTAATAGTCAAACACCAATTAATTGCCAAAAATAGGCTATCCCATCATACCTTATCAACCTATCCCATCATACCTATCCATAAACTTATCAAGCTTAGTCTTGAAGCCAGATATGTCTTTTGCCCCCACTGCTCCCCTTGGAAGGCTGTTCCAGAACTTCACTCCTCTGATGGTTAGAAACCTTCATCTAATTTCAAGTCTAAACTTCCTGATGGCCAGTTTTATATCCATTTATTCTTGTGTCCGCGTTGGTACTGAACTTAAATAATTCCTCTCCCTCCCTGGTATTTATTCCTCTGATATATTTATAGAGAGCAATCATATCTCCCCTCAGCCTTCTTTTGGTTAGGCTAAACAAGCCAAGCTCTGAGTCTCCTTTCATAAGACAGGTTTTCCATTCCTCAGATCTCTGTACCTGTTCCAGTTTGAATTCATCCTTTTTAAACATGGGAGACCAGAACTGCACACAGTATTCCAGAGGAGGTCTCACCAGTGCCTTGTATAACGGGACTAACACCTCCTTATCTCTACTGGAAATGCCTCACCTGATGCATCCCAAGACCGCATTCGCTTTTTTCACGGCCATATCACATTGGCGGCTCATAGTCATCCTGTGATCAGCCAATACTCCGAGGTCCTTCTCCTCCTCTGTTACTTCCAACTGATGCTTCCCCAGCTTACAACAATAATTCTTATTATTAATCCCTAAATGCATGACCTTGCACTTTTCAATATTAAATTTCATCCTATTACTATTACTCCAGTTTACAAGGTCATCCAGATCTTCCTGTATGATATCCCGGTCCTTCTCTGTATTGGCAATACCTCCCAGCTTTGTGTCATCCGCAAACTTTATTAGCATATTCCCACTTTTTCTGCCAAGGTCAGTAATAAAAAGATTGGTCCCAAAACTGATCCCTGAGGAACTCCACTAGTAACCTCCCTCCAGCCTGACAGTTGACCTTTCAGTACGACCCGTTGTAATCTCCCCTTTAACCAGTTCCTTATCCACCTTTCAATTTTCATATTGAGCCCCATCTTTTTCAATTTAGCTAATAATTCCCCATGTGGAACCATATCAAATGCCTTACTGCTTCCATCTGCAAGTCTGAGCTTTTCCCTTCAGACTCCAATCCTCATATCTTTTCCTCCATCAGCTCTATCAGGTGGCACATCATGCAGATGAAACTCTTTTCAGGTACCCCCTCCAGGATCATGTACATGCCGCAGCTTCCACATCCAGTCATCTTTATTGCGTCTTCCACTGCTTGGGTCACTACCACTGCTGCCTCTGTATCTGTCATAGGCTTCCCACCTAAATCCTGTAAAACTGGGAAACAAACCAAACCACACCACCACCCACAGCAAAACAAACCCCCAATGAGCACCAAAACACTGCTAGAACACCACACACTCCCTTCACTAGCCTGGCTCTCTTAGTCTTCTCCCCTTGCAAATTCCCACTCAAACTCCCCTGATTACATCTCTGTTCACTGGCTGTTGTAGCTGTCTGGGGAGGGTGATCACAGCACTTCTAGGAATTAAAAACTGTTGGGTTGATTAGGCAAATTCACTCATGTTATAACACCTACAGAGAGCTACCACCCCCTATAGAGGCTCACATATACTAGTTCAAACTGGATTCTCCAGAGACCAACAAAGAAAGGACTGTTGGTTAAATAAGCTTGAATTTAAACTGACATAGCGCTTTCTTTCTGATCCAGCAAATGGACTGGACCTTCTATTGGAGGGGGGATGACCCCAATCTTTCCTGGGAATGGTTGGAAGGACTTTGGCCTAATGAAGTCCTATTAAACCAATGGTGATGTTTGGTAAGCTTTTAGGAACTTCTATGTTTTTTGTGTTTTTGCTGTAATGCTTTCTGCCAAAGAATAAATGTGCTTGCTTATGAAGAGCTGTGTGGTAACTTATATCTGCTGGCAATTATGTTGGTCATAAGCCTTTATAGAGAAAGCAAAATGCAGATACTTGTCTTTTTAGGTATGTCTTTCTGGGAATATCACACATAGGCAGGGAACTATGAGGTTTGGAAAAGTCCTTGTCAGAAGGGGAGAAATGCCCAAGAGAGGAGACAATGGAAGAGCCAGAAGCCTATAGTGGGTACTCTCCAGGGACCGAGGAGGGGGAACATAGGTGCAGTTGTCCTGGGCTGTGAAAGGGGCTGTCCTCTGGGTCCATGAAGCCTGCAGTCATGGGATCATTAATATTTGTGATAACTCCAGTGATAATGCTCTAACTGCTTTCATTTTTTAAGAAGACATTTATAACCATTTCTCATGAGGAAAAAAAAGTCTTCAATTCCTAGGGCTGATGTTTCCCAAAAATCATTGGCTTTTCACAGATACTCCCCTGAATGGAACAAAATTTTAGTTCATGCCATTTTGGAGACATGACATGGAAGCATTAGAGGCCTTTTCAATCCTATTTTTAAGACCCATATCTCAGAAACAATTTCTCTAATTCACCTCAAATTTTGCTAAAAAGAAAATCTGCCCTGTCCACTACCTACACATGAAAAATGTAAAGTGCACAGGATTTCCTGTTATGAAATGTGGGGCCACAGTGACAAAGGCAGCCTTACTATGGAAAGCTTTGTCAACACCTTAACTAGTGAAAATATGCCCTCTCTCATTAAAATAACTCATAGACAAAATATTATACAACATAATGGTTTTTAAGTAAAAAGTTCCATGTAGAAAAGGCACTGTAGCGGCTGGACTAAGAATAAGGCATATATTTTTAACAGTGAGCATAATTAACCACCAGTAAAACTTACCAAGGGTTATAGTGGAAATTTTTTAATCAAGATTCTAAAAGATGTGCTGTGGTTCAAATAGAAATTAATGTGGGGAAATCCTATGGCCTGTGTTATACAGGAGATCAGACTAGATGGCCACAATGGTCCTTTCTGGCTTTATAATCCATGAAATCTATGAATAAACTAACATGGGGTTCTTAGTCAAATTTAACTGTGGCCATGTTGATCATGTGAGACAAAGATACAGAGCATTATTCAGTCAACATAACCAGTAGTTAACCCCAAAGGCAGCTTCATGGTTGATAGCATAATCAGCAATGGAATCAGCCAAGCCGCTTACAGCAGAATCAGATATGCTGCCAGAAATTGGAAAGATACATTCCAGAGAGCTTGGCCTAATGGTGTTCAATCTGCCAATGTACCTCATGTGTAGCCACAGCTGTTAACACTGCTATTTAATAGGATACAACAGAAGGAGGAGGAAGCATCATCAAATACATATTTCTGCTCACATTGTTGTCATTTTTTAAAAATTTTGCTTTGCTAGGCTGATAAAATCCAGGTTGTTAATAATGGAGGCGACAGTGTATAGCATGTGAGGAAGTTTATGCTTTAATGGTGTTGGGTGTGATAGCATATTTATGGATTGGCCAGGCCTCAGGAGATTCAGACAAGGACCTGAACTACAGACCTAAGTAACTATACATACTTGTACAATGAAGGGCATGTGACTGGATGCCTATTTTAGTAAAACATCTGTTAGAAGATATTCCTCTTGAATAACAAAGATCTTAAATGTAATATTTCTTAAATAGAACATATTTTTTGCTTCAGTTGACACAGTGAGCTGATACATGTTGATAAAGCATACTGACACTTTTCCCCCAGCTCCAGTACCCCTAAATTTCAGTGTCGCTATGTATGAACTACCAAAAAAAAGATGTGTGTTTTACCACAGACTAACTAACATGCATTGCTTGTCCTGGTGTAAAATCCTAGTGGAGTCAAGGCACTACCAGGACCTGTAGTTTTATCACAAGATGAATTAGGCAAGGTCAGCCATGGGTGCAGGCATAGTGTTGACCTCATCTAGCTACAGGCATGTCTACACTATGAAATTAGGTCGATTTTATAGAAGTTGATCTTTAGAAAGCAATTTTATACAGTTGAATGTGTGTGTCCCCACTAAGCACAGTAGGTCGGCGAAGTGCGTCCTCTTAACCGTGGCTAGCATCGACTCACGGAGTGGTGCACTGTGGGTAGCTATCCCACAGTCCCCGCTGCCCATTGGAATTCTGGGTTAAGCTCCCAACGCCTGATGGGGCAAAAACATTGTCGTGGGTGGTTTTGGGTACATGTTGTCAGTCTCCCCTCCCTCCCTCCCTCCCTCCTTGAAAGCAACAGCAAACAATCATTTTGCATCTTTTTTCCTGGGTTATCCGTGCAGACACCATAGCACGGAGCCTGCTCAGCCGCGCACTGCTGTTGTGAGCTTTGTAAACACCTCACACATTATCCTGCAGTATGTGCAGAGCCTGGCTAGGAGCCACCAGCATGAAGACGATTGTGCGGAGGACATGGACATAGACATTCCTGAAAGCACGGGATGTGGCAATTGGGATATCATGGCGGCACTGGGGCTGGTTGATACAGTGGAACGCTGATTCTGGGCCCAGCCAACAAGCACAGAGTAGTGGGAGCGCATAGTGTTGCGGGTATGGGATGATTCCCAGTGGCTGCGAAACTTTCGCATGCATAAGGCCACTTTCATGTAACTTTGAGTTGCTTTCTCCTGCCCTGAAGCACAGGAATACCAAGATAAGACCTGCCCTGACAGTTGAGAAGCAAGTGGCAATAGCCCTGTGGAAGCTTGCAACACCTGACTGCTACCGGTCAGTTGGGAATCAATTCGGAGTGGGCAAATCTACCGTGTGGGCTGCTGTGATCCAAGTAGCCAAGGCAATCACTGAGCTGCTGCTATCAAGGGTAGTGACTCTGGGAAATGTGCAGCTCATAGTGGATGGCTTTGCTGCAATGGGGTTCCCTAACTGTGGTGGGGCGATAGACGGAATGCATATCCCTATTTTGGCACTGGACCGCCTTGCCAACTAGTACATAAACTACAAGGGATACTTCTCAATGGTGCTGCAAGCACTGGGGGATCACAAAGGACATTTCACTGACATCAATGTGGGGTGGCCAGGAAAGGTGCATGACACTTGCATCTTTAGGAACTCTGGGCTGTTTGAAAAGCTGCAAGAAGGGACTTTCTTCCCAGACCAGAAAATTACCCTTAGGGATGTTGAAATGCCAATAGTTATCCTTGCGATCCCAGCCTACCCCTTGCTCCCATGGCTCATGAAGCCGTACACAAGCAGCCAGGACAGTAGTAAGGAGCCCAGGTGGGGTGGGAGAGGAGGGAAGGACAAGGCCACATTGCTTACTGTAGCCACAACTGTTTGAATGACACCCTTCTATTGCTTGGGCCATCCCCTGGAGTTGAGTGGCTGGGTGCCCGGAGCCTCCTACCCCCGCGTTCTTGGGCGTCTGGGTGAGGAGGATATGGAACTTGGCGAGGAGGGCAGGCAGTTATACAATGGATGCAGTGGGGGTCTGTGCTCTAGTTGCCTTTCCTGCAGCTCCATCAGACACCTGATCATGTCCATTTGCTCCCCCATTAGCCACTGCAGCTCCTCCTGCGTGTTTTGATAACGCTCACTGTATGCTTTTGTCAAGGCTGTATCCCCACTTTGAACTTTAGGGTACAAATGTAGGGGCCTGCATGAAAACTTCTAAGCTTAACTACTAGCTTAGCTTTGGTCCCGCTGCCACCATTCTCAATGGATTCCCTCCCTGGGAAGCCTTGAGAAACCTCTCACCCATTCCCTGGTGAATACAGATCCAAACTCCTTGGATCTTAAAACAAGGAGAAATCAATCAGGTTCTTAAAAAGAAGGCTTTTAATTAAAGAAAAAGGTAAAAATCATCTCTGTAAAATCAGTATGGAAAATAACTTTACAGGGTAATCAAACTTAAAGAGCTCAGAGGACCCCCCTCTGTCTTAGGTTCAAAGTACAGCAAACAAAGATAAACACTCTGGTAAAAGGTACATTTACAAGTTGAGAAAACAAAGTAAAACTAAGACGCCTTGCCTGGCTTTTACTTACAATTTTGAAATAAGAGAGACTTGTTTAGAAAGATGGGGAGAACCTGGATTGATGTCTGGTCCCTCTCAGTCCCAAGAGCGAACCACCCCTTAAAACAAAGAGCACACACAAAAGCCTTCCCTCCCCCCCAAGATTTGAAAGTATCTTGTCCCCTTATTGGTCCTTTGGGTCAGGTGTCAGCCAGGTTACCCGAGCTTCTTAACCCTTTACAGGTAAAAGGATTTTGGAGTCTCTGGCCAGGAGGGATTTTAGTACTGTACACAGGAGAGCTGTTACCCTTCCCTTTATAGTTATGACAGCTTTCCTGGCCTCTGCCACCAAATGCCTCCATGCATTCAGCTGTGTCATATCAGTCCGGAAGGACTGCATGAGCTCTGAAAACGTGTCATTGCAAGTGCGTTGTTTTTCACCTTCTAATCTGTGATAACCTCAGGGACAGAGTTGATATGGGCAGCATAGAAACATTTGCACCTGCAGGGGGGATAAAAAGGGAGAGTACAATTTAAGAAGATACATTTCTGAGAACAAAAGGGAGACTCTTTCACAGTGAATCAAGCAATTCACAGCAGACAGCACATTTTTTAAGTAGAAGGTCTCATTTTGCCTTTTATTTTGAGCGCCTGCCAGTATGGTGACACATCACACATGGCTGGACAACAGCATTCGGTTTCCAGGCAGCCTTGGTAAGCCAAAGGGTATGCAGGGTTGTCTTCTTCCACCTCCATAACATGTGGGAATGGTTTCAAACTGCAGCACCCTCCTTTCCCATAGCAAGCAATGCCGGTTGGGTTTGCCATTTAAAAGGAGGGGCTGTGGTTTTGGGGTGGATGTGCAGCACACCCCTCCCCCCCCCACCGCATGGCTATTCTCCAGGATGATCCCTTTTAGCCAAGTGTGAACAGCCCAGCATGAACAGGGTCCTTTTACTGTTCCCTTACAAAAATTCCCCTATTTCAACCAGGTGACCATGAATTATATCACTCTGAGGCTGACGCAGAAACAGGGCCGGCTCCAGGCACCAGCTGAGCAAGCTGGTGCTTGGGGCGGCAGATTGTTCGAGGCGGCATTCTGCCCAATCCTAGGGCGGCACGGCTGTTTTTGTTTTGTTTTGTTTTTGTTTCGCTCCGGCCGCCCTGTAGGGGGCAGCGGCGCGGAGAACCAGAGCGCCCTGCAGGGCAGTCCTCTTCCTTCCCTCCCCGCCGACCGGAGCAAAGCCCTCGTGGGAGGCGGCGCAGCGGGAGGGGCCACGTGGCAGCGCCCCTGCTGTAGCCCTGGCCGCCCCTTCTCTCTCTCTCCCGCCTGCTCCCTTCCCCTCTTCCCTCCCCCCCCCAGCCGGTCCCCCTGCACACACGCTCCGGCCGCGCCGCAGTTTTTGTTGTTGTTGTTGTTTTTGTTTTTTTTGTTTTGCTTGGGGTGGCCAAAAAGCCAGAGCCGGCCCTGCACAGAAAGATAAGACTGAATGTTGCATGAATGTGACCAAAACCCAGGACCATTCACTGCCATGCTTTGTGCTGCAATGATTCCAGACCACTTGCTACTGGTTTGGTGTGGTAAAGTGTCCTACTGTGGAGGACGAAATAAGGCAGCCCTTCCCAGAAACCTTCTGCAAAGGCTTTCAGAGTACCTCCAGGAAATCTTCATGCAGATGTCCCTGGAAGATTCCCACTCCATCCCCAGACATGTTAACAGACTTTTCCAGTAGCTGTACTGGCCGCGAATGCATCCCAATTCTTCAGGGCAAATCAAACATTAAACACAATTGCTTTTAACCCCTGTAGTGTCGTTACAAATGTGCACTCACCAGAGGTGCCTTCTCCACCTTCAGGGTCCAGGAACAATTCGCCTTGGGAGGTTATTGGCTCCAGGGTGATGAAAAGGTCCTGGCTGCCGGGAGAACAGATTCTCCACTTGGCTGCTGCACATTCTCCTCCTCTTCCTCATCCACGAAATCCTCCTCCCTGTTGTGTGAGACTCCCCCCTTGCAGGTGTCCACAGACAGTGGTGGGGTACTGGTAGGGTCTCCCCCTAGAATGGCATGCAGATGATCATAGAAGCGGCATGTATGGGGCTTTGACCCGGAGAGACCGTTTGCCTCCTTGGTCTTTGGTAGGCTTGCCTGAGCTCCTTAACTTTCACACGGCACTGCTGTGTGTCCCTGGTGTAGCCTCTCTCCACATGCGCTATGCGATTTTTGGCATATATATCAGCATTCCTTCTGTTGGTTCGGAGTTCTGCCTGCACAGATTCTTCTCCCAATACAGCAATCAGATCCAGTGTCTGCCGTTCGCTCCATGGTGGAGCTTGTTTGCGATTCTGGGACTGCATGGTCACCTGTTCTGTTGAGCTCGCCACGCTGACCAAACAGGAAATGAAATTTAAAAGTTCACAGGGCTTTTCCTGTGTACCTGGCTAGTGCATCGAATCTGAAAGTGCTGTCCAGAGCGGTCACATTGGATCACTCTGGGATAGCTCCCAGCGGCCAATATCATCGAATTGCACAACGCTGCATCTGCACTACCCCAAACTCAACCCAGGAAGGTTGATTTTTAGTGCTACTCCCCTCGTCGGGGAGGAGTACCGCAGTTGATTTTAAGATCCCTTTAGGTAGGCGGAACGGGGTTGGCTGTGTAGCCGCATTGCTTATAAAATCTACCTAACGCGATTAAATTTGACCTAACCTCGTAGTGTAGATCAGACCTACCTTATGGTAAATACTAAAGGTGCCTTCTCTCCACTATTTTACAGCGAGATTTCTAATGCACGTTAGTTTGGCAGTGAATACGTATCATAAGAATTGAAAGTGGAGTTGAATGGGCCAGGCCAGAGGGATGTAGGCACAAACATTCTGGTGAGAAACGTTATGACAAGTTAAATCACTCTTGCACCTATTAAAAATAATGCAGGCAAACCAAGCCCTCATTCAGGCCCAGATTTACTATGCCTCATGAGCTTACTAGTCCATTTATCCATGGATCCAAAAGAATTATCCCTCCCCATCAACTATGGAAAAATAGACTTTTACTTGCTATGCTTTAGACCACTGGAACAAGCATCTTGCTCTCCCTACTGGCACAGATGTATACGATCAGCATTTTTAACTGAAGTGGGAACATCACTGCCTCCAATGAACCCTATTCATACTCTCCAGCAGAAAAACAGTGCTTCACATACCTACTACATCTTTGTCACAAGTGAATACAAATTAATAGACATCGTGGGCTATATTCTGCCCTGATTTACATGGAGGGCAACCCCACTAACTTTAATAGATCTGCACAGGGGTGAGTGGCGGGGGGGGATATAAATGGTGATAATCTGTGGGATCAGATAGCTGAAACATTACAAGGGAAAGTGCATCTTTATCTTCAATTATCATAGTGATAGTAATGGGCCTAACTTACTTCTGTTTTATGTAACTGTAACTTTATTACTTCATTGATATATAGCTTTACTATTGCTTTACACGGGCGTAACTAAGAGGAAAGCCAGAACTAGTTAGTGGACCAAGTAGAAACCGATATCATAAAAACTGAATTTCTCTTTTTGTGCTGGATTTCAAAGGAAAGGTTTTTTCCATCCCTTGCTTTTGTAGCCAGTATCTTATGTGCCCACCTTTCAGCATCAGTTCTGAGAAGACGTAAAGTAGAGCTGAGGAAATAAATATTCATTCATGTAAATTCAAAAGTGATTTTTTATTAAATTGCATGTGTATCTCTTTCACGTTCATTATCTGGGAACATTTGCACATTCCCACATTACTAGCTCTAATATGCTCAAAAAGTGGAATTTTAAGCTCAAATATTTCTTGGAAAGTGAATTTTATAGTCCAAATCTAAAATTAGGCTCCAGTGCTGCAAACACACATTTGCTTGACTAGGAGCGGTCTGAGTAGTCATGTTGAAATCAATGGGATTACTTATGTGCTGAACGTTAAGCACATGAATAAGTGTTTCCAGGATTGGAACCTTAATCTGAGAATTTTCCTGTCTATTATCAAAAGTTATAGAAGCAGAAAAGGAGACACAAATTCAACAAATAAATTACTTATTGTGAATTATTCATTAAACTATACTCTATAGTTTTGTCAGTGACAAAAGAACTAATTGAAACTGTGACTGAAGCTTGACAATACAGAGGAACTAACCATTTCAAAGTTTAACATACTCATTTATTCCCATAAAAAGTCTGTCATTAATAGAGGAGAAAGTTTTGTATTTATTTTCTTCCATGGAAGGGTGGAGTAGGGCATTAAGTTATGAGATAGTATTATCTAGCATGTGTATAGGGAAGAACCAGGGCTTCCTGAGTTTTAATATCACCTCTACCACTGACTCATTATGTGGTCTTGAACAAGTCGCCTAAATTCTCTGCACATCAGTGTTCCCTTCTATATAATGGGAATAATAAATTTGAAGTCACTGGGGTATTATGAAGATGTATTTAATATTTCTAGTACACCTTGAAAATTGTAAATTATCTATATTATCCAGCTTGGCACCTTTCCTTTTTTTCGTTTCCACATTAAATGCTTAGTATAAAATGAATTCTTATCTGTATTACCGTAACTGACAACAGGGCTTTATCGCATGAATCACTGCACAAAGACAGATACACACTGGAGCTAGAGGTATAATTTCCATCTTGGGTAGATGTGCTAATCAAGATAGGCTCTAAAAATAGAAGTCTTGCCAATGCACCATAAGTAGTAGGACAGGCTAGCCACCCAAGTATGATTCCCTCTGAAACTCTAGGTACATACTCTGGCCTACTGCTCACATCCCCACAGCGACACTTCTATATTTAACATGCTTGTTTGATCAGTGTTAGCATTGGTATGTCTACCAGGCTGAACATTACACCTCCAGTTCCAGTGTAGACAGAACCATGTTAAGAGTTGGTCCCAGCCTGAAGGTATTATAGCTTACATAGATGAGAGAGACAAAGGAAACATTATCTCCATTTTTACATTGTAGGAATGGAGGCACAGCCCCAGAACCATTTAGATGCCTGATTCCCCTTGATTTCAAGGTGAGTTAGGTGCCTAAATACCTTTGAAGATCTGGACCTGAGTGCCTTAACCACACAGAAGGTTTGTACTATAGTGGGAATTGAGCCTAAGTCTTCAGTGTGCCAATATGCCACTTTACCCACAAGACCACCTTTCCTCCCTTGACAGTAGGTTTAAGTTGTTCACCACCTATCCTAAAATATACATAAAGCAAACAGTTTTAGATAATTTTTGAAACTCTTTGGGTAGAGATCTGACTATTACAGGGCTTATGCAACCTGAACCTTGAGAGGTTTGCAAGTCACAGTGAGGGAAACCTCATCCACAGTTTGAAATTAAGCCTCTGATACATTTAATATTTATATCCACTGGAAGAAGAGAGAGAAGTAAATAACTAGTGTAGACTGTTTTCAAAGGCATACAGACTAGGGAGATAAAGGCACAGTTCCAAAAAAGAAGTTATATTTTCACTGACGAATCCAAAAAATCAGTTTAACCCTCATTAGAAATAAAAGTTAGAAATCAGGGAGAATATAAAATGCTTTTCTTTGAAAAGAGTAAGAAAAAAAGTACTTTAGAAAAGAAAATGTTTTAATTCTGGCCAGATACTATTATAATGATTTTATTTTATTTTTGTGAAATCTGTCTCACTGGGCTGATCTGCACAGACTCAGATGGCAAGGATATGTCATAACTTATCTTGAACTACTCCAGTTTTTTAAAATAAATAAAAAAAGTCTTGTAATCCAGTAGCAGCTGTCATTTTCAAATTCATATCTTCTCTCATGCAACCCATCTCTGCCGCTATATATTTCCCCCCCAAATTAAACAGCTGCCCAGGTGGAAAAATAACTTATTTTATGTACAAATTTTTGTTATAAAACTACACTGATTTTGAAAACTCAGTTAAAATATGTTTGATATAGAAAATGTGTGTTAAATCTCATTAAAATAAGCAGTTCTCCTAGTATTTGATTATCCTCACTTCCACCAGTGGAAATCAGGAGTTACTGCCCTGGAGCCAATGGCATTTCACCAGTTTAAGACCAGTGAAAGTAAGAGGAAAATTAGACCCATGGCCTATATTCTCAGCTGGTGTGAATCAGTGCAACTCACTTGAACTCAATTGGGCTAAGCTGATCTAAACCAGCTGAAAAATCTGTCCCATGATATGTCAAAAATGAGGTAAGATACGTTCCTCGTGAGTCTGCGTTCCATGCTCTTCCTTTTCTTTTCCTCTGATTCTTTACTTTTTATTCTCACTTCTGATTATTCTACTGTACTTCAACATTCTTAAAGGTTTCAGCAGAGATGACTGTTATATGTCATCAAGAGATCTGAAGTGGTGCAGCTAATCTTCATTGATCTCAATGTCCTTTTCTTCCCAATGTTTCTGAAGATCTCTAGGCAGAAGCAAAGTGTTTTTGGTGAAATAGTTTCTCCTTGTTTCCATGCTTCAAAGTGATATCCTTACTATTTTTGTCAAGGCTAAATTTCACAGTATTCTCTATGGAAATGAATTTCAGGAATCTTCCTCCTTTACTCTTTGAAACATTGCTTCTATTTCCATGAGTTTAAAACCCTCCTTATCCTCAACCAAAGATATAAGAACAAAGGGTTGAGCAAACCAGTTTAGAAACAGTGAGAACTGTCTTACAGCTCTGATCGTGTACTAAACAAATTCTGAAATTCTTTGAAGCTTCAGATCAGTTTGCTTAAGAAAATCCCCTAAAAAACCCAGGTCATGATCAGTTCGGCCCTAAACAAGGCATTCATGCTTTAGCTGTTATCTTACAAAAATCTATTGATGGTCTCAGCAGGTCTACATGCTCTTTTGAAATGTCATATGCACTTTGGTTTCTCAGGGGTAGGAAGCTCACAGTGTGTACCTTTTCTCAGCCAAATAACTGCTGGAGAAAAATGACATTTGAAAATAGCAGCTAAGCCAGTAGACCAGAAGAGAGGCTAGACCCGCTGGTGACTCTCTATGCTCCTTGGATCAGGCTGGGGAATGAGTGTAATAAGGGATTCGGTGAAAGGTGGGATGAAAAGCATCATAGAGAAGAGAGAAAATGGGAATCTGAGAGATCTGCCAGAGAACAAATTTTTCTCTGAGGGGAAAAAAAGAGGAAATAAAGTGGGATCAAAACTTCAGGCAGTGATTTTTCAAAGAAGACTTGGAGGCCTAATCTTATATTTGGGCCTCTTTTGAAAATTCCAGCCCACGGGAATAGTCTGAGGAAGAGCTAGGGTGTTGTCAGAAAAGCTGGGCTGTGTAGGGAGAGGGAAGGATGGATTACGGTGAAGGGAAAGGTCAGAAAAGACCTCAGATAGTTGATAAGCTCATTTAGATCTTCTTCAAACTCTGGTTCAGTGGTTTGTAGGTGAACTTGAATATAAATTATTTCTCAATCTTCCTTGCTGAAGTGGCTGATTGAAGTTTAGGGGAGAGATCCATTGCTGCTGTAAATTGGCATTGGTCTATTGACTTTAGCTGAGGATTTGCCCCCAGAAGTCCAGTAGGTAAAAAGTGCAAAAAAGACGCTTTTGTGAAAATGTTGAGGGGAAAATGTGTCCCCTTTTTTCTTTCAAAATTTGAAAGCTTCCAATAGAGCTTTTCAAGAAAGAGACGTGGGTCCCATCTCCTCACCAGCTTCTCAGAATTGCCCCCTCTTCTCAGAGTTGTGAGGGATGATGTTCTTATTGGAAATAAAAGCATTTCAAAATCTGAGGAACTCTGAATGCTGATTATGGTGGGTGAGATGCTATAACAATAGGCCAGGCTGTACACACTTCACACTGGGGACAGTCACAGGGCCCTCTTAATTCTCTGCATAAGCTTTCCAGACTGGGTGGCTGTGTAGGGAGAGACTAGCCTGCAGATGACTACTGTGCCCTACCATGAAAGGGTGGCTGAAAAAGAGTGGAAAATGGAAAGAGCCTTGGCTCTGCCTCTGCAATGAACTGGCCAGTGAAACTGCACCAATCCATAAAAACTGCACCAGAAATGGAGATGGTGCAAGGTACGTCCCACTTTTGCAGAAAAGGGGAGGCAGATTGTGACTCTCTGAAGCCCATACTAAAAGCAAGCCCTGTGGGAGGCAGTGTTACCTAGTGGATAAGGTTCTAGATAGGGAGACAGCCGAGCTGTGCTCGATTCCCAGTTCTGCTAGTCCTCTGCTGTGGTTCCTTGGGCAAGTCACTTCACCACTCGGTGCCCCTATTTCCTCTCCCAGTCTTTGTTTGTCTTCTCTATTTAGTTTGTACACTAACTGAAGCAAGGATGATCTGTCACTCAGTACAGTGCCTAGTACAATGGGTCCTAGGCAGCTAGGGCTTCTAGTTTCAACTATAATACACGTGAAATAACTAATTCACATGAATGACAGGGAGACCCACCCCAAATCACCAAATTCTGCATTTTTCGAATGTCAGCTTAATTTTAAAAGTAGAAGATAATATTGATTTTTATGTATAGACCTATCCAGTGTGCTCTTCACCCCAGCAACTGAGTGACTAGTCAGGATACTGTTCACAGAATGTATTTTGTTCTTTTATTTTGACAAATGTAATTTTAGTTTTTAATTATTTAAGGATTTTTAATTATTAAAGACAGTAATTCATAGTAGTTGAGTAAATTTATTGTTGTACATTTTCTGAAAGTAATGAAGTCTTAGTTATCAGACCTGACCATAACTCTCCACTATTTAATCTTTTATGAGAAGTAAGGTAGGGATATCAGGTTTTTTTTTTTCCCCTCCTGTGAGCATAATTGTGTTTGCAAATTATCCAAGTGGGAAATGGTGTGATTCTGCCATAAGTGACCAGGTAGTAAATGCTTTCCGCTGTGAGAGAGGTTAATCAGCACATCTAGTTTGCATAATGTTCCCTAGGGGCTTGTCTACACTAGCCTTTTTTCTTTAAAATTTCCTACCCTTGCTTACACTGCCCTTGCAGTTCCACCAATGGAAGCGTTAATGCAAATAGTGTTCCCACAGCCACTGGTTATCTAACCCTGCTCTGAGTATGTCTAGACAATACAGTGCTATAAACATCAGATACTTGAACCTCATCTACACTAGAACTCTCTCTGCTATTCTACACCTGGAGCTGCACCATTCCTAGCAATGGTGTGAAATTTTAGGGGGTGGGAGGGACTGGTATGTGTGTGTGTATATATATATATATATAATGTCCTATGATGTCATCATCTTAGGGTTTTTTCCTAGCATTTTCCATCTTATGGAGTCCAAAGTAGTCATCAAAGTTGGCCTTATTGCTTGGAAATGAGGTTATCATTTAAAACAAACCTTCTCATTGTTCTGGTCATCCTGTGTTAAGTAGTAAATTTAATCACTAATGAACACCAGAAGACATAAATTAAAATTATCACAGAAAGATTTCCTTATTTTTCAATTGCAATCCTATAAAATAAGATTATAAACCACACAAAATTCAATAGAACAAGCTGGCAGGCACAAATACTATTAGACTGAATCACACACTTTATGGTTTTTTAATAGAAACATATTTAGGAGCAGCAGCAAACACAATGGGCCAAATTCATTGCTGGTGTAACTCAATTTTGTTCCGTTATGTTACACACAGAATACATGTGCCCAGAATGCTTTAATGAGAGATGGACTGTGAACATAACATATTTAACAATGACAAATAGAGCTTGTTCTTTTTCTGCAATATTAGGAAATCAGCAAACATATTTTTTGGTAAGTATCAATTCCCACGAGTAATTAGCTTGGGCTAGATTGTAATCTAACTCCTAGCCCTGTGTAAGAGGAGGCACATAGCTGCATCCTCTCAAGAGAACTCTGAAAGGGGAAATAAGTTAATGCAGAACATTACACGGTGCAGCTCACTTTCCCATTTGCACTGGCTCATCTGTGTTATTTGGTAGACGGGGGGACAAAGCCAAAGTCCCAACCCTTTCTGTCCACTGCCCAAACCATTTCATTGCTCACCCAAGTCACATGGTATTGTTTCTCCTCCCTGAGCCTCAAATGAGAAAGGACTTTCAAGACATTCCCATGAACATTTCTGCAATGAATACTCTTCTAAATACATATTCACAGAAGCACTTGCAAAAATAGATCTGTCTGTCTACAGCACAACCAGCTCAAATAATCAAAAAGATATTAAACTGTGTGTAAGGGGGCAGGAAGAGGGGTTCAGTCCAGTTTGCGTAACTCAATTAAAAAAGATCTTTTCTGACCATGTAGATGGGACCTCTCGTCTGTCTAGACCAGGCAAAAGGTGCTTTTACAAAATGAGCGCTCTAACTCAATTTAAATAACATGATCTGAAACACCACTTAGCAGCTAGCACCTTAGAGGCTATGGTGAGGAGGGTGGGATAAGAACCTGAATAAAATCATGTGGACTCAGTCTAACCTGGTCTTGTGTGATTGGAGGGAAGCTAGACAGACCTTTGAAAAACAAGTGTGCCAACAAAAATTTTCTCATAGGCATGGTGATGGGTAAGGAATTAAAGGGGTCACAAATGACAATTAAGAGGGGGTTTTTTTAATCCAAATCCAATGTTTGTGAATAACTTACAGCTGGGCAAAAACTGCAGTATCTGAAGAGGACAGCCAGTGGTCTCTGAGGCAGAATGAAACCTTTAACTAAGCTTTCCTTATGGATGTTGAAGATCTAGTCATGTAATCATGCAAAAATCTTTACCTAGCATTCTTATTTTGCCTAACTAGTAGTCAGCAGCACTGTATTGTCCCTTGGTTTCATCTACTCCCCGATAGGACAGTGGGGGGGGAGCTTTTATTGTAGGGTTCTAGGCTAAGTTTGTCTGTACAGTCCATTGTAAAGGCTTCCTGTTCATTACTCTAGAATAGGCAATGTAAACATGTCCAGATGCATTACTCCAGAGCACTGGTTCTTCACCAGGGGTTCGTGCATCCCTCGGGGGTACGAGTGTACATTAACTCACGTAGATATTTGCCTAGTTTTAGAAGAGGCTACACAAAAAGCACTAGTAAAGTCAGTACAAGCTAAACTTTCCTACAATGACTTGTTTATACTGCTCTGTAGCGAAGAGAAGACTCACCGGCACAGCACCTCCTGCTGGTCGGCTGGGAATTAGCTCTTTTCCAGCATACGGATCACCCTCTGCAGGCCGGTGTCTCACCTGCCACCAGCCCTGTGTCCCTCCCAGACCCCCCTACCTTGGGGTTCTGCCCTCTGCAGTACCCCTGCTCTGGGTCTCCCCTCCCAAGGGAACCCCCAACCCTCTCACCCACCTTGCCTCAGTGGCTACTGCCAGTCGTCATTTAGCCCCCTTTTCCCTGAGGCAGACTGCAGTCTGTAAAGGCCACTCATCATTGGCAAGGGGTTAGGACCAGCTGCCTCTGCCTATTCCCAGGCTGTATCTTTGCAGCCCCAGTACCTCTTCATAGGCCTTCATCAAGGCCTGCAGCCTGGGGGTTTACCAGGCTGGAGCTCCCCAGCACTGCTCCTCCTCAAGTACCTTGGTCCCAGGCAGCTAGCTCTTCCCACCCCAGGGCTAGAGTGAGACTGCTCAGTTCCTGGCTCACAGCCTCTTTATAGGGCCAGCTGTGGCCTAATTGGGCTGGACACATCTGTGGTCAGCTACTCCCTCAGCTGCTTTCCCTTTTTCCCAGCCGCAGCCCTCTCCAAGGCTGCTTTCAACCTCTGTTCTGCGGCAGTGAGGCAGCCACCCCACTCCATGCTCTATATACTTATACACTGAAATGTGAGTACAATATTTCTATCTCAATTGATTCATATCATAATTATATGAGAAAAATGAGAAAGTAGGCAATTTTTCAGTTATAGTATGCTGTAACACTTTTTTGTATTTTTAAGTGAGGTGAAACTTGGGAGTACGCAAGACACATCAGACTCTTGAAATGGATACAGTAGTCTGAAGCAGTGGCTCTCAACCCTTCCAGAGTACCTGGGAAAAAAAACATTTTTTTCTCGTGTTCACAGCTGTGCAGTTTATTGCACCTGTACTAGAAGGAAGAATCTCTGGAAGCAATTGCTGTTTGGTATGCTAGCCAATTTTCTTTTGTCTATTTATTATTTTTAAGTGTATTAAAATTGCAAATGTGTGCATTTAGCAATGTGAATACTATTCAACCAGGTTTATAGAATGTAATATCTAGATCTGGATTCTGTTTAAATGAAAGAAAAAAAAAATATTGTGTTCCCTCCATTTCTTTTTCTTTTGGAGGAAAGATCCCTTTGCTAAGATTTAAAGAGCTCTGCTGTTCTCTCAGAGTTTCTTCCCTGTTTGTCATTACTTTTCTGTACATAGATGTGGTGCTGTCTGTGAAGTGAAAGACTGTGACAGCTGATGGAAGTCTTTCAATGGGATTAGGCTTCCAGTGTTGTTTCTGGGTGTGACTTTAAAAGAGATTTTTCATGCAATAAAATGCACTATGCTGTGTTAGGAGATGGCGCCCTTGCTTATGTGACATGCCTTTTGGGGTTTTTAAACAGCTTTATACTGGCCCAGGAAGCCTATTTTGTAGAAGAATTTATAATATTCTCCATTATGTATGACAATGCTATAACCATCAGGAGGTAAAATGTGTTACAAATACAGGCATACCCACTAACACAGTCCTTGCCTTTTAACTCTGTTCATGAATCGGTTTAGCATAAAAACTAGGGCTGTCAAACGATTATTAAAAATCGCAACTAATCGTGAGATTAAAAAAATAGTTGCGATTAATTGCCCTGTTAAGCAATAATAGAATACCAATTTAAATTCATTATAAATATTTTGGATGTTTTTCTACATTTTCAAATATACTGATTTCAATTACAACACAGAATACAAAGTGTACTGTGTTCACTTTATATTATTTTAGATTACATAACTGCACTCAAAAACAAATCCATGTAAAACTTTAGTGCCTACAAGTGAACACATGAAGGGGTATATGAATGTTTAGCATAGCTGAAATATGAATACCTTGCAATGCCAGCTACAACAGTGCCATGCGAACGCGTGTTCTCACTTTCAGGTGACACTGTAAATAAGAAGCAGGCAGCATTATCTCCCATAAATGTAAATAAACTTGTTTGTCTTAGCAATTGGCTGAACAAGAGGTAGGACTGAGTGGACTTGTATGAGGTGTATTGAAAAATACGATTTCTTTTGTTTCTTGTTACAGTGCAAATACTTGTAATCAAAACTAATATAAAGTGAGCACTGTACACTTTGTATTCTGTGTAGTAACTTAAATCAATATATTTGAAAATGTAGAAAAACATCCAGAAATATTTATAATAAATTTTAAATTGGTATTCTATTATTGCTTAACAGTGCGATTAAAACTGTGATTAATTGCGACTATTTTTTTTTAATCTAGTTAATTTGTTTTGCATTAAGTGTGTGCATTAACTGCAATTAATTGATGGCCCTAATAAAAACTGCTCAATGACAAAAGATTATTTCACATGGGGTATGATAGTAAACAAAACAAATGGTACTACGATGGCATGACAAACCCTTTATATTTTAAAATTCAGCTTCACAGTATAAACAGTGAACTCATTCTCACTGATGAATCTCTACTACCTTGGAGGAATCCCAAGGTCTGATTCACCACTGCATTGTCCCAATCTTGTGCTGGTGTGATTTCAAACAGGGGGGCAAAGAGTGCTACTTGGAAGGGGTTCTTCAAAGCAAAAGTGAGCTACTTCCCCATTCTGTGAAGCACTCCAGTTCAAATACTGGTCTCTGGTGGATTGTATTTTACGTATTCATGCATTCCAATTTTAGGCTCTTCATGGCAGGAACTTTTTGGTATTTGCTTGGTACAGTTTGCATGTTGTCTTGCACCATGTACAGTCATTTCTCTATATAACATATCGTGGATGCCAATAGCTGAGGCAAATCTATGATGACCTTGGATAGATAGCATAGTCCTGTCTTTATATGGTTAAAAAAAAGGTTAAGCATGACAACTAGAAATGATACAAGTGCAAACAAGTTCTAGACATGTTATGTTAAAGCTGGAATGTATGGAAGATCAAAGATGCCTCCTTTAATCATTGAAATATGGGTATCAGTTACTAATACATTTTAGAAAAAGGAGATTCACGCACTATCCTCAAAATATTCTTGCAAAAGGTACTGATACAATCCCACTAAATGCATATCTCCTTCATTTAAGGGAGTATGAGAACATGTGCCTAACAGCTCCTGAAAACCTGCATAAAGGGTAAAAAAACTGCCAAAACAGACAGTTTGCAATTCTTTAACAATAAGAAGGAGATTGTAGCTAAATTTGGAAAATAATGGCATTTGAACAACTGACTTGCACCTTTGTCCAGTATTTCCACAGAGTAAATATATAGCAGGCTCCAAATGACATCCACTGACCAAAGAAATCCTCCTTGTAGAAAAGAGGATTGAGTTACCCAGTTTCCTTGCTATTAATTTAGAATATTTCCCCCTTGGATTCTACATCCCATTGACTTACTGTTCAGATAGAACACAAAGGGTAGACACAGTGATGATTGATTAAAAATAAAATAAGGCTAAGAATGTATGACAGCTCTGCAGTAAAACCTTGTCCCTTGCAGATAGGAGACCAGTAACACCCACTGCACATGTCTTGATGATCTACTGTATCTCTTGTAAAGGACTGTTAGTGTCCATCCTACATCCAAGCCCTTTGCAAACAGGGGCCACTAACAGGGAGTTTCGAGAGGGAGTTTGGAAGGGGAGTGGGAAGGGGGCGAGGTACACTTGCGATTCTTTAAAACCTTTAAGCTAAACTATAATCAAAACTTCCTGATTTAAACAAAAACACTATCATTAACCTAGGTAGCTGTAGGAGAGAATGCAGGCAGAAGCCCAGCAGCAGAATGGGGGCTATCCTGTTTATTGCGCTCAGTGTAGCATGTATGATTACCTGCCCTGTGGGTGGGTGGCGTATGTGTGCATTCGATGCAAGGAGCTCCTGGCCCTCAGAGACTGCGTACGGGCTTTGGAGGCCAGGGTGGCGGAACTGGAGGAGCTAAGGGAGGTAGAGAGGTATGTTGATGAGGCTTTCTGGGACACTGAACATTTGTCCCACCTCTGGTCAGACAGCCCCTGCGCTATTAAGGAGGATGAAAGGCCCAGGGAAACAGAGCAGTCAACAGGAGCAGAGGGAAACCTTCCCGTAGTTGAGACCCTCCTTCCAGATGGTGTTGGGGTATCCTCTCCCATTGAGGTTACCTCTCCGGGGAAGGGAACTCCAGTCATTAGAAAAAGGCAGGTGTTAGTAACTGGAGATTCGATCATTAGAAACATAGATAGCTGGGTTTGTGATGACTGGGAGAACCGTATGGTGATTTCCCTGCCTGGCGCAAAGGTTGTGGATCTCTCGAGGCATCTGGATAGACTTATGTGTAGTGCTGGGGAGGAGCCGGTGGTCGTGGTACATGTAGGTACCAATGACATAGGGAAGGGTAGGAGAGATGTCCTGGAGGCCAAATTTAGGCTGCTAGGGAAGAGACTGAAATCCAGGACCTCTATGGTGGCATTCTCAGAAATGCCTCCAGTTCCACGCTCAGGGCCAGGTAGGCAGGCACAGCTTCAGAGTCTCAATGCGTGGATGAGGATGAGACGATGGTGTAGAGAGGAGATTTATTAGGAACTGGGGAAACTTTTGGGATGGGGGGAGCCTATACAGGAGAGATGGGCTCCACCTAAACCAAAGTGGATCCAGACTGCTGGCACTTAACATTAAAAAGGTTGCAGAGCAGTTTTTAAACTAAGAGATGGGGGAAAGCCGATTGCTGCAGAGGAGCACGTGGATCGGACAGAGACTTCTCTTAGAAGAGAGTCTATTGACAGAGATTCTCTAGGTTTTAGTCAGAAGGAGAGGATGGAAGAGGATAAAGTATGGGCCAGATTAGACAAGAAACAGTCATATAAAAAAGAATCTGACACATCAGAAAAGGACATGTTTTTAAAGTGCTTGTACACAAATGCTAGAAGTCTAAATAATAAGACGGGTGAACTAGAGTGCCTCATATTAAAGGAGTATATTGATATAATAGGAATCACAGAAACCTGGTGGAGTGAGGACAATCGGTGGGACACAATCATTCCAGGGTACAAAATATATCAGAAGGACAGAACAGGTCATGCGGGGGTGGAGGGGAGTGGCACTATATGTGAAAGAAAATGTAGAATCAAATGAAGTAAAAAATCTTAAATGAATCCACATGTTCCATAGAATCTCTATGGATAGTAATTCCATGCTCTAATAAGAATATAACAGTAGGGATCTATTATCGACCACCTGACCAGGACAGTGATAGTGACGATGAAATGCTAAGGGAGATTAGAGAGGCTATCAAAATAAAGAACTCAATAATAGTGGGGGAGTTCAATTATCTCCATATTGACTGGGTACATGTCACCTCAGGACGAAATGCAGAGACAAAATTTCTCAATACTTTAAATGACTGCTTCTTGGAGCAGCTGATACAGGAACCCACAAGGGGAGAGGCAATTCTCGATTTAGTCCTGAGTGGAGCGCAGGATCTGGTCCAAGAGGTAACTATAACAGGACCGCTTGGAAATAGTGACCATAATATAATAACATTTAACATTCCTGTGGTGGGAAGAACACCTCAACAGCCCAACACTGTGGCATTTAATTTCAGAAAGGAGAACTATGCAAAAATGAGGAGGTTAGTTAAACAGAATTTAAAAGGTACAGTGACTAGAGTGAAATCCCTGCAAGCTGCATTGGCACTTTTCAAAGACACCGTAATAGAGGCCCAACTTAAATGTATATCCCAAATTAAAAAACACAGTAAAAGAACTAAAAAAAAAGCCACCGTGGCTTAACAACCATGTAAAAGAAGCAGTAAGAGATAAAAAGGCACCTTTTAAAAAGTGGAAGTCAAATTCTAGTGAGGTAAATAGAAAGGAACATAAACACTGCCAAATTAAGTGTAAAAATGTAATAAGAAAAGCCAAAAAGGAGTTTGAAGAACAGCTAGCCAAAAACTCAAAAGGTAATAACAAAATGTTTAAGTACATCAGAAGCAGGAAGCCTGCTAAACAACCAGTGGGGCCCCTGGATGATCGAGATACAAAAGAAGCACTTAAAGATGATAAAGTCATTGCGGAGAAACTAAATGAATTCTTTGCTTCTGTCTTCACGGCTGAGGATGTTAGGGAGATTCCCAAACCTGAGCCATCCTTTGTAGGTGACAAATCTGAGGAATTGTCACAGATTGAACTAGAGGACGGTTTGGAATTAATTGATAAACGTAACAGTAACAAGTCATAGGGACCAGATGGCATTCACCCAAGAGTTCTGAAAGAACTCAAATGTGAAATTGCGGAACTATTAACTATGGTTTGTAACCTGTCTTTTAAATCAGCTTCTGTACCCAATGACTGGAAGATAGCTAATGTAACGCCAATATTTAAAAAGGGCTCTAGAGGTGATCCCGGCAATTCCAGACCAGTAAGTCTCACGTCAGTACTGGGCAAATTAGTTGAAACAATAGTAAAGAATAAAATTGCCAGACACATAGAAGAACATAAATTGTTGGGCAAAAGTCAACATGATTTCTGTAAAGGGAAATCATGTCTTACTAATCTATTAGGGTACATCTATACTTACCCGCTGGTTCGGCGGCAAGCAATCGATCTTCTGGGATCGATTTATCGCGTCTTGTCTAGACGTGATAAATCGATCCCAGAACTGCTCGCCGTCGACGCCGGTAATCCTGCTCCGCGAGAGGAGTAGGCGGAGTCGACGGGGGAGCCTGCCTGCCGCATGTGGACCCGCGGTAAGTACCTTTATTATTCACGTAGCTGAAGTTGCGTATCTTAGTTCGAACTGGGGGCTTAGTGTGGACCAGCCCTTAGAGTTCTTTGAAGGTGTCAACAAACATGTGGACAAGGGGGATCCAGTGGACATAGTGTACTTAGATTTCCAGAAAGCCTTTGACAAGGTCCCTCACCAAAGGCTCTTACGTAAATTAAGTTGTCATGGGATAAGAGGGAAGATCCTTTCATGGATTGAGAACTGGTTAAAAGACAGGGAACAAAGGGTAGGAATAAATGGTAAATTTTCAGAATGGAGAGGGGTAACTAGTGGTGTTCCCCAAGTGTCAGTCCTAGGACCAATCCTATTCAACTTATTCATAAATGATCTGGAGAAAGTGGTAAACAGTGAGGTGGCAAAGTTTGCAGATGATACTAAACTGCTCAAGATAGTTAAGACCAAAGTAGACTGTGAAGAACTTCAAAAAGATTTCACAAAACTAAGTGATTGGGCAACAAAATGGCAAATGAAATTTAATGTGGATAAATGTAAAGTAATGCACATTGGAAAAAATAACCCCAACTATACATACAATATGATGGGGGCTAATTTAGCTACAACTAATCAGGAAAGAGACCTTGGAGTCATCGTGGATAGTTCTCTGAAGATGTCCACGCACAGTGTAGCGGCAGTCAAAAAAGCAAACAGGATGTTAAAAAAGGGATAGAGAATAAGACGGAGAATATCTTATTGCCCTTATATAAATCCATGGTATGCCCACATCTTGAATACTGCGTACAGATGTGGTCTCCTCATCTCAAAAAAGATATACTGGCATTAGAAAAGGTTCAGAGACGGGCAACTAAAATGATTAGGGGTTTGGAAAGGGTCCCATATGAGGCGAGATTAAAGAGGCTAGGACTTTTCAGCTTGGAAAAGAGGAGACTAAGGCTAGGTCTACACTACAGCGGGGTTCCGACCTAAGATACGCAACTTCAGCTACGTGAATACCGTAGCTGAAGTTGCGTATTTTAGGTCGGCTTACCTGGTGGTGAGGATGGGGGAAAGCCGACCGCTGCCGCGCTGCCGCCGACTCCGCTGCCGCCTCTTGTCGAGGTGGATTTCCGGAGTCGACGGCAGAGCGATCAGGGATCGATTTTACTGCGTCCTCACGAGACGCGGTAAGTCGATCCCCGATAAACCGATTGCTACCCGCCGGATCGGCGGGTAGTGAAGACGTAGCCTAAGGGGGGATATGATAGAGGTATATAAAATCATGAGTGTTGTGGAGAAAGTGAATAAGGAAAAGTTATTTACTTGTTCCCATAATATAAGAACCCCAACCCCAGTGGCCATAGTCCACACAAGCATTCCCCTATAGGCCTTACAGGCCCTGCTGTTTCGCTACAGGTCAGTGATTGGCACACCCCTATCCCTGAGCCCTCTTTGGAGTGTCCAGCCTCTGGTCCACTGGACACTTGTAGTATTCACAGACTTGCTGCTCCCAAAGAAACAGTTCACCACAGCTTACCAGTTCCACCTCCGATCACAGCTCTGCTTAACCACACAGTACTTATGAGTTTTTTTTAACAAAGCACGGAGAGTCAAATAATAGCAAGTAAAAGTATTGGAAACAAAAGGTTACATTCAAAATCATTCTAGAACCTAGACTTAAATAAAAAATACTCCCATGTCTCACCAAGTATTGCTCACCCAGATATCGCTGCAGCACTTTACAACCAGGTTGGTTGTGACCCTCCTTTCATGAGACAGAAATGCTGTCAGCTTGCCTCATAGATGAAGAATTCCAGGTGGGGTTTTCTTTTTATTCCCCTTCCCCAAGATATCTCAGTCCTATCCTTTGTCTTTATTCTTAAAAAGGACACCCTCCGCTGAGTAGAGGGTTCACATAGGTTTGGTTTCAAGAGAACCAGCAAGGCTTGGACTGGGGCTTACCTCTCTTACTGGATTTTACGTAGATCTTAGTGGGCATCATTCACGTTCTTGTATTAATTTGACTATCACTGACATTGGCCTGTAGCTCAAGAGCAAGAGTTCCTGGTTTTATTCCAAGTTTCTCTCTGGATTTGAGTGACCATTTTTTGCCTTTCCTGAACAAAAGGCAGGTTACTGATTGGATACAGCTATGCCTATTGCTAACCTGCTATAGGGCAGATTCACACATTTCTTTTTTGAGGCCTGTTGGTGTGCTGCTAAGGGATTCCCAGGGCCCTGTGCTAGCAGCGGGGTTCCAACTGGAGGTATGCATTCTTCATTAAAGTATCTGAAATCAGAAATTAGTTGGTACGGACCAAATACTTGGTAGGATCTGATTTTATGATGCTTGGAGTAATATTTCCATCTTCAGCTTCCAAAGAGCTGTAGAGTTGAATAGACCATTGTTTTGTAACTGCAGCATCACCTCCCAATAACACAATAATGAGGAGTGTGTAAGCACTGGTAGTTCCCACTCTGCTTCAGACATGGATCACACACAGGGAATAGTCCAATTTACCCTCTGCCTGGGGTTTATTTGTGTTGTTAATTTAAATAAAAACAAAACACAAGATTCCAGCTTAAACTTTGTCCTGAGTTAAGCTATTTCAAGGGCTATCGCTATCCCCTGAAGGACTCCTATATTCCTACCCCTAGTTCCCTCTGATTCAAAGAAGCTCCTCAGTGACTGGTATAAGATAATTATATCACAGCTCATATCCTGGGCTGTCACATATGCTAGCAAGAATGAGCAAAAATAACTCTACATCTGTGACGTTCCCCTGGTGTTATCTGGACTGGTGATCTGCTAGGTCACTCCAATCTTTGACTCTGGGATCCAGCTTTACCCTGCTCTGCTGTGAAATCCCCCACTCCTGGGCTGTTCACGCACAGCCTCTGGCATGTAAGCTGCTCCTTGGATTGTCCAACCAAATGAAACTAGCCAATATCTCCGGCCCCAGACACAACCCTAGGAACCTCCATCTTGCAGTGTCTAGTTATGCCCACTGGACGCTGCAAGCTTATATGAGTTCATCAATCTAACAAAGAAATTGATATGCACCAGGCTTGTTATCTCAAGGGGCGTCTCTAACATACTTCAAACCAAATGCACTGTTTCAAGTAGAATAAACAAACAAATTTATTAACTCCAAAGATAGATTTTAAGTCAAAGCATAACAAGTTGGATTTGGTCAAATGAAGTAAAAGGAAAATGCATTCTAAGCTGATCTTAACACTTTCAATGCCCTTACAAACTTAGATGCTTCTCACCACAGGCTGGCTGGTTGCCCTTCAGCCAGGCTTTCCCCTTTGATCAGCGCTTCAGTCGCTTGGTGGTGATGTCTGTAGATGGAGGTGGAAGAGAGAGAAGAAGAACATGGCAAATATCTCTCCCTTTTATCATGTTCTTTCTTCCCTCCTGGCTTTGTCCCGCCCCCCCCCACTTCAGAGTCAGGTGAGCATTACCTCATCATAGTCCTAAACTGACCAAAGGAAGGGGGATGACTCACTCGAGAGTCCAACAGATCCTTTGTTGCTGCCTAGGCCAGTGTCCTTTGTTCCTGTGAGTCTGGGCTGGGTTTGTCCCATACATGCCCTGATGAGGTGTGAACTGCCCCTCTGCTCTTGGAGAGTTTTTGCCTGGGCTTACTGTAAGCCATGAGGATACCTTTTCAGCCTCATAACTATATACATGAAATTACAACCTATAACATTACTATAACAACAATGCTCAGTGCATCATGAGCCTTCCGAAGACACCTGACATGACAAACTTTGCATTAGATACCACACAATCATATTATAAGGATGAACATGAGGGTGTAGGGTGTTTCCCCGAGGTACAGAGCGTCACAACATCTTTAAGCAAGGTTCTAGCATGAGTCTTGGGAGAAGAAGAGTCTTGCATTCCTATGTAGGGTCTTCAAATCTGACATGCTCTTTCAGTATAAAATTGGTCCTAAACAGACCATAGTCAGGTACATCCACTGAAGAAGAAACACAAGCAATAAACATACAGTAATTATAGTCACAAGCTACTGCTAAGAATTTCTCGTCATCTCACTAGCTAGAACAACATTTATCTAGGCATATGTTCCTGGGTTCTAAAAGGAGATGAAAAGTTCTTGTAATGTGATCACCTCTGTTCTCAACTCACTGGTGAAAATCCTGGTAAAACACTCTACATAGAGGAACGTAGTATGCAGTTAATATGACAATATAGTTCTTTTCAACTATATAGCATCTTCCATGTGATATTTTCAATGTATTTAATACACATATTTGCATTCATCTTCACCACACCCCAGCAATAGGAACTGCTATCTCCATTTTAAGGATGATGCAGTTGAAGCACAGGCAGGCCATGTTCATCCATGGTGTAAATCCATTGACATCAGTGGATGAATCTGGCCCAGAGAGATGTATGTGATTTGCCTTGTAGAAAAGCACTTCAGTGAATATGCAGATGCAAATTGCAATCTAATATATAAAGTCTCTAAATATTTTCCCCTTTTGTTTAGTTTGTTGATCAAAATACCCCAATAAATAAAAAGCTGCTACATTTGGCAATATGTTCACAATATAACACTATGTATTTTCCATATAAATACTTCCAAGTCAACTGGCTAATTATTAGTATTTTCACTTTTGGTATTAGAAAAGCATTTCCAAACAAACAAGAGACTCCTGTTGTTGAGCACTAGATCTTTCTTTGAGGATTTATAGATCAAATTAATTAGCAGATGGAACAGGAATCATTGTCTAACAGTTTCCAGTTCCACATTAACAATCTGGGATTTGGTGCTAAATCTCAGGAGGCAGCACTACTATTTACGGTTCTATTTAGTGCAGGACTGCTCCTTCTTGCCTGCTCCACCCTGAATGAAAATGCCAAGATAGCCCACAAGATGCATTGGGTTGTAACAAACAGGATGTCCTGGGTAATGCTAAACTCACTGCTGTTTTTTAACATTTTTATGAACTTAGGCCAACATTATTTTTATTTCACGACTAAAGCATTAAAATACAATAAAAGGAGCTTCAGGGGAAATAAAAATGTGGACAGCTTTTTAATACTAATTAATTAAAACCAAACTTAGAATTATTTGCAGGAAGCTTTGTATGTACTATGTACTAATGTCCCATTTCCATTGGTTTAAAATTCTTAGGGCATGATTCTGGGTTACAAAATGGCCATTTCAAGCTACTCTGGCAGCATAAAGGGATCCAGATCTTGAACTGGGTGGAAATAGTCCCCTAAGAATATATAGTGCACAGAGGACCTCCCTGATTGGTAGAGAGCTGTGAGACGGGCTCTACACTGGCCCTGCTTCCTGCCCCCTCTCAGGGAGATGTTAGCGGCCTAGCTGGACTGCACTGCACTCTGGCTATTCCCTGCTTCCCAGGGAACACAGGGATCCATAAGAAGCTAAATATAAATAAGAGGAATTCAGAAGCTGATCTAACTTATGCCAGGAATGGGCAGGGCCCAGCACTCAGGAAGTGCAATGGTTGCCTAAAGTCACATTTGTCCCTTGCACTGGGTTCCTTTCCCATGGTGCCCCTTGGGCTGTGCCCTTTTACCCACCCAGGCCTTGGATCTGTGACGTCCAGGTATTCCATCACACCAGTCCAGTCGTAAGACGCTTAACCCTCTGGATGCACCATGGACAGTCTGCCCTTTCCAGGGTTGTCCATGAACACAAAAAGGAATTAACGCAAATAAATTATTCTAGACGTGGGCCATGGTTGTCTTCCTTCAGAGAGGCTTCTGTTGAGCGGTGGCCCCAAATAGGCTCAAATGAAGAAATAGTTCCAACAGAAGCAGATTTGCACCTTGTCGGCCTGCCTGTCTGTCTGTCTGTCTTTCGGGAGGAGCAGCCAGGCACCAGTCATCCAAGGAGCTCCTGCCTTCAGTCAACCCTCTCTTCAGGAGCTGAAGACTGGAGGTCATTAACCCTCAGTTGCTCAGTGTGGGGTTTGTATACCCTACTACAATCCCCTGTTCCCCACCACCATACACACATGCACTCTGTTCCTGCTCCCAAGTACAGTAATGGAGTATCAGAGTCAGATCCTTTATTTCTTGCTCTCAGTAGTCATGAGATGTTGGATGTTAAACAGTACTGGTCCAGTACATTGTCTGTGAAATGCGGAGCATTCTCATTTCAAGGTGGGAAATGCTGCACTTTCGCTTTATTTCTCCCAGTGACTCGTTGTGTATTCCCAGCCATTTTGAGAGCCTCAGGCAAGAAGTTATACAGTACCTGAGTAGGAGACTTCCAAGGAGCACCTAGCTTCTTCAGGAAGTTGTGTTGGTGGTTCAATAGATGGCATTCTTCTCTCTGTTAGTACCAGGAGGATGGATAGTTTTGTGGTTAAACTCTATCACCGGAATCACTATCTGAACTTGGGTCACTTCTCTTAGAGTATTTCAAACTACCTCAGTTTCCCCCATCTGTGTTTAAAAAAAATAAAAAAGTGGTTAATAATAATAGTTTTCTATGACATAACCAAACACTGTGTGTGATACAGAAATAAAATTAAGATCTTTCATAGGAGACTATTCCCTTGTAAAAGTCAGCCATCATAATAGGAAGCTTAGAAATCTTAGACACTATAAAATTAATGCTGTTCCCAATTTAATGCTGAGAATTCCAGATTGTAAGACTTCTAGCTTACGGAAATTTAGACCTATGCAAAGACTGCATATATATATATATAGAGAGAGAGAGAGATAAAGAGCAGGAGTCAAATATGATCTCATTTATACCAGCAAACACTATGACCTGAACATGGTTTCTTCTGAAGTCAATTGCAGAATTTCCATTGACTTCAGTGAAAGCCAAATTGGACCCTTAGTGGAAAATGTAATCATTTTGTATTTTAAATGTGTGACAATAAGTACCTATCCTACGCAGAGATGTGGACATTTTCATTTCCAAAGGTATATATACATTTGGCTTTACATCACCTTTTAATTAAATAGTCTCTCGTGGGTTTTTTTCAATTTACAGAGAAAAATAAGTGGTTTTTTGGAGGCTCAAGATTTGAACTCTTTTAAATAATTCACTGTCTCATAAGTTAAATCAGTGGAATACCTAGCTGATTTCATTCCAGCAGTTTACAAGGACACAGAGCTATATTAAATCTTCAACTCTAAACTCTATCGTACTAAAAAATAGCATTTTTATAAGCCTCGTCTTCTTCCACTAACATGGAATAATTTCACCAAAGTTAGAGATTATGGGCAAGACTTTTGAAAGAGCTCCACTCCCTGCTAGACACCTAAACAAGTTAGCTTTGTTTTCAAAACTGTCCGCACCCAGTTGTTCTGATTGGAAACAGCACATAAAATAATTTATGAGTCTAAATGGGAATTGAACTCTTTTGAAAAACTGTAATTTTCTTGCTTTATAAGTGTGTCTGTAAGAAATGGGAGCAGCTTTTTCATGATGCACTTTGAGTACAAGCTGGGCTGGTCATGTGATAGAAATCACCTGGTTTAAAACTTATGGTACTTCTGCTTCTTTATTGACTCAGACTACCTGCAGCAGGTCCAACACCCCGTGCTCTCAAAGGCAGCTGAATCTGACCTTCCTTTGCTACCACTTCCAACCTGCACTTCTCCCCATGTCAATTTCCCAGCTACCCAAACAGCCCCTTCCCCACCCCACTCTCACTAGATTCAACCTCACCCCACCTCCAGGCTTGTGACGTAGCCATGTCCTACACTAACTGAATTATAACCCTGCGACTATACGGTTAGGTACGATATCCCCTCTTGGTTGCGCCCCATCGCATGTCCAATCCTATCCTCTGCTTCCTCTGGTTTCCCCCATTACACCTACCACCTCACTCATTCTAATGAGACTAAAGTTGGAATCTCCGGTGAAATTCCATCATGATGCCAGTTACTTCAGAAATGAGGAATTTTTTTAAAAAATCCCCTATTCATCCACTGTTCAAATGTAAAGTAGACTTTCCATTGTTGTTCTGCCCACACAAATTTAACTTGGGACTCCTGGATGGTACAGAGTGGTTCAACTGCATTAATGAATCTACTTTTTCATAAATATCCATAGGGCTTCCACACAATGCTTGTATCATTTTGAAGCGTTCATAAAGGGAAGGCTGTAAAGTAATAAATTAAGTCATTGGGCTGTCTTGCCTTTCCCTAAGAAACTGAGATACCATGAAAATTCATGATGGTCATGTAGTAACATTTGACAAGCTCTTTGAAATACTCTAAGAGAATCCAAAAACATTCCTATCCGAGTTGAGTTCTGCAAGCAAATTTCAGACCCTACACTATAAATCTTTGAAAACCCAGGACTGTTTCTGTAATGAGCTTAAAAAACAAAAACACCTTATAAATCAGCAAATATTTTCAGAGTAATGTTAAGTACCCCAAGGTTAGATTGTGCCCTTTAGGCATTGCCCATAGACTAACAGGCAGCATAGAGCAGTATTTCCCCAGAGAGAGCACCGGGAGGCATTTTGTTGTCTGAATGCCTTTTGGACCTCCCAAGTGCACAGCGTTTTTGGAGTGCAGCTGACTACCCTCCATGCACCAGCCAGTTCTGCAGGCCAGGGCATTGGAAGATGGAGCCATGATCCTGCCTCCTCCTTCACCACACCAGACACGGGACTGGAATTCTTACAAATCTTTTGCACGCACACACAACCCCCGCCCCCCACCCACACACACAATGTGCCCCCATATAAAGGGCTGCAAGAATCTGGCCCTCAGTCTGCAGAATACTTCTCCATGCTAATGTGGATTTAGCTCGCAAGTTTACAAACATTTTTATCCTGAAGGAATAAAAATATCTTGCCTAGTAAAATTTCAAAGCACATTATTTCTTTGTACACTCTAATCCCTCTGCATTACTGAGGACAAATCATGTCTAGAACGGGTTATTTCCTCATCCATAATGCTTACAAACTATATTGAAATCTTGACACACCATTTTCATGGCTTATAAATACATCCTCCACTAACAGAGTCAGACTGTTTCTCTCACAGAAAGCTTATGTTGGCTTCCTTGGAATCAAAGTAATGTAAACTGTGCCATATGAAAACCTTAATTAGCAGTCATTAATGGCCAAGAGAATAGCTAACCACATGATGTTGCAGCCTTCTAAATGAAGGCCTCTACAGTTCATGTTCTGATTCAAAAAGTCCATCTTGGTCTTTAATTGGGAAAATTTGATAGTTTCAAAAGAATTAATCAGAAATGTACACCTGGGACTTTACATTAGGAAACATTTAGAGAAATCGTAGATTACTCATGGTCATGGAAAGTAACATAGATGGAATCTGGAAATAAATCCCTGTTTCTTTGGGCTTATGTATCATCTCCAGCAATAACTATTCTGCAAGTATAACTCAATGAACACTTCTTTTCAAGATGCATAAAGCGGAATAACATCCACTCTCCCATAGCTGTGCTGGCTGTGCAGTGCTCACAGGAGAGAAGCGTCACAAAACTTTATTTTTGTCAGTAAATTATTTCCTACTACAACCATGTTCTTTAAATGGAATGGGATTCCTTCTACTCCTGCTACCAATAACAGGCAGATGCCACTCAACTGTATATCTTTCTCTCTAAAAGCAGAATATATGATCAGAAGAATCCCAGAAGACCTCAGCTCCTGGATACATAGCTAACTCAAATTAAGCCTGGTGAAAACAAAGTGATGCTCAGCAGGGGGAAAATGCTTTGAAAAACTAATTGGGACACTATCTCTTGCTTCCACTGAAGGTAGCCACTCCCCATTTAGAAAAAACTCTGGGTCCTATTTGACTTATCATTAACTTGGTATAATCAGGTAGCATCAGTGGCAAAAAAACCCTCTTTCTTTTACTTTGGTGCACTTTGCCCAGGCCTGATAGATGATTTGGCCACAGTGATTTCACACATTTTTCATCTCCAGACTGGATTGTTGCAACCTTATCTGGGACTGAATATAGATGCAATGCTGAGACTTTACCTTTAGCCAGTGGCAGATTAGTGATTTTGCCACCCCTAGGCCCTGAAATAATTGCCACCCTGCCCGCCCCTGGCCCCGCCCCAATTCCACCCTTTCCCCACCCACATTCGAACCCCTTCCCCAAAGTCCCGCCCCAACTCCGTCCCCTCCCTGCCCCTATTGGATCCCTTCCCTAAATCCCCACCCCGGTCCCGCCTCTTCCCCCAGCGCGCCGCGTTCCCCCTCCTCCCCCCTCCCTGCCCCGCGAAACAGCTGTTTCGCTGCGCAAGTGCTGGGAGGGCGGGGAAAGAAACAGGATGCAGTGGCGCACTTGCGGAGGAGGCGAGCTGGAGCAGGGGAGCTTCTCTGTGGGTGCTCAAATTTGCCGCCCCTGCAAATTTGCTGCCTTAGGCCTAGGCCTTGTTGGCCTAGGCGATATTACGCCGCTGCCTTTAGCAGAATATGGCTGCCTATCTCCCTAAGTGCATGGCCCTGTATGTCAAATCCTGCACTAGCTCTCAATCTGCCTAGTCTGTTAGTTTAAGACGTTAGTCCTGATCTTCCAAGCCCTCAACATTCAGGCCTCAGCTACGTTCATGACTACCTCTCCGTTGTGCCCCTCTGAGGCAGCTGCCTTGTGCTGAGACAATGCAGCTCAGAAAGAGCAGCACAAAGTGTTTGACACCCAGAGATAAAGCAATCTCAGACAAGGAGATTCAGCTGTGGAACTAATTTCTGGAGCAGATTAGATTAATCCAGAGTCTGATCATGCTAGAAAACTATTTTTGATCAAGCATTCCTCCCATAACCAAAAGGATTTATACTAGAACAAGTTGGGAATTTTCCAACTAAATGTCTTTTCATCAGAAAATGCCGGTTTGTTGAAACAGAACAGTTCACAGTAAACGATCACTTTTGACTTTACATTTTTTTTAAATCGTCAGAACATATCAGTACCATGAGCCAGTTTAGGAAACAATGGCTTTGAGCGACATGCTCTTTCAGATCTTGGTGTCAACTGCAGCCACATGTGATATTGAATTAATGTGCATGCAAATAATACGAATACACACACACGTGCACACATACAGTATGTGTATCTTCAGAAAGGTTTCATACCTGTTTGAAATTTGTGGACATATCTGCTCTATTACGATATATTGGTATCACCCCATTACTTTTAATTAATGGCAATAATGTAAATAATTATTCCACTTCAAATGAAAATAATGTCATAGGGAAAGCTATCAAAGAAATGAACATGTATTTAATGAATTCACACAACTAACACTGGTTTTCAAACAGTTTTTTAAAACTGTAATGTGAGAAACTTTTCCAAAACTCTCATCTCTGTGGAACAAACAGAACATCCCATGGTTTAATAAAAACGGTGTGTATATATCTTTATTGTAAGTGCTTTCACAAAGGCTAATCCCATCAGTACCTGTGCATTACAGAGATCTCCGAGATGAAGTCAATTTTATGATTTTGTAAAATAACTGGCAGCACTGAAGAGTGAACCAACCAATTATGCCCTGAAGCAACCAGTATGACTTTGAATAGAAATAAGGCACCGAAGGTTTTTTTAATACAATATTTCAAAGTGCATATGAAGATTTGCTCATCCTGTGAATGTAGTCAGTTTTCATTATACTGTGTGGGATATTGTGCTTAAATAATTGTGGACATTTTATGCACACACTGCATATATTCTGGCCTATAACAGTGATCAAAGAGGCTGCATGGGCCACTGGAGATATCTCATGGCATTGATATAAAGGCAGCAAAGAAAAAGTGCCAGCAAATGAAACTCACAGAAAGTCATATATGGCTAATAACAGTTGTGTCTTCCTGTCACCTCTAGATGAGAATGAAGGTTGTAGCACAAAACAACACTCACCCTCTGCTTGGTTGACTCTTAGGAAACATATTCTTTAGCAGACATGTTATACCATCTGACAACTTTGATAACTAGTCACTATGGATACCATGACAGTACTGAAAATCTACTGTAGAGAGGTTATAGCCCTTCTCTACTAACCCAGAATTCATTATTTTGATGAAATAACTATGTTAATTGGCACTAATAATATCCCAGCTTTCACAACAGAGCTAATACATGGACAGCGGTTATTGCAGTGATGCACTGAGCATTTGTATGTAACAACAAATAAATGTTCTTCTAGTGGTAGAAGCTTGTTCCATATACTTGCTTATTTGTGTTACCTCTTAAAACCAAGGCCTGTTTCCTCAAGGGTCTCTCTTCTGTCAGCTGGATTCAGAGATTTTCAGGCCAGAAGGGGTCATTATGATCAACTAGTCTGATCTGCATAGCAGAAGCCACAGAATTTCACCAAGTGGTTCCTGCATCCAGTTCATAAATAGTATAATACATATGAATAATAGACTAACAATAATATAAATATCTAGCTTATGCATGGTATTTCTTGTCTCTTTGCCAATGTTGACTAAGTAATAGTCATAACACCTCTGCAAGGTAGGGAGATATTCTTCCTATTTTACTGTGGGGGGAACTGAGACCACAGGTAGGATAAGGGATGTCCCCTCTAGTGAGTCAGTGGCAGTCAGAATTAGAAAGTCTCTGTTCACTGTATCCCTTCCCATGCCCAGTCTCTTAGACCACACCATTTCCCCTTCAGTTTATGCAATACCTATTGTTAGTACTAACCTGTGGACAGCTATGATTGCAGTGACAAACTGAGCAAGTGAAGACCCTTCATCAGAAATACACTCCCATCAGTCACCTCCTGTATAAACCCTGGGGCTGTTAGCTCCACGGTATCACACAAGGAGGGAGCAGCCTGATCCCAAACCTTTTGTGGCTGAATATGCTAAAACCAATATCTGGAAACCCACTGATAAAGCCAGTACAGATCACTAAATAGAGGTGTTAGGTCCTTCTAAATAACTGGGACCAGGCCCCATTCAGAAGGAAAAGATTACAGCCTTCTTGCCAAATGCACATCTAAAATATCACCCTTGTTACCCTGAATTTCTAGGGGAAAGTGAGAATCCAATGAGACCCTAAGGTTGTGAATAAGAAATGGTTCAAATGAGTGGACTCATCCTTCAAATGAGTGGGCTGAATCTCCGCCCTAGATCTCACAGACAAATGTTCAGGTGGGGACTTCAGGGGAGAGAATCTCTGTGAAGACTCCCATGAAGAATTCCTCCTGTGTGTGTGTCTGTTTTTCTCTCCTCACATGGAATAGGCCCAGGTTCTGTTCAAAACCAGGCAGGTCTGCAGGGTTTCACAGGAGGCCTCCGCACCATCACTGTCCCCTTTCCCTAACAGCTTCACCATATCTCTGGCTACACAGCTTCATTGAAACCACATTATCAGGGTTTCCCCTGTCTGCAGCGACTTCTGCAATTCATGGGTTGGGGACCTCCACAAAACAGATAATAAATCTCTTAGGATGCAGTATATTTTTTGGCCTAAGCTCCTTAGGACTGGAGGGAAGATAATGTATGTCCATTCCTGTGAGAATCTGTGTACTGTTTCTTTAAATCTGAAGCAGGAGGCCAGGCAGAAGCTCTGTTGTGAGACAGAGAGAAGGGGGTGGGGGGGAGAGAGTAGCTTTCAGCAAAATGTTTTCCTTATTCTCATAACATTTTGTGTTCGACTCCAGAAAAAAGCAACGCTTTCTGTGATTCTTCATCATTGTCACCTGACACCTCTGGACCTCCCACGCATACCTTTCCCCTCCCTTTCAAGAGGTTTGACAAGGGCCTTCTACAATTTCCATAGGCAGAATGGGCAGTGTGACAGAGGTAGCTGACCTTACCACTGCATGAGGGAGGTGAGATATCCATATGCAGAGGGGGCCTCTCTGTATGTTAAACTAGAGAGGATGATCCAGACCTTGGTCACTTCTCTATTTCCACAGCTCACAAGCATTATTTCAGTTTTCTCCATTTTACTCTCATTCAAACCCTGGTCCCTATTAAACGTGGAAACCCTCGAGTTTGTTAGTAACTTTTGCCTTTGGGAAGATTTATCTTTTATAGTCTGTATTTTTTATTTAATATGCATAGAAATAAGATCAAAATGGTACTTATACCTAGGTGTTAGTCTGCTATGGGTCCTGTAGCTCACTCCAGTACTATAGGTTGCTGTTGCTTTCAAGTAGATTTGTGTATTGCTAGCTTACCCCAGCCTCTTTATTTTCCTTTTTGCAACTAAAGAAAATAATAATGTGTGTTCTCTGAGTTCCCTTATTCACAACAGTTTTCACTTTCCAGAGCCCCTAAAATGAATAAAGTACACTGCAATTCCTTTTTTCTTGAGAAATCTAAATGTATAGTATTGATTTTTATTTATTTGTTTTTATTAAAAAGATTTTGAACATTTTGCAAACAATGTCAGGTTCATCATGGACATTACGATTTCAGTTGAAGAAAACAGTGGGCTGTATTACTTCCTTTGATAATGTTAGATATTGCATCGTGTCACCACAATCACTGGAAACTCAGCTATTAATGGAAGCTAGAACACAGAGTGGCGGCTTGTTATTCTGCTAAAGGGCACTGTAACGGGGAGAGCTGACTCAGGAACTATCTCAGCACCCTGTCACTCAAATCCCTGCCAGTTTATGCTAATTGAGCTCTGATTGAAAGACAGGCAGTTGGCAGAGGAGGCCAATTAATTGAGTGGAGCTACAACTGAGGGGTTAATTGGTTGGAAGTATCCCCAGCACCTAGGACTATATAAGTAAACCAGACAGAAGTGCTGGGGAGAGAGCTTGATGGAAGGCAGTAGTAGGCAGGATGGGCTCCTGCACCCTTCGCCAGAAGCAAGTGGGGGAAGCTGGCTACTGATTGTCAATATAATAAAAGCATGGTGGTGGATAAGAGTGGTTGTGGTCAGTGGCTGAGGGTGCAGAGGACGCTCAGGGGACCACCCCATGACAGGCATCTAATGAACATCGGTCATCACCTGAAGTGCATCAATATCTAAGCATGGTTGTCTTAAGGGTGAGTTTGTTAGTTTAAAACTGATTCCTACATACCAGTTTCACATCACTTGTACACAGTAGAACTGTTTCCCTTAACCCCAGTACCTCCCCCCAGCTGTTATCACATCCACTCAGGAGTCTCCATTTTGGTGTAATTTCCCAAGATAATGTTCATTTACGAAGCCTGCTTCCAAAGACCCAACTAGTAGCAACCTAGACACTGCAGTATCATTGAAAACAAGTTATCCATATCCATTTAATATATAGTACTGAAATAACAAAAGCCGCAACAATGAAATGGAAGGTTTTGTGAGAATGTATTTCCTTTCAAAATGAGAAATGGCATAGTCCAAAAAACCATTTGCTTCACAATGCAAGGCGCCTCGTGTGCAAAATCATAGGGTTAGAAATGTTCAGCCAATCAAGCAATAGGATTGGCTGAACATCCCTGAGTGCTTTTATAATTTAGGTCATAAGGTTTAATTAGCATATTACAGTTTGGGTAAATGAACAGTACGGAGATGCCAAAACCTAAAATCCTAAAAATAGTAGCACATAAATCTTCCTGCTGTGGTGCACACATGCAGCTGTAAGATAACTGATGGATTGAAAATGCTGCCTGAGTATAGCATTAGGATTCTAAACAGCAGAGGAACTCCACTAAACAAATTTCATAGGTCAGCAGAAATTTATCTTGTTTCTTCTGTGGCTGTAACTTGCTCCTTGCCAGCTAAACCCCATAAAGGAGCAAAGGAAGCAATGAATGCAAGGTAAAGCAAAGGGAACGGAGTGACATCAAAAAGAAACGTAAGGAGACTTTTTTTAGAAGAGATGTATACAAAAGGTACAGTACTTTGAAACTACACTGCTCCTTGAGAAAGAGAAGATGTAAAACAAAAGAACAGCAATAACTAGTATATGGGAGCCAGGGGGGCTGATGTTGTCCTGTGTTTAATTTCACAGTGTTTTCTGAGGTATTCTCTCAAATACAAATTCTTAACCCTTCTCAATACAGTGGACGTAGTAGTTCTACTTAAAGAGAAGTGGAACATAAAGCCGAACAGTGCATTCCTTCAGTAGTCGTTCTGACAGTTTTTAGAACACCACCCAAAACAAATATTTTCTTAAGAAAAAGGATATCAGGTTGGACAAGCACATCTCTCTCTCTCTCTCTCTGGGCCTTGGCTCCATCTGAATAGTGCCAGCCCAACTTTCTGTCTTCCCGTCAATGCTACTGACGGTATTGCCAACACCATGCATTCAAAAAATCATGAGACTGTCTTTTAAAATAATGATGTAAGGGCTAGGAGACCTAAAGCAGGGGTGGCAAACCTGAGCCTGAGAAGGAGCCAGAATTTACCAATGTACATTGCCAAAGAGCCACAGTAATATGTCAGCAACACCCCCCCACCACCACTCCCAGTATCTCCCACCCACCAGCAGCCCCACCGATCAGCGCCTCCCGGTACCTCCCGATCAGCTGTTTCGTGGCATGCAGGAGGTTCGGGGTGGGGGTAGGAGCGAGGGCACGGCAGGCTCAGGGGAGGGCGCAAGAAGGGGTGGAGTTGGGGCAGGGCCTGTGGTATAGCCAGGGGTTGAGCAGTGAGTACCCTCCGGCACATTGGAAAGTTGGCGCCTGTAGCTCCAGCCCCGGTGTCGGTGCTATACAAGGAGCCGCATATTAACTTCTGAAGAGCCGCATGTGGCTCCAGAGCCACAGGTTGGCCACCCCTGACCTAGAGGGATGGTGCTCTCAGCCCTCTCTGTAGGGGAGAAAGGGACCAACCAGCTCTGGCCAGTCTCATTTACATGAATTCCACCTACAGAATTTTGATGCTTTGGCTGGAATTTATTTATATATTCACGTGCTAAAGAGATAATAGATTATTACCGTTAGTATACTTATGAAAGAGCATAGGAATTGTGCAGGATAGGCCTGGGAGTGAGGGGTCAGCCTAAGAGTATGGTACTGGACTTTGGTTTGATAACAAAATGCAAGCTCTATACATGAGATTAGTCTGAGCTTTTGATCAGAAGTGCTAAGCGGAGGTATAGGGATTCTAATTTAGGGCCATGGTTTGGGTGCATTTCCTATCTTGAGGTTGTGGCCTGTGTGGAGTTAATTGACTAGACTAGCAGTGCTGCAGGCTTTGCAATGAGGATTAACTAGCGCAGTGGTGGCAGTAACAGAGCTGAGCTGACTTTGCAGTGAGAACCAACTGGACTAGCAGCAATGTAGAACTGACTGCACAGCAACCCGATAGATGGTGGCAGTCTTAAATTGACTTTGTAATGCCTCAGAGAGGTGTAGCCTCCTGCTTCAATGGGTCCACTATGCTAAAATGCTGAGGGGGCCTTGATTACCCACAGCAGCACCCTCTGCTCTGGTACCGCAACCCTCCTCTTGGCCTGGTATGTAGCAGAGGCCAGAGGGGAGAGTGGGGGGACCTGGAGAGTGACCCTGCCCCATACTCTCACCACCACGGCAGCTCATTTCCTGCAGGGCTGGGCCCAGCTCCCTGCTCTGGGCATTGCAACCTGACACGTGGGGTCACGGCCCCTCAAACGTTTGGCCCAGTCACCCTCTGTCATGACAGAGGAGTGGCCAGGCCAAACCTGTGAGGCGCTGCAACCCCTTGCACCACGTTACAACACCTAAAGCAGAGAGCAAGGCACAGCCCTGCAGCACAGGACTCACTGCTGTAGGGTGAGTGCAGGGCAGGCTCACTCTCCAACTGCCCCCTGTGGCCTCCCCTCCACACCAGGCCAGGAGAAACATATGTTTGCCTGTTCTTACACCATTGGTTTAATAATTTCTGTGGGTGCAACTGAGCCATGAACCCACATTAACACCACCCCTGCAGCACCTTGGCCCTCTAAGCTAGCAGAAACGGAGCTACTGTCACAAAACTGCACAATCTGACAGAGCAGTTCTCGCTGGATTGGAGGAGACCTACCTTTCAATTACAACTGAGACCAACTGGAGAATTACTGAAACTAATTGGTGAACTAAGAGTGACACTGGTTTTAGGGGGGTGGTTGCCATCACATGGATAATTAATATTAGTAACCCTGGGACTGACCAACTTCCTGATGCACTGATTTGAGCTCCTAATTTTCTTGCATGTAAACAGATGTACTGAGTTTTCATGTTTCCCTTTTTCCCAAGCAAAAAGATATTGTAGATCCATATTCCCATGACCTCCCGAGTGCTTGTGAAGGGGAAGAACCACCTGGAAAGGTAAGCAGGGAAGTTTCACTTTAATTTCCCAGAGCCAACAGTAGGGCTCTGAGTGGGGACTTAAGCCACAGTTTCTTTTACTTTAGAAAAGGACTCTGGACAGAGTGAACTCAGCTCGTGTTGCTCCCACTGGCACCTAGCAAAAGGGATAATATGAGAATTCTTTTTTTAAAATGGTAAACTTGGAGTTCTTATATAAGTCTTCTGGCTCTTGAGCCTGTAGGTTTCTCATGGTTGCAGAGTTAACTTGGAAACATGGGCTAGAAACACTTTTTATGAAAGCTGAAGATCTGGCATAATTACACAACTCTTCAGGCCTCAGCACCTAGAAATAGAAGAGACACACCAAACACCATAAGACTTACAATATAATTACAAGAGTTGGCAACACTATAGTTGGGTAATACACACTGTCACAAATTCCTGAAGAGGATCAGGGGGTTTCTGCACCTAGTTTAACAGAGAGCAAGAAAAATTGGGTCTTAGATAACCTTTTCTTAAGAAAACATTTCTTTTGGCTAATGTCCTGAAAACGGTCACAGTGATTACTGTAGAAAGCAGATGGTGAAGGGTTAAGCCAAGTGAAGCAGGTGCAGTTGGGTTCAGTCACTGATCAGGCCTATCTGCTCTCTATCAAAAGAGAAGGAAGGGAGGAGCAGAGGGTCATTTTGGTTGGCTGGAAGGTGGGAGAAGGCTGTTCTTTTGCTTGAATCCCATGGGTAAGGGACAGAACTTTTATTTTAAAGCTTTGGCTGAATCCTAGTAGAAATAAAAGGGCATTGGGCATTTATCTAAACCAGGGCTGCCCAGAGGATTCAGGGGTCCTGGGGCAAAGCAATTTCGGGGGCCCCTTCCATAAAAAAAGTTGCAATACTATAGAATACTATATTCTCGTGGGGGCCGCTGTGGAGCCCGGGGCCTGGGCCAAATTGCCCCACTTGCCCCCCCGTCCCCCTCCCCCGGGGGGCCCTGATCAAAACTGTTGTTTTACTATAGGAAGGACAGTTCAGTTGGAAATTTTTGGTTGTGTCCCAAAAAGACTAGATGTAGGCCATTTGCACCTTAAGGGAAGGAGAGTCCTTCCAGTGACAGGCCTATTAACATATTATTTCAGAGGCTAAATGGAATCTAAGGCTTTGTCTATACTAGCATGTTTGTTGACAAAACTTTTGTTGGTCAGGGGTCTGAAAAGTTTCACCAACAAAAGCACAGGTGTGTACTGCGCTATGTCAGCAGGAGACACTTTCCCACCGACACAGCTACCGCCACTCATTGGGGGTGGTTTAATTATGCCAGCGGGAGAGCTCTCTCCTGCTGGCATAGAACGGCTACGCAGGACACCTTATAGTGGCACACTGCAATGGTACAGCTGAGCCTCTGTAAGGCCCATAGTGTAGATATAGCCTAAGAGAGGATTGTCACAGTTCAAGGCAATTGCACCTGTATTCTTCCTAGACAACTCTTAGACTTCCTGTTCCTCAGCCATCACTTCTCTTGGATGGAGACGTCTCTCTCTCTCTCTCCTGACTGGGGTATTTTGAGGCTGCCCAGCTCCCTGCCTATACTGAATTCCCCAGAAAAGCCAGACTTCCTAAGCAGGCCTGCTTTACTTTTTTTCCTCAGAGACAGTAAATGGTGTAATTGCCACAGTTCAGTCACCACACCACTCTTTCTAAATAAGCACATTCATTCTTAAGGTAAAAGCATTGTAAGGAAAACATTAAAACTATGAAAAACCTACACGCATTCTAATAAGTTTGCCAGAGATCACCCCAACTCCACTGAGGGCTCTGGCTGGTGAACAGCCCTTCAAACCTCACCCAGAGGGTGTTCTGTGGTTCCCCAGTCCATAACAGCTTTGGTTCATAACCAGCACACTCATAAATATATGAGTCCCTCTTTTATGCACGTTGGGCCTTTTGGTCCTGAGAACAGGTAATTTGAATAGCCAGGTCCCCAGTCTAGGGCGAAGCTTCAAAAGATTAGGTCCAAAGGTGGACATTTGCATTCCCCTCCTTTTCACATAATTTCAAGGAAACCTACTCAACTAACAGTTTGTTTTTGTCTTAGCCGCTTGTTTAAAAGAGTCTTTTAAAGTTCATAACATTTCCCCAGGCTTACATTAGTTAAGTATCCTAGACAAGTTACATACAACCTCAATAACACAGAGATATTTGCATTTTTAATGCAATGAGCTCCTAAAATACTTAATTCAATAAGGTTTGTCCAGGATATTACAGGAAATTGCCATATCTGTCACAGTGATCTCTAGAAAATTATAGATACATCTCTTATTCATTTTGTGAAATTGTGCCCACAAACAATGTTTTATTTCTATGGAAAGCAAAGGAGTACAAATTATAAAACTGCAAATACAAAGTCCTTCTTTCCTATTGTTAAGGGGGAATGAAGGTAGACAACCATTCCTATTAAAATACATTATTCGCAGCTCGCTAATACTATCAGTTGATAAGCCTTATTCTCCTATAAGGCCATGCCTACATGGGAAAGCTGATGCGCATAACCATAGTTGAATGGAAATAGCCTCTATCAGGCATAAGAACTTGAGCAGGTTTAAAGTTGCAGAATTTCCTCCCCAGTCTTCCATTGGGAGTGGATTCTAGCCCTTACAGAAGAAGCTGAGGATGTCAATTGCCCTGCTTCTACTCTGCTGCCTGCATCACTGATTTTTCCAGGTGGATTCCTCCAAAAGGGATTGTGAACCTCAGGCTGTATTAGTTTGTGCTATTTTCTTCCATGGATCTGTGGGAGAGTATAGAGGAGCACAGGTCCCTCCACTTGCACAGGCTTACAGCCTCCTCTCAGTCTTTTGTACCCAGAGATTTAAAAAAAAATACCCAAGAAAATCTAATAGTTACTTTGAAAATGTCATTGTTACTTGCTGTTGTGCTCTCATTCCTAGGGCCTCACCCTTTTATGTGTGTGTACATGTAAAATGTATCCACTGAGGAATAAACAAATCATGGTGGGGGTGGAGTCGTTCATAAGATCACTTAGCTCAGTTCTTTCCTGAAGGTGTGTATTCATTTTCTCCTAAACCTTCACAGCTATAGGACTACTAATTGCTCTCTGGCCTAACAGACATTCTTCATGACTTTAACATTTAAAAGAGAACTGGATTGGTGCCCTTTGTGTAATTAGTTTCTGAACAGAAAGGAGACATTTCAGAAAAAGGGAAGGGGAGGAAAGGAGGTTGGAGATTAAATGTGGCGTGAGGGACAGTGGAGGGGGGATTATATTGTTTCCTCTATCTCTCCCTTTCTTTGATGAGCGGTTATTTCCCTAAGCTGTAAGATATATATGAGTCTTGACGACATAATACATCCAATTATTCATTAGTAGTATTCTACTGCATTCCTCTACAATTGTACGAAAGGGATTCATTGTCTGTATTAAATCACGAGGGACTTTATTTTTATAGAGATAATCTTTCCCATCTTGTGCAGTTTGTCTGCATCCTGTTAAGGAAGAGTGCTACTGTGGGGAAAAGAAAGGAGGGATGATGGGTCTTCTGCCTCCCCGCCTCCCAGTAGTCTTTAGGAATTCATTTGAATCATCATCCATAGCAACAGAGGGGGGGCTACCTGACTTTGATCCACGAAGCCTCAGTAGTGAGCTCTTCCAGTTATATGCGCAGTTAGCTAGTGTCAAAGCAAAAGAAACATTAATATTTAAAGAACAGTAACAGCACAGAAAAAAAAATTAAGATATCAGTGATCCCTACTAGCCACACCAATGGGATTTGAGGGCATTCTGCTCCTCACAAGAGGTGCTCACTCTGGCCTCCATCCTGCAAAGAGTTATGCCCATGCTTAATGCTATACACAGTGACTGGTCCTATTGACTTCACAGGGAATACTCCCAGTGCATAAAAGTAAGCATGTGTGTGAATTTGCAGGCTCGAGGCCAATATTGCAAGATCAGGGTCTTGCACCTAAATCTGTATCTAGCTATTTAAAGTGGGTAGTTTTACTACCTAAGTTTGAGAAATTCATGCTATTTGGTGTGAAGTCATTTTAGAATGATCCATTATCTTAAAACAAATTTGTATTTTTTTCTAGTTTCACACATTGCATTTGTCACATGCACTTATTGAACATTATCTTTTTAATCCAAACCTTATACCTAAGGACTAGATCCTACAAAGGGATCCACGTGAGTAGACTCCTGAGCCTAGCTGAGCCCTCATGTAACTCCAGTTACAGGATAGGGGCCTAAATGTGTATTTAGTTCTAATTTTTTGTGTGTTTTTATTTTTACTTAATTGTATTTAATATATTTATAGGCACTTACTAAATTGACTCTTTGTAATGTCTCTTTTTAGAAGGCTGTACACATTAGTTAATGCTATTAAAATATACTCCCAGTAAAACCACAGCAGCTTAATTGATGGGTATTGTGTGTTAATTTGTAACCGAACTTGTACATAAAATAGTACTTGGCACTTATCATCCAATGATCTCAAAGCATTTTACAGAAATAGGTAAATCTCATTCTCCCTCTTTTTATATATGAAGAGACTGAGACACAGAGTAATGAAGAGACCTTCCCAAGACAAGTGAGTGGCAGAGCCAAGAATAGAATCTAGAGCACCCTGTTCCATACCCATTCCAAGGGGCCCCATCTAACTGTCACTGTACAGATATATGTGTCAGCAAACAAGCTGCCAATTAATTGTATCTTGGTTTGAATGATTGGAAATTAGGTCTGGTAAAAAAAAATTGACTGTTTTTCCACAGAAAATTGACTTTTTGCCTTAGTGAAATATGTTGTGGCATGTATCTTTCTGTGGAAACTTTCACGTTTTTTAACTGAAAATAAAGGCCTGAAATCCAAAATATTTCTATTCAAACATGTATCTATCTATCTATATGTGTATACACACACACACTCTTATAGGAGTGGTAGTTAGGTTGACTCATGTCCCCAAACTCATGACCCATTCTCCTCTATGGGTTGAGCTTCCCAGCTGGACTTCATCTCCCATGAAGCACTGTGGCCCTCGGACTACTGCAATGTACTATCTGCCCTCACCAAAAAGGGGAAACCATGGTGCGGAATGGGAGGTGTAGTCCAGCCAGGGTGACAGAGAATGGGAGCATGAGGCACAGCAGAAGAATTTCCAAATCAAAATTTTCAGGTTTCAACTTAAATATTACAGGCTTTATTTTTATTTTTTAGTGTTTTTTTGCCAAAACATCAAAAATCTTCCATGGGAAAACCCTTTTTCTAACCAACTTTAGTAATAATATTTTTAAAACAACTATGCTGTTTTTTTTAAACTTATTGAAGTACATGTTTCTGCTATTTCATATTGCTCATTAGGTGACAAAATAAATAATGAGGAATACTTCAGAAACAACACTGACATTGCCCAAATGCCAGGAAAAAGAGGGAAATGTGGAGAATTCAAGAACAACTGAAAACACACAGGGAAAACAAAAAAGTGAGACCCTCTGTACTGCAAAGCCGCTGGATTAAATACTTGACAAAGGTGCAGGGGGGAAACCATGAAAAAATCCCTTGCCTTTTGTTTTAAAAAAAAGTGTGCATTCATTTTTATCAGTGATGGATGATTTGATGTGTTATGAAGTCAAAGAAATGTCAACAGAGCATGAAACAAGGCATCAGTGCCGGGGTGAAAAAAATTGACCCAGCACTCTGCTTTTCAAAGAATGGTAAATGATAAAATGGAGGCAAAGGTTGCTTTTCTCAGCCTCCTGACAGACCACACTTTGTCTTGAATTTCCTCTAAAAACACCTGCATTATTATATCCATTAAGAAAATACTCAAAGGGTCCCATGGTAACAAATGATATGAGATAGGGGACCCTGAGCCAGGTGTACAGAGGAATATTTCTAGAGTTGATATTACAACTTTGCTGAAGACTTACGGGAATTGCCTCGGGGTGTCATCATGTCAGCAAAGCAACTAGTATAGGGACATAAATGAAGGCAGCCCCATTCAACTTTATATAGAAAAGATTCAGACCCTCATCGCTGTATATATTGTGTAAAGGAAATTGCTGGTATTCTTAGATAGTCTGTGACATTCCTTCTTTGTGCCTCTCCAGAAGAAGTGGGAAAGGAAGGAATTTGTTCTCTGAGGAGAGGAATTAGTTTTCATTATGATTTAATTAAAATAATGTACATAGTCTTGTAAACTGGCAACACAATTAATAAACATAGATTAAGTAACACTCCCAATCCCAGGGCCTGATCCTAAACCCCTTGAAGCCAAATAAACTGCTACAATCTAAGGGATTGATTCTGCAAGGAGCTGAGTACCCTCAACTCCCACTAAAATCAATGTGAGGTAAAAGTACTCAGCACTTCATGGAATCAGGCTGTTTGTCTAGTCTGTCTTACACTCTACAAGACAGGAGACATCAATTCAAGCAAGGGAGATTGGGATAGATATTGGTAAGGCTAAAAATGCAGGCAGGATTCCTGGAAGAATTGTGTATTAGAGAACTTTTTTTCTCTTTAGTATTTTTTTAAATTTATTTTAACTGTATCAAATCAATAAAAAATATTGATTCATCTTGACAAACAAGAATAGGGAAAGAGAGAGAATGAAAGGGCATTAGACCCAAAGCTTGTCAATAAAGAGGTGTCAATAGTATTCCAGGAAAACACTGTCAATGTTGAAAACAATAGAAAGTAATCTATTGTTGTGCAAGCTTATCATGTCTCTAAATAACTCAAGGACAATGCAACCATCAAAAAGAATCTCTTCTTAAGACACAACACCACAGGAGTCTCATAAGAATATATTTTGCATCATGATTAAGAAATCTCCATAGTGGAGAAAATAGCCTGTCAATAATATACTCTGAAATTAGACAAGCAATAAGTGTACTTAATACAATCAGACCAAAGAGCTATATCCTCCCACCCTTACTTAAATTTAATAGCACCTTACTCAGCAAGTAACTCCATCGAAGTGAGTGGATCCCACTCGAACCTGTTGCATGCTAATCTTGTCAGAGACTGCCAGTGAGCCCTGTTCTGAGCCGTTTGAGATTGATGCTAACCCACTGGAGACTGCTCTTCAAGTTATCTGTGAAACACTTATATGGACAATGCTTCTTTCTTTTGCCCTGCCTCAGCTCCCCATACAGGATCTGTTTCGGGAAGTGGTGGTCTTCTGTTCTGATGACATGTCCAGTTCACCTAAATTGTGCTCTCAGTAGCATTTCCTTGATGCTGGTTGTGTTTGCTCTCTCAAGGACCTTAATATTGGTCACGGTGCCCTGCCAGCAAACACTCATTATTGAGTGGAGGGAACACATGTGAAATTGCTCAAGCTGTTTAATATGCTGTCTGTAAAAAGTCCATGTCTCAGAAACATACAGGGGAGATGTTGGGACCACTGCACTGTAGATCTTCAGTTTGGTGGAGAGAAAAATTTTGTGTTGGTTAAGAACTTTTGTTTGGAGTCAGCCAATGGCCTGGCTGGCTTTACTGATTCTGGAGGCAATTTCCTTATCAAGAGAACCATTACTAAATATGGTACTGCCCAAATACTTTAACTGATCCACATTTTTCAGCTGTGTGTCTTGGATGGAGATGGCTGTCTCTGGGGCATTGGAATGAGGTGCTGGTTGGAACAAGATCTCTGTCTTCCCGAGACTGGTGATAAGGCTAAAAAGCTGGGATGCTTCAGAAAATCTATCAAGGATGACCTGAAGGTTATTATGTCTATGGACCATCAGGGCACAGTCATCTGCAAAAGTGCCTCGACGAGAAATCTCTCCGGCATCTTGGTCTTAGTATTACGTCTTCAAGATCAAAGAGAGCCATTGAGTCGGTAGCAAGCCCCCTGATCCAAGTCCCTTGTGGCATGGCTGAGGACACAGGCAAAGAAAAGTTGAACAACACTGGAGCAAGTATGCAGCCTTGCTTCACTCCATTCAAGATTTCAGTGTTGAATAGAACCTTACCCCACCACAAGTGCAACTGAAATCGACTGGGCTACTTGTGGAGTACCATGCTTCCAGTCTGAGTAAGGGTATCAGAATGTGCTCTTTAATAACACTGCTCTACAGCCAAAATGCTTCTGAAATAAATGTAGTCAAACTTTACTAATTCTGGGTCACTGAGAACGAAAACGATGCTGAAAATTGTTGATTGGCTCTAGTTTTCAAGATATGCTATTGGGTCAGTATATACGACCCTTGACTTAGGAATGGCGGAGGATAAGTGAGTTATAAAGGGAAGGGATCTCAATTTAAACCAGAAATGACTAAAATACATCTTTGACTGGATCTATGAATAAATCTATGACTGGGTTTGGACAGTAATTGCTGTTTAGGCAAAACAATGAATGATGCAATCTGGAGCTGGTATTGCGTCATACATGATATGAATTGCATCATGTTATTCCTAGAAGTCATGGATGATGCAATCATAACGAAGCTTACATCACTCTGCTGAACAAATTGCACTATATCAGCTCTAGAAATCATACAGTGTCGTGCTCTCTTATTTGTCAGTGTTTGATTTTGCAAAGGGACATATTTCTGTTTAGCCAAAGTGAGCAGAGATGCCTCGTACTTGTGTGAACAGTGCAGATAACTTCTGCTATGTTTGTGGTGAAGTGACTTTTGCATCACAAAAGCGCAGTATAACCACTATGGTTAAGAAAGCCTATCACCTTTATTTTGGCTGCAAAATTGGAGATCAGGACAAGAGGTGGGCCCCACACATATGCTGCAACACTTGTGCAACAAATCTTCGCCAGTGGTTGAACAGGAAAAAGAAATCTATGCCTTTTGCAGTGCCAATGATTTGGAGAGAGCCAACAGATCATACCAGCAATTGTTACTTCTGCATGGTGCCTCCAGTTGGGAAAGGTGTGTCAAAGAAGAAAAAGCGGACTGTGCATTATCCAAACATTCCATCAGCTATACGCCCAGTACCCCACGGAGAAGGACTGCCGGTTCCTGATGCACCAGAATCATTCTCACTTGAGTCAGACGAGGAAGAGGAAGAGGATGAAACTTCTGGTCCTGAACCATCAATGTCACAGGACCCACATTTTCTCCCATCCTCCTCCTCTGAACCACACCTCATAACACAAGGTGTTCCGTGACAGTCAAAAGGATCTTGTCCCATTCTTCTTCATGGAAGGTGATCTTGTAGCCTGCAACAACATCGATGGTGTGATGGCAGCCCTCAACATCGTTCACGATCCAGATGAGTGGAGACTGTTCATTGATTCATCGAAGACGAGTCTTAAAGCTGTTTTACTGCATAATGGCAATGTTTTGCCATCAATTCCAGTTGGTCATGCAGTCCATATGAAGGAAACCTATGACAACATGAAACAACTTTTGAGGTGCATAAACTATGACCAACATCAGTGGCAGCTTTGTGGCTATTTTAAGGTTGTTGCTCTCTTGCTTGGTCTGCAGACTGGATACACAAAGTACTGCTGTTTTCTCTGCGAATGGGATAGTCGTGCAAGAGAGTCCCACTACATCAAGAAAGATTGGCCACTCCAACAGTCATTGGAGCCTGGGAGGAAAAGTTGTCAGCATCCACCACTTGTTGAATCAAGGAAGATTTTTGTTACCACCCTTACACATCAAGCTGGGTCTGATGAAGAACTTTGTCAAGGCCATTGACAAAACACAAGCAGCTTTCAAGTACCTCCGTGGAAAATTTCCAAGGTTAAGTGAAGCTAAGATAAAGGAAGGTGTCTTTGTTGGTCCTCAGATTTGTGAACTTCTTCGAGATGATGCATTTGACCATGCACTGCGTGGCAAGGAAAAGACGGCATGGAAAGCCTTCCAGTTAGTGGCAATAAATTTTCTCGGAAACAACAAGGCAGACAACTACAGGTTGTTGGTGGAAAACCTCCTCAAGGCATACAAAAGCCTTGGTTGCAACATGTCACTAAAGATACATTTTTTGCACTCTCATCTAGATTTTTTTTCCACCGAACTGCGGAGCAGTGAGCGACGAGCACGGCGAGCGATTTCACCAGGACATTGCAACAATGGAGAAACGCTATCAGGGCAAATGGAGCCCATCAATGCTTGCAGACTATTGCTGGACAGTGACAAGAGATGCTCCATTTAATGAATACAAGAGACAAGCCAAGAAGCACCGAGTAGACACTGAATAGGACTAAACTATGTACATAATAGTTTTTTGCCTTTTGTTTCATAATAAATTTTATTTATATAACCCTTTTGCTGATTTTTAAAGTGTTACATAAACAGGACAGGTGAAATATTATCATGTAAAGCAACCATAAAAACATGAAAAGACCTAGGTTTACAATTTATGATTAAAACTCTACTATCTACATAATATACATAGACATAAAATGTAAAAACTTAAATATCTTAGAAACAGTAGCCAATCAGTTGTTTTAATTGTCATATTTGAATTCAGCACATCAAAATACATAATAAATAGCACATTTTATCTCTGAAGCAGACGACTTCTCAAAAATTGTAGACCAGTGTAATCTAAATATCATTATGGGCTAGATTATGGGACCTTACTCCATGAGTAGTCCCACTGACTCCAATGAGACTACTCATGAAGTATGGTGCTATTCAACATGACAGTGTGAATCTGGCCCTTTATAAATAAATTCCATGCTAGAGCCAACTTACATTGTCCTCCTATTTTACTTCCCATTATTATTCAAATTTTCACCAAAATAGTTAATGTTACCCTTGCTATAGGAAGCATAGAATCAAACATAGCCTCAGCATGTGAAACATTAAGGTCATCATTACCACCATTAACATCTGCTTTTAAAAAATACTCCTTAAGAAATTTCCATCCACATAACTAATAAGAGTCAGTTATTTTTGCAGGGGTAGCTCCTTTCTAGGCAAGCCTGTTCACCACCCTGGAAGATCATGAGAATATTAATAGAAATAATGGTCTGTTCATTAAGAGTCAGATTCTGCCACTCTTCATAATGCTGAGTAGCACTTTAGACACTGTTTAACAAAGATACTTCAGTGCCTAAACCCAAGACTTAGGCAACTAAGTCCTAGTTTTGGCTCCACTGTGATCCACAAAACTTCCACTGAATCTGGTATACACTAAACTCACTTGGTAACTAAGTTTTTACGGTAAAAGTTCCATAGGCGCATAAGTTCTTGCCTCTAGGTATGTGCACTGCTACCTTCTGCTAGGTGTCCAGAGGCCTATCTCCCACCTAACCCGCAGAGCAATTCACAAACTTGTGGAAGATAGGCCTCTGTCCACCTATCTTCAGAGGTTATACGCCAAGGCTGGCTACTGGATTGGGTCTCATTCAAAATCTGTCCAGTGGAGGAAGAGGTGCTGGTGTTCACCTTCTAACTTTAAGCCCAGTGGTTAGTGCACTTACCTGGGATGGGTGAGACCCACGTTCCATCCCTGCCTCTGCCTGATGAGAAAGGATCTGAACAGAGGTTCTCTTCCTGGCGCCATGACTCTTTAAGTATCTATCCACAGTGGAACTGTTGTTAGGTCAGAAAAAGAGAGAGGATGACTTTGTAGTCAGATGGTTAGGGCTCCCACCTGGAAGGTGGGAGACCTAGGGTCCAATCACTCTTTCATTGTTTATCCACAGTGGAACAGCATTAATAGGAGAGATTGAGGGATTCCCTCATCAGAACATCACGCAGCTCAGAGCTCTCTCCTGAGAGGTGGGAGACTCCTGTTCAAATCCTTTCTCCTGCTCAGGCAAAGAAGGGAATTGAACTTGAGTCTCCCACATCATAGGTGAGTGTTCTGAACACTGGGTTAAAAGTTAAAACATGGACTCCTCCTACTCTGGCAATTTTGTGTGGAGCGAGGCAGGCACCTAACTCATTGCCACAAAAAACTGCTTAGCCAGTTTCTGAGTCTAGGAGCTGGGTTCCTGTTTGTGGATTGCTAAGCAGAGATAGGTAATGCTCGCTGTGAGAGGGACAGGGCTTAGCACACCCCCATCTGGTTGGCATCTCCCATTGCCTAGTTTAGGCAGCTCTCCCTCCCCCAGTATGCTGGCTTTTGTAGATCTCATTCCAAGGTGGCACCTATTCATTGCGCAGTGAGCCTAATCACCTGACTCAGGCTTTGTGGATGGCAGTGTTGTTCCTGTGATAACTTTTAGGTGCCATGTTTCTCAGCATTGCAGTGCCTAGGTTCTTTTGTGGATCTGGGCCTTACTTCACAAGAAGTCCCACTGATTTTCAGTGGAAGAACTCAGAGTAAGATACTACTGGACATGAGTAAGGGTCACAGAATCGGTCCCTTAATAAGAAGTCAATCACTAGTTGTTTTATAATCCAGGTTCGGATTAAGCAGAGAGAAGAGGTTGGCAGCAAAAGAAATGCCTGGCCCCAGTCCAGGAATGCACTGAAGCATGTGCTTAACTTTAAGCTCCTGAGTAGTCCCCATTGACTTCAATAGAACTGCTTTATGTGCTTAAACTTAAGCACATGTTTAGTGTATTGGAATTTCGTAGTGACTGCGTAGCCTCCTTATTCCTGATGTTGTGCTGAGTCAAAACAATGTGCTTAATTGCTTTGCTGGATTGTAAAATGTAAGATCAAGTGGCAAACCAAGTACAAGACTGTTTTGGTTTAACCTGAGAGGGCATTTCTGAAGTGTAAGAATAATTTGTTTTTAACAATATCTGACAGACACACTTTGGACGAGAGCAAGTGCCCTTGTGAGACCTGGGATGCATAGCTGTTAATGACTCTGATATTTTATAGAACAAAAGAAACCAGTTTTCCATGAGATGGAATCCGTTTGAGCTCAGATGTGTCAAAAACAAAAATGACCATCCAAAAGAAATAGTAAGATGATAGTTATTTCACTGCCCTGAGAACTTACTACAGGAAGGAATGTTCTGCAGCATTAAAATATGAGAGGATATATTTTATTGGTCTATGTGCGCATTGTGAGGCACACAGCTATATGTAGAGGTAGATGAGTTTCAGTAACGGGTGAAATGGTTATATGCAGACTCTATATTGGTCTGTGATCTTTCTGAATGAAAAGGCATAAATAAATCTCATTAACATTAGCTACCTATGATATTGGGCAGATATAGTGATGACACAACATTTTTGAGCCACATGAAGAACTTCAGACATGTTCTGCTGCACTGTTTCCAGTATACAGAAACAGGAGCTGCCTGGGGAATTTTGAATAATGATATTAAAAATGTTACACCCAAGACAAACTTATAAAAGCAAGGAAATTATTAGATAAAATTGTGGCAGCATCTTCGCATTACTCTATATGTAGGTGTAAAAGCTTTTATTATGGTTTAAATGTGAATGGAGAGAGCTGCCTGACAGCTGCTCTCAGTAAGCAGTATACCTTTATTTTTTGCCCTCTCTCTCAAGATACTGAAAATTCACTGAGTTTCCTCCTTAGCTAATCCACAACATAAATAGTGTTGCCATTTTTAGCCTGAGTCGTTACCCAATATTCTGGACCTTGATGGGTTGTTTCCGCTGGGAGGAGAAATTGAAGATAGTCCGATATTTCTTGGGTGTGATCCTGTTTCTTTACCAAGAATGTCCAAAGTACTGTTTCCTTGAACACAGCAGGAATAAAACAACAGGAGGCAGTTTCCTTCTTCAGAAATCCAAGCCTGCTTCCAGCCACTACTCTGCCCAAGAGAAGCACACTCTTTCAGCGTCCTCCCAGGGATATGCTTCCAGTAATTCCTTGGTTTTTTTCTGTGCTTTTTGCAGAGATAATTCTCGGCTTTTTTGCCTCTGACACTCTCAGTTGCTGAGTTTGCCATAATCCCCCAGGGAAACTGCTCTGCCCATATGATTCAGCTTCTGCATGTGGCCTAGTCCCTTGGCTGGTGTCCTCTATCATTTCAGCCATTTTACTCCATAAGGAGCTTAATTGCTTCTTACATTATCCTGAATGAAAGGTGGCTAACATGCCCATCAGCCTGCACCAAGGTCTCTGATTGCCTACAGATCAAAGAGGTGCATGTTGGTTGCTACCATCACCCTCCATCATGACAATAACATGATAAATTATTCTGGGAGTTGCAGTTTTCAGAATCCTGGCACAGGAATGCCCGTCAGTGAGTTGAATACAGAATGGCACTGAGTGAGAAATCCCACTCCAGGCCTTGGTGAATGAACATTTTCAGAAAGGCTGAGTGCCATTTCCAGAAATGCCTATTCAGCATAATACTATGACTTAGAATAGACTCAGCACCACACTGAGAATCCTACTGTTCAGAGTATGAATAGGTTTTGGACTAGCCTACCTGATCTGATGTCTGGGCAGAGGTTGAAATCTCTTGAGATAATGAAAGAGATGACCATCACCACCATGTTGGACAACAAGTTTACAAACTCCTCTAGGAAGCCTTCGGTTTCAGAGGGATTATACAGTAGAAAGGTGCCCAGGTTTGTTCTGTTTCTTCACTGTCTGATTCCGGGAACACACAAAGGATCTGAATGAGCCCATGATACAAACCTCCATCGCCCGGTTGCTAAATTTCCAACAAGCACCATTGTGCTTTTTTTCCCCCCTGCTGCTCCTCATGCTTAGAAAGTGCTTCCATAAACATCAGCAAAGCTACCTCATTGATCTCCTTCAAATCCCTTCTCAAAACTCTCCTTTGCCACGATGCCTGCAAAACACTTGACAATAGGTAGGCAGTGGTCTCGGCAGTCTGTCACGCTGACTTCTTTTACTCCCCCATCAGTCTGTGTTCATCTCTTGTCTCTTGTCTTTTAATTAGATGTAAACTTCTTGGGGCAGGGATTGTCTTTTTGTTCTATGTGCAGCACTTAGCACAATGGGGTCCTTGTCCATGACCAGGGCTCCTCAGTGCTATGGTAATATAAGGAACAGATCATATTAATGAGTGAAATGAGCTCTTTCCGTATTTCAGCCCCCGAAGGAATAAAATGACTACTCTGCCCCCAGGTCTGTCTATGCTGGATCTGGACCTGTGGTGAATAGAGCATTGTGGGGGGAGATGCCATGAGCTAAACATAATACGCTTATCAGAAAATTAGCACACACACATCTATGAAACAACTGCTGCATTGGACACCTCACACCAAAACATGGGGCCGACAGCCTCTTATTGCTTAAAAGGTAAGCAGCACTCTTATTTTTCTTTCCAACACTTGATGTATATGAAATATAATACAAAGAAAAAGCAAAATAATTCTAAGAAATAAAATCCAGGAAGAAGAGAAAGGAGAGTCACATTTTTGCTACTGCACCTGGTGGTTCAATAGCCCTCTCATCCCTTTTGTTTTATTTTCAATCATTGAAGCTGGATGTGAAACTTTTGAAGTTCAGAGATTCAGGAAAGAATGCCCGACAGCAAAGAAAAAAATTTCCTGCAAAAAAAAATTGATGATGAATCAACACCAAAAATAATCTGCATCTAACTAACACCTTCCCTGCAGGCATCTCTGAAAACAAGAAATATTCAGAGTCAGAAAACAACAAACAACAGAAGAGAGATAGGAGGAAACCTAAATTCCAGAGCTAACCACCCCCCTGTTTGGGGAAAATTCATATCTAAATGCAGCTCTCAGTTTAGCATCTCAGGCCAATGTCTAAGAGTGGTTGAACAGCAAAAAGAAACACTGGTTTAATAGTTGTTGTTTAATCAGTTTAATTGTTGTTTGTTAAAAAGAAATGAAAGCTTGCAAGATGTAGGCTGCAGCCAGATAGTTCAAGCTAGCCAGAAAGGCTAGCAGTAGTTTAATTTGACATCAAATCCAAAAACTAAATTTTGTAATAAAATAAACTACAACTGGATTACCTGCTGCTACAACCATAATTTGATTTGGATTTTTAGGAGGGCAATGCCTTCTCTATAATATTATGTGATAGCCTTTGAGTTACAAACTTAACTGCTGCAGCCAGGACTACAGAGTTTAATTTGCTAATCAATCCTTGACTTGTTTGGATTTTTTTTTTCAAATACATTGGTATATAATCTGTATGCACACAGACTTGGTTGATTTTAAATATATATTTATTTGAAAAATGTCTAGGACACATCAAACCACCCTGCTAAGATTAAGCCAAAGTGCCAGCCCAGAGCTGAAGACCTTGGGCCAGGCAAGCATAAAGTATATGGCACTTGAGAAACTTGGACATAAACACACTTTCCAGTATTCATGGAAAGCAAAACATGGGTTTCACATCAGAAAGATCAAATGTCTTATGTAATTTGCTAGAAAAAAAAGAGCAGCTCTTTTATGGTCAGGTGTAAGACCTTTAGAAATGATTCTCTACATGTACTTGACAGATCTGGAGTTCAGGTGATTCATGGAAGCAGAAAATGTGTTACATTGTCCACAGAAAGCTTTTATTACCTGATTTTTTTTCTCTGTAATGCAAGATTAGAAGGTCCAAACATTTACCACTTTAACACCACTCGTTCAGCTGATAATCATGATTTCCTTTTAAGAGGTTTTGAAATTTCCAAAAGTGAAATCAGGTTTAGTGACTGTGGGGCTGGTGCCCAAGGTGTAGGGAGAGCAAGGGCTCCAACTTAGCTGTGTCAACTGGAGGCAGCGAGCTGATCACTTTGCAACCAAAGTGAAAGTATTTGTGGCCCTCCGATGCAAGGGATGAAGGTCCTGTGTAGACCCTAGAGAGAGGGCTTCCTTTGAGAAGGAGGACTCTCTGGAGCCCCTGCACCCAGGATAAAGGCTTAATATTTGTGGTGGTGGTGTTTGTACTTCCATTTACCCCATAAAGAGAAGAGAATTTGGCCAAAAGGCTGAATTACCCAGGAACAAGGGGAAACCGAGGCACTATGCCATCTTGATATCAGAGAGGTAGAGGTAGTATCACAGAAACATAGTATTCTCTTTGACATACTAGACTTGGAAAATGGGAGACAGCTTGTGGTACCACACAGGGAATACTGATATATTTAAGAGCTATGGGGATCAAGTGAGGAGAACTCAAATGAAAACTGGTTGGCCTGAATTTAGTTGGTACAGCACTAAATATGGGCTCTTTGTGCAGGGCAAACTTTAGACAAAATACATCTTATGTTGTAGTTCAGCTCCATATCAGCCACTGAGCTTACTAGTCTGGATCATTACAAGTCTGAATTTGCTTTGGAAGATCTTGTAAGACTTTACTATTTAACCCCTGAAAGGAGATGACAACCTCAAACTCGGCTTATTCCTTTGAGTTTACTGTTTTGGAGGTGTCTGTCACCTATGCTGAGTTGCTAGTCAGGCCAGAGCAATGATCCATAATTGTCACTCATCTGCCGTTCACTTGGAACAACTGGCAAAAACTGAGCTGGGACTGATGTAATTTGAGTCTAGGGCATTCTTAGGAAGATCAAAACAAATAAGTGTGTGGGTGGGCAGAGAAATGTCCTCAGACAATCCCAGCAGCATCAGAACCAAATCTGAAGTCCTAGCTACCCATGGACAAGTGATCAGATTTCCCCTCCACCCCCCATGGCTTTGTGGGAGAAAGGTGCATCTTATACTAGTTATGTCCTTCCTTTGTTCTAAAGAAGTTCTTTCACATAAATATAATCACCTCCCTGAGTCCACCTAATTTTCTTGTACTCAGTCATGAAATACTGGAAATGTTTCCCAGCAGAAAAAATAGTCCCGTCACCACTGTATTTTAAGAAGAGGAAGACTGGATATAAAATAAGGACCTGGCTAATGTTCTTCTCATGTGTGTGTGTATATATATATATATATGTGTGTGTGTGTGTGTGTTTTTCCTTTTTTCCCTTGCAAGTTTTCAGGAATTCCTTAATTCAGTGGACAATATTTTTATTGACACAAATTACATCAGGTTCACCTTTCTCCATTTGCAAAAACAACAAGGAATCCTTGTGGCACCTTAGAGACTAACACATTTATTTGAGCATAAACTTTCGTGGGCTAGAACCCACTTCATCAGATGCCTGGAGTAAAAAATACAGGAGCAGGTATAAATACATGAAAGGATGGGAGTTGCCTTAGCAAGTGTAAGGTCAGTCTAATGAGACAATTCAATTAACAGCAGGATACCAAGGGAGGAAAAATAACTTTTGAAGTGGTAATGACAGTGGCCCATTTCAGACAGTTGACAAGAAGGTGTGAGTAACGGTAGGGGGAAATTAGTATTGGGGAAATTAGGTTTAGGTTTTGTAATGTCCCAACCACTCCCAGTCTTTATTCAGTCCTAATCTGATGGTTTGCAAATGAATTCCAGTACTCCATTTTAACAGACATTGACCCAGGTCCTCCAATCTGGCTGAGCTGTGTTCAGAATCCAGAGTGGAAGGAAGGTGGCTTTGAGCCATCTTTTGATTCTGAAGCTGGGTAAAGAGTTGGACCCCCTTTGGCCCAAAATGTTCTGAAAATCCTCTAGGGACTGTTCAAACTTTCCAAATAAAACCCAAAGCCCCCTTTGGGCTGAAAAGCAGTGTGTGAAATTGCAAAGCAAAATATTTCTAGTTAAAGAGAAGCAGAAATAAAATAGGCTCTTATAGCTTTCACTGAGGAGTCAGGATATAGTGATTCCATTAAGCCATTACTGCAGATCTGTATGTTTCATGTATCAAGGCCATGCTCCAGAGTGCTCTGTAAGCCTATCAAAAGATATTCTAAGAAAAGTCATGTATTCCCTGATTCTTAATTGGTGAGTGTGAACGGTGCTCTTCCAGAAAAGATTTTAAAACAAAACATTTTATCTCCTCAAGGCATCTCACTGCACCTAAGAGCCATTGACAGTCTGGTTTTGTTCTTTTTTTGGAATTACAATTTAACATCATCTTCAGGCAACGTACTTGAAAAGATTTCCTCTCCTAATAAAAAGCACCTGTGCCGCCTTTCCCTAACTTAACTGGCTCTATCCAGCTGAGCCTGCCCCTAATGTGCAGTAATCCAACATCTACAATTGGTCTTTGCTTGAGTTTATTTCCATTTTAATTTGTTTCTGGTTACCTCAAATCTTGAGCAGCCCACACATAAAGAGCATTTGCTTTAATTCTGCCAGGGCTCAGGGGGCACAATCCTATCAGGAGCAGAGCATTTTCATTTCCCATGTTAAGTCAGCTGAGCACCTCAGAGGAGCACCCCCAAGAATTGTAACATGCTGGAGACCATGTCTTCTGCATGTTCAGTACAGCACTGAGCACTCTGTCTGCATGCAGTGAATAACAATCATTTTAATCTTGCTTCAGGAACACGATTGATGTTATTTTTAGCTCACTCGTTGAGATGCAAAGTGCATATCTGTAAAACTAAACTCAAGCCCGAACTTTCAGACATTTGGCCTCTGGATTGTAGCCCCAGAACCAATGTGCATCTAGCTGCATGTGCAAACACACATCTACATATTCAAAATGGCACTCAAGTTGAGGGTGAAAACAGTACACGTGCATTTTTTGCAGGTACAGGTTAGCTTCCAGTCTCTAAAAACTTCCCCCCTTATGATTGTTGTTGGCTTTTTAATTGAGAATGTGAATCATTTACTGTAACTACAATAATTTGTATTTCACCTAAGCTGGGCATTATAAAATAGCAAGAAAAAGGAAGTCTGTCCAGTTAGGAAATGTGTTCATTGGAACACGCACACCTCTTCTCAACCTTCCAAAATGGATTGTATTGTCTTATTTTCACTTCATTCTATCTATTTGGAATATACCCACAGGAGCAGGGTTTGCTTAAAAGCTGCTGTTTAGCAGTGTTTCCACTGAGAAGCTGTTGCAGACATGAAACATGCAAATACCATTTTCAGAAACTCAGGCAGCCTTTCGTCACAGCAAGACTGTAACAGGGACCATATTATGCACTTGTCCCTCAAAGGGAGAGTCTAGTGCCTTTTAGTGTACAGATAAGCTGAGGGATGTCTTATATCCCATAACACACCAAATCCATTCATTTCTTTTATCATTTTGTTTACTTTCTTCTCTGTGTTTTTTTCCCCTAACTTCAGCTCAACAATTTATCCTTAGCCAGCTTTATAGTCTCACTTATATCAGTAGTCACTAATACAGTATCTCTCCCAGCACGGCAACAAGTTTTCTGCTTTCCAAAGTTGTTTTCTTGTTCCTTTCCTGCTCTTACAGATTCACCTTTTGTTTATTCTTGCAGCTTGTGTTCTCTCTTTCCTTTTACTTTCCAAAGTTGTTTTCATTCTTTTATCTTTTATTTCTACCCCATACCCCCCTCTTCTCAACTTGTCATGTTTGGACTTCTTCCAGAAAGTTTCAGTTCTCCCTTCCTCTAAATCTCTGTCCAGACACTAAAATGCTGGCTTGCTTCCCATCCTCGTATTCAAGCTCTATTTTCTACAGCTCTGATTTGACTGATTTCAACATCTTGTATTTCTATACTTCATCTTATGGTCTGTCTCTCCATTCTTCTGTCTTTAGGAATACTTCATCTAACTCCTCTATTCTCTGCTCCTTGTCTTTCATTTGTTACTGTACACCTCTCATTCTTTCCTTACCCTTGCATGCACTTCTCATTTACGTTTGCAATCTGTGTTTTTCCCCTTAGTTTTCCCTGGAAAATATTGATCTGATGGAATCAAAATGTTCTGTGGGAAAGTGTCAGTGTCATCAAAACTTTCAATGGGAGGCACTCAGTTGGGTGACTGCCTGGTGCGGGGGCTGGCTCACTGGCACAGGTAGGTTGGCTGTTTTTAAATTTTGTTTCTCTGTTATTTATTTTTGTATATTATACCATTTACATAGGGAAATTACCAACCACCAGTTAGACTATCAATTACCAATGAGTATACCAAGTACCAATCACCAATCACCCACTGTATATTGCAATTTAGAAACAGTTATTAAACCCTAATTAAAAAAAATAGAACAAAGTAAAAATATTATAATTTATCATATAAAAGTTGAAACATTTTGACTATTATATTATGACTTGATGTAAGATGTAATTACATCAAGTCACAATATAACATCTAAACAAATCAATGTTATTTTGATTTTTTTCAAAACAAAATTTCAGTCTTTCATTCCACAGGAAAAAAAAAATTCTTCCAATTCAGAATGAAAAAAGTTTGGAATTTCTTGTGAAATAGGAAATCTGAGTTCTGACCAGCTCTATTCAAAGCTAAGTTGGGTGGACTGGGGGTTTCCAGGTTGTAAATGCAGAACTTAGGATACTGCTGTTACAGGCTGGTGGCACTGGAGGCAAAGAGACAGGAATAACCCTCACAGAAAGCAGATGGACAGTGCTTCTTGTGCACAGAACTTGCTGGAGTGACACATATGGGATTTCTGAGCAAGGAAACTGCTTGCTGTTTCTACTGTGTTCAGGGAAACAGAACTTTCTGTTCATTCTGTAAATGAGATTACACCAAAGAATGATGGGCGATCACTCATTACCGAGTATAATCATCTTCCATGGGAGTTATGGGTCTTCAGGTGGCTAATAAGGCCACTCCTTGAACCAAAAGTTCTATTACAATGAGGGCAGATGTTTTCAGGCTCAGCAGGAGGCTGTTGACCATGACTGGGAGCCAGTCTTTCCTTCCTCCTGCGCCTCTTGTCCTCTTCAGCTTGTTGGCAAGCAAGTTCAAAATGCAAGGGACCATCACATAGGGACACTCCATTAAGTGTCAATGTCAATATTATGTGGGGATGTATAGCTCCCGAATCGCCAGCCCACGGGTGCGGCAAACTGCTCCCATGGCAACGAGGCAGGAGTGACCTTCAACCCAGCGTCTGTGTTTGGGAAACTTATTTGGCTGATTTGATCATCACCCTCGCAGCTGGTGTTCACGTGCACAAGAGATGGGTTTGTTATCTCATGTTGATGTACACTGCATGCCTTTTCTATGCGCAAGAATGTAACCACTAAGAAGTGTTGTAAACAAAGTAAGGAGAGAAATAAAAACCCCAGGAAAAGTTTTCCTGGAGGCTTTTTGGCTTGAAGCTTGTGAAGCTCTCTAGCTACCACAAACCTGGTGCTCTATTTCCTTTCCTGTGTCGTCACCACAATATTACACTTTTTTAGGTTGTCCTTTGGCAAGTCCTTATAACGCTTCCGTTGTCCACCCACGTTACAGTGCCCTTCTTTCAGCTGAGGGAACAGGACCTATTTTGGGAGGCGATGGTCTGGCATCCAGACAATGTGACTAGTCCAGCGGAATTGCTGATGGATGATTGATGCCTCGATACTGGTGGTCTTTGGCTCTTCCAGAACACTAATATTGGTGCGCCTGTTTTCCCATTTGATCTTCAGAATCTTACGATGGCAGCATTGATGGTGCATCTCAAGGACTTTCAAGTGGTGTCTATAGGTTGTCCAAGTTTCGGACCCATACAACAGTGTTGGGAAAATAACAGCTTGATAAACAAGAAGCTTGGTGTCTGTTCGAATGTTGTGATCTTCAAAAACCCTGTGCCGTAAATGAGAAAAAGCTACACTGGCACAGCTCAGGCGATGTTGAATTTCTGCATCAATATCTGCCTTGGATGAAAGATGACTTCCAAGGTAGAGGAAATGATTGACATTCTACAGTGCCACTCCATTGATTTTGATAGATGGGGCATGTAATACCTTATTTGGAGAGGGCTGATAGAGTGAAACCAAGACATGCGTAAGCATCGGCAAACACATTCAAGATAGTTTGAAGATCTTTCTCAGAGTGGGCAAAGATTGCGTTGTTATCAGCATACTGAAGTTCCACAATAGATGTTGTGGAGATCTTACTCTTGGCTTGTAAATGATTTCAATGCCAGCTGTAAACTTCCCAGCAATTAGGTAAAGAATGACGGCAATAAAAACCGCAAACATGGTTGGAGCAATGATGCAGCCCTGTTTGACTCCTGTTTGTACTTTGAAAGGTTCACTCTGGGAGCCAGTGCTGCTCAGAACAGTCGCTTTCATGTTATCATGAAGCAATTTTAGGACATTGCTGTATTTATCAGGACATCCAATTTTAGAAAGTACAGTCTTGAAGAGGGTGACAATCAGGGCATCCCTCATTTCACTGGGTATCTCCTCCTTTATCCAGATTTTAAGGATAAGCAGGTAAAGCTGCCAAATTAGCTTTGGTCCACCGTCTTTAAAGATTTCAGTGGGGATCCCATCTAGACCTGCTGCCTTGTTGTTCTTCATCTCCTTGGTGGCATTGTGTACCTCATACAAATTGGGAGGGTCTCTGAGCTCATCCCAAAATGGTAGTTGAGCGATTTGCTCAAGGACTTCATCTGCAACCATAGAATTACGGTTAAGGAGATCTTCAAAATGTTCTTTCCAGAGAGAATTGATGGCTTTGTTGTCCTTCAGAAGTGTGGTTCTGTCCTTAGAGCAAAGAGCATTCATACCCTGGCAAATTGGTCCATAAACAGCCTTGGTGGCACTAAAGAAACCACATGTATTGTGAATATCTGCGAGATGTTGGGGTTCTTGTGCTTTCTCAATCCACCATTTGTTCTTGAGTTCTCCAGTTTTATGTTGGACTTCTGCCCTCACCTTGGCATGGGCTTCTCTCTTTATATTTGTCGTTCTGCCAAGCACGAAATGCCATTCTCTTCTCATTGATGAGTTGCTCAATTTCAACATCATTCTCGTCAAACCAGTCCTGATTTTTTCTGGTTTGATAGCCTATGGTTTCCTCATGGGCATTGATGATTACTGCTTTCAACTGGCTCCAGTGTTCCTCAATTTCTTCCGGAAATTCTGATGGGAGCTTTTCTTCTAAGACTGCTTGGAAGTGGCCATGCTTAATAGGGTCATTCAAATCTTGAACCTTCAACTTGCGCCTGACCTGCTTCTTTTGCAGCCTCCATTTGGGAGCAACCTTAATTTTCATTATGGATCGAATAAGGCGATGATCAGTCCACCAGTCATCAGCACTTGTCATTGCTCTTGTGATAAGTACGTCACTACGGTCTCGGGTGCGAACTATGACTTAGTTGAGGAGATGCCAGTGCTTTAACTGTGGGTGTCTCCAAGATGTTTTGAACTTTTCCTTTTGTCGGAAAAGAGTGTTCGTAATAATAAATTCATGTTCAGCACACTTGGTCAGCAGCAGAATTCCATTTGAATTGCTTTTGCCAACTCCTTCTTTCACAATTGTTCCTTTCCACAGGTCTGAGTCTCGTCCAATACATGCATTGAAATCCCACAGAAGGATGATCTTGTCTTCTGTAGGGGTCTCCAATAAAATGGTTTCCAACTGAGAACAAAAATCTTCCTTTACATTCTCATCGGCATCCAGTGTTGGTGCATAGGCGCTCACAATAGTTGTCTGTTGATTTTTGGTGAGCCCCAATCAGAGTGTTATAAACCACTCATTGATGCTAACTGGTACCTCAGAGAGGCACCTTACAAGCTTATTCTTTATAGCAAAATCCACTCCATGCAATTAGGGTTCATCTATAGATTTTCCCTTCCATAAGTAGGCATATCCTCCTTTTTCCTCCCTCACCTGTCCTTCATCAGCTCTTCTAGTTTTTGACAAAGCAGCAATATTGATGTTAAACCGACTCTGTTCACGAGCAATAATGGCTGTACGTCACTCTGGTTGGTCGCTGTTTGAGTTGTCCATCAGGGTACGTACGTTCCAAGTTCCAAAGTTGAAAAGTTTCTTGGATTTTCGACTGCTGAGGTGGTGATCCTGCTGGATGCGGCTATCCAGCCAGGAAAAAGAGAGAAAAGACTATTTTTAGGGTACCTTTTCTAACCTCCTCCCCATGTGGGGTGAGCAGAGTGGATCCTAAAAAGAACTGCTCAGTCGTGGGTGCAGCTGCTGAGATGCTCGACCCGCCTCAATCCTCGAGCAAGACGACTGTACCACACACCCACTGCCTGTGTGTCGGTCTGTGAATAAGAACTTCCGGATTTCACTGTCCTGTTCCCATCACCACTCGCCGATGCCCCTGGACTTTTTACTTGTGCAAATGTTATTTTCCCAAAAACTGGAAGATGCCTGTGCAGGACTTCTTTTAAAGTGGGGAGACTGGTGCACAACAGTCACCCCACTGTCCTTGACAGATAGAGGACTTGAAACCAATGGCATGGACACATGACAATTGGAGATCCTCTATCTGCTGTAGCCTTAATCCACCTTCACAGCTGTTGTAACATTACACAACAGTTTCACCTCCATTGTGCAGTTATCCTCCGTCTGCTCTGCCATTAGGGACTTCTTGGATCACACTTTGTCTGGAACCTAGCCCTTGACCATTCTGCCATGGTTAGCCCTAAGGGAGTACATGACTCCAGGCAGCATCATTCTGGGATCATTGAGACACGCAAGCCTCGCCACCAAAGAAGATACCTGATTTATATCACTGACTTCTCTTAATAGACACAACGCTGTAAGGCCCCAAATATGGGCTGACTACTCAGGCCAAAGGGGTAGCAGTATGACTTTAGAGTGCAAATTTAAAGGGAGAGGCAAAGCCAGTTTGAAAGATGTATGGCTCTGTGTATGCTACACTTCAGCACTTTGCCTTTTTTAGACAGCAAAAAGTGAACTGCATCACTTTAGCCACTTAAGAATTCTAAACTATATAGTGTCCCTATAAATAAATAACTACAAGACTATGTGTTGAGGTGAGGCTTCAGTTCCTGATGAAGTTGCAAAGAGAGACAGATGATCTATTCTAATTTGCTATAAAATGAACCCTTTTTTTAAACCCAGACAGGTGAACATTCATTTATTGCATCGAGTGCCATGTGATTTAGAGTAAAAGTTGTATGAAAACAATGTAATGTGGTTAACATCTTTTTCTGTATTCGTAACAAATCAGTACATCTTCATAAAAACACTCTCATGTAAGGAAAACAAACACAAATGTGTTAATATTGCAGCAATCACTCACGTTTTACTACATATTGGAGGGGGGAGGGTTACTGTAACTTTCCTTGCACAATTCTCTATCCCAAATTTTGTTCTCAAATGATGAAAGGTAAGTACATTGCTATACACTTAACCAGCACAGCGCCAGATTCTGTAAAACGCGAATGCCCTCACCTCCCACTGACTTCAATGGAAATTGAGGATGTGAAGCACTTTCCAGGGGGAGCTTTGTGCTAGAAATGTTGGAATCTGAGTTTCCATTCTGCAGAAAATTCTCACACTTTGAAACCTTTTCATAACAAATTCATTTTAGGTCAATCAAAATTGTGACATTTTGTTCTGATTTTGACTTTTTAAAAATGTTGTTATGCATATGATGAAATTTGGAAACAAAAAGGTTTCAAAAAGAAAAACAGAAACATTATGACAAGGTCGAAATGCGATTTTTTTTTTTATCTTAGCAAAATGCTTCATTTCAATTTTTTAAAATCAAAATTTCACCAAATCAACATATGCCCAAGGAAAGTTTCGATTTTGACAAAATGGCATTTTCCAGCATAAAAATGTTCCATTGCAAAACTTTTGACTAGCTCTGCCTGGTACCTTTAAGGCTCTGGTTCATGATTTCTTTATACACATGGGGCTCAGTGTTCCTACTGACTTCCTTGGGAGCTAGGAATGCTCAGTCCCTTGCAGGATCAGGTCTATAATCAATCTGGCCCCATTAAATCGGGTTTTTGCTACTTCGGTTGATTGCAATGTTGCTAATTGCATCATTTAATTATTTGCCCATCTGACATAATTCCAAATGTTGCTCTTTTCATTGTCATCACTCTAGACAAGTGAGTTGTCTGTCCACCATCTTTTTAAATACCATTCTTAATGTGTATCTAATAGGAAAATCAAGTATGATGTACTCTTTTTAAAGAGCCTATGAAATGAAAATATTCACTGGAAAGTCAAGAACTTGCAAAACATTATGGTTAGAGGAGAATTTTGTCTGAGTAACGACTAAGGCAAAACTGATCAAGGACTTCAGAATTTGGTCTTTTAATATTAGCTATAATTTGGAATTCCCAAGGTAGGTAGAAGCAGATAATCTTCACACCAAACTGTGGGTTGTCAAAAAAGATACTTATGCTTGCTTTCATTTAAATCAGGAAATTATTCCCTCCTTTCAAATCCCCATATATTCTATGCATTTACAATATTGTGCTACGCTGTAATACTGAAAGCAATTAGAAATAACTGAAGATGTTGTTGCTTCATTCTAAAAAGAATGGGTTGCCACCTACACCTCTAATTAAAAATCTGAAAAGCCAATTTCAAAAGTACTGTGCTGTATTTCATCAGCTACCTTAACTGTACTGTTATGCAAATACACTCTAGTCAGAAAAAATGCAATGATTTCACCTGCAAGCAATGAAAATCCATCTTAGTTTATTCTCTCCTTAGTACAGTATGTTGAAGAGCTGGTGTTTCCACCATCTGGTCTATCTCATGCCAAAGTTAATTAGATATGAATAAAGCTTCTTTACCTTTTCTATTTACAGGTGTCCAAGGAAGGCATTTATGACCACTGGGAGTTCTATTTGATGATAACCCATAAAAATACATTGCAGCCATTGTCACAACTAGTAACAGTTTCCAGTATTTGAATATAATATAAGTTACTGTTGACTTCCAGATGATGCATACAGATGATTGCTGCATGTTATTGTCTGGTGTTAAAAAGAGTGACATCTCTTTAAGTCTTCAGTCTTAGTACATTGGCTGAGTATCTCCAGATACTAGTAATCATTTACAAAGTTGATGAATGCTATGCTTATTTGTTCTCAGCTCTTCATATCTTTCCAGAATCCACTTCTAGATTTCAGTCTGTCAGATGACTAATATATTAATCAGTTAAGCCTATGGCCATAAGACGCTTTGGTATTACAAATGTAAGTTCACAAATTTGGAAATGTCCACACAACCACTTTTTTCCCATGCTACTATTTGGTTAGGAGCACAATTGGAAAAAACCACTGTTCATGTCTACACAGCAAATGTTTAGCCATTAGTTAATAACTAGCTAATTTTGACCATGCACAGTCCCTGCTAGTGGGCTAATCTGGCGCAAACTTTAGTAGCTGTAAGTAGTTAGGCACATGGCTATTTTTAGAATTGGTTGAAAATTTTCCGACGGACTAGTAAACCATCAGGAAATGCCGATTTGCTGAAATTGAAAAGTTTTGTGGGAACGTGCCAACTTTGTCAAAATTCCCAACAAAAAAGTATCAAAAGATTTCATTTCAATAAGGCTGCAGTGATTTGTTTCAAAATTATATTATAAAAGGCAAAAGTGAGGCTTCAGCCTTATTGAAACAAAACACTTAAATAAGGTCATTCCAGTAGTTCCAAAATTAATTTTTTTCAGAATTTTCATTTCACAGGATATTTTGCCTTTTCAGTCTAATTTGGGGCAAAAGTGGAATTTTGAAATGTTGGAAATTTTTGCAGAATGGAAATGCTGAATTTTGACCAGCTCTAGTTACATTGTTGTACAGATGGTCGCCTCTAATGGGGGTCACTGTATCTGTCAAACCAGGTTCTCCTATGTCCCATAACTCTTGGAAGTTAGCTATCCCAAGGTATACTTTCCCACATGTTCAGGGTGTTACTCTGTATACCTGACCCGTGGCAACTCTGTACCATGCATCAGGACTTATCTGAATATGTCACTCATAAGCCATGACCAGGCTGAAAATGCTCCGCATTTGTTTTACCAGTCATAGCACTCACTCCTCTTTGGGACAATACCCCACACATCCCTGCCTTTTGAGTATGCAGGGTCCCCAGAAATCACAGTTGGCACAGAAAAACCATTAACATCCCTGTTGTGGCACAGGAAACGGTTGCTGAGGCACTTGGAGGTAGCCGCCCAGAATGCTGGATGGGGATGTGAAAGTATGGTTCTGATGACAAATGTCACCACATGGACACAAGCTAATTTTTGTAACTTCTAACCTAAGTTGATTGTGCTTCTAATAGGTTACATAATCACAGTTATAGCTGTAGTATGAATGGGGCCTAACAATTGCTGCTTTTAGCACAAAACAGCTTCTGGCCTTTGTTAAAGATGTATTGACTGTTGTGATTATTATCTAGCATTTTATGTTTGAATGGAAAACATAACTTGCAGTACCGAAGAGCAACAATTCTTGACCCTTTGTACTGGGTTATTTGAGCAAGTTGCCATCATCTATGACACATAGCTTCCTCATTGATGTTCTTTTTCTTGTAATGCTGTTTAAGATTCTGGCATATTCCCTGGTCTATTCATTGGATTAAATATGTGGCCTTAAGCAATGAAGAGAAAAAGGTGACACATTTCTCAAGGAAACTTTAAAATGTGCTGCGCACTTATCCAGAATCAGTAAAATTTCTTTTTCCTTAATTATGACACTTGTCATCAATCTTATGCAGCTAGTCCAGTGAAAATCTAAATTGTCATTCATGTATAGTATGATAGCCACAGCCTAGCAGCAGCAAATTTTTAAATTCAGCTAACTGAAGCCTACAGCATCTTAATTTCACTGATAGAAGCTTCCTTTTTGCCACTCCTATCATGCTGGCTAGCACAACAGGAAAAAAAAAAATCTATCCTCTGGATTTGTTTCCTCTTCTGCTACTGCATCAGTTTTAAAAAGGAAAGAGTTAAAGAATAGCCTGATATCACTGCAATTGTCTTCAGGGACAACAGATTTGCACAAACATCCAGGGTTGACAATTTTGGTTGGAGATATTTCTGGAGGTTTCAATCACACAACATAATCTTTAATTAATCTTTAATTCCTGGAGACTCCACGACAATTTGGCAGTCATGCCTCAGTCCCTAGTTAGATGCTTAAAGGGAAGTGGCCTGACTTTCAGTGGTGCTGAGCGCCTGTAGTTCTTGTTTGCATGAATGGGAGCTGGGGTTGCTCAGTATCTTTGAAAACTCAGACTATTTCTCTAAACAGAAGTTGGTTTTCTGTCTTTTTTTCGCCTTCCTTCCCTTTTGTGGCCAAGCAATCTTACCACTGCCATGCAAACAGCACTTACTGTGCTCTGTGGCTTGTTAGTGTTCTACCATAATTGTCGAAAAGCCTCAATGATCTTGACTTTCCAGTCTTGCAAAATAATAGCTTTCTCTCTCCTGTCAATTATTCGCCCACTCATCTGAAATTCCAGAGAACAAAGCATGTGGCATAACATATTGGTATGAAAAAAACTGATCATATTTCTGCCTTGCAGGCAGGGCTTCCAAAACAAAATATATTTCAACAACAATGCAGATCATTTCAATAGCTGTAACTGTAGGTAAAATGTCTTCAATAATACAACTAATATCGTACTTTATTGTACTTTAATTGTCATACCTATACTTGAATGACAATAGCCCCGCTGAGAAGCAATTGGTACAAGTCAGCTTACTGTGCTACTCTTTTTAATGTCAGGTACATTACAAAAGAGTTTGTATTCTCATCAATGAATATTTTCACTCCCTTCTAAAACATGGTCTGGTGAGTTTTTCATAATAAAGAGTAATAACCTCCATAGATTTGAGTAAGAGCCATATGAGGAGCCTGATTCTCTTTTCGCACTCACTCACTCATGCCCGTCACCCCAATCGGGGTATGGGCCGCCAACCACAGATCTCCAGAGTCCTTTATCCTGGGCCATTTGCTCTAGCTGGTTCCAGGTATAGCCCATTTTTATGCTATCAGCCTGAAGGTCGCGTCGCCAGGTGTTTCTTGGACGGCCTCTTTTCCGCTTGCCTTGGGGGTTCCACCGCAATGCCTGTCTAGTGATGTTGGTTGGCTGCTTGCGTAGTGTGTGTCCTATCCAACCCCACCTTCTCCTTCTAATTTCTTCCTCTGCTGGACGTTGACGGGTCCTCTCCAAGAGGTAGATGTTGCTGATGGTGTCTGGCCAGCGGATCTGGAGAATCCTTCTAAGGCAACTATTTATGAAGGTCTGGATCTTCCTGGTGGTTGTTTTAGTTATCCTCCAGGTTTCAGCTCCATACAATAAGACTGATTTCACGTTGGAGTTGAACAGTCTAATCTTTGTTGCCAAAGACAGCTCTCTAGAGCTCCAGATGTTCTTGAGCTGTAAGAAAGCTGCTCTTGCCTTACCGATTCTTGCTTTGATGTCTGCGTCTGTGCCACCCTGTTGGTCGATGATGCTGCCTAGGTAGGTGAAGGACTGCACTTCTTCCAGAGGGCTTCTATTCAGTGTGACTGGGTCATTACTGATGGAGTTAATCTTGAGGATCTTGGTCTTGTCCTTGTGGATGTTGAGGCCAACCTGTGATGACGTGGCTGCTACTACGTTGGTTTTCTCTTGCATCTGCTGTTTGCTATGCGAAAGGAGTGCAAGGTCATCGGCAAAGTCCAGGTCATCAAGCTGGGTCCACAACGTCCACTGGATTCCATTCCTACGCTCATAAGTGGATGTCTTCATAATCCAATCAATGACAAGGAGAAAGAAAAATGGTAACAACAAGCATCCTTGTCTGACTCCAGTTCGCACCTGGAAGCTGTTTGTAAGCTGCCCTCCATGGATCACTCTACAGTGTGTGCTATCATATAAGTTCTTAATCAGGTTGACCATCTTTGCTGGGATGCCATAGTGCCGAAGGAGCTTCCAGAGAGTCTCTCGATCCACGCTATCGAATGCTTTCTCATAGTCAACAAAATTGATGTACAACGAGGAGTTCCACTCCTTAGACTGCTCGACTATGATGCGGAGCGTTGCTATCTGGTCCGTGCATGATCTATTTTGCCGGAAACCTGCTTGCTCATCTCATAGCTGTGGATCGATGGCATCCTTCATTCTCTCTAAGAGGACTCGGTTGAAGACCTTCCCTGGCACCGACAGAAGTGTGATTCCTCTGTAGTTGGCACAATTGCTGAGGTCTCCTTTCTTGGGGATTTTAATAAGATATCCCTCTTTCCAGTCCGCCGGAATCACTTCTTCTTCCCATATCTTCTCAAAGAGGGGGTACAGCATTTCCACTGAAACATCCAGATCTACTTTCAGGGCCTCTGCTGGAATATCATCAGGTCCAGCCGCCTTCCTATTCTTCATCATAGTGATGGCTTTTCTGATCTCATCTCTGGTTGGTCTGTCACAATTGATCGGAAGGTCTTCGTTGGCTGGGTCAATGTCTGGTGGATTTAATGGTGCTGTTCTATTCAGGAGTTCCTCAAAGTGCTCCGCCCATCTATTCATCTGTTGTTCTATTTCTGTTATAGACTTTCCCTGCTTGTCTTTGACGGGACGCTCTGGCTTGCTGAACTTTCCAGACAGTCGCTTGGTGATGTCATACAGCTGTTTCATATTACCATTGTATGCTGCCTGCTCCGCTTCTGCTGCCAGTCCATCCACATAATCTCTCTTATCCTTCCTAATATTCCTCTTCACTACTCTATGGGCTTCAGCATACTCTTTTTGCGCTTTAGCCTTTGCTGCTCTAGTCCTGCTGTTATTAACTACTGCCTTCTTCTTCTTTCTATCTTCTATCTTAGTCAAGGTCTCTACTGTGATCCACTTTTTCTGCTGGTATTTCTTAATTCCAAGCACTTCCTGACATGCTGACCTAAGTGTGTCTCTCGCTTTCTGCCATCTGTTGGATACACTGTCTTCCTCTTCCTCAGACCGATCCTGTAGTACTGAAAACTTATTCTTCAGCGTCAGTCCAAAATCTTCCTTGATCTTATGATCCTTCAAAAGGCTGATGTTGTACTTCGCTCTTCTATCTAACGCGTCTATCCAGTTCTTCTTCAGCTTCAGCTTCAATCTGGCCACCACTAAGTGATGGTCGGATGCTACGTCTGCTCCTCTTCTAACTCTAACGTCCTGCAAAGATCTTCTGAACTTCTTGCTAATACAGACATGATCGATCTGGTTTTCTATCGTGCCTGCTGGCGATACCCAGGTATTCTTGTGGATCCGCTTGTGAGGAAAGATGCTACCTCCTATGACCAGGTTGTTAAGTGCACACAGATCCACAAATCTCTCTCCATTCTAACTCATCTCTCCCAGAGCGTGGGTCCCCATGACTTCTTCATATCCTGTGTTGTCAGGTCCAATTTTGGCATTAAAATCTCCCATAAGGATGGTAATGTCTTTGTCTGGGAGAATCTCTAATATTTTCTGAAGTCTGTTGTAAAAATAGTCTTTGTCCCCCTCTTCACTGTCATTGGTTGGAGCATAGCACTGTACAACATTCATCTTAATCCTCTTCATTTTAGTTCTGAAGGATGCTGTGATGATCCTGGAACCATGTGCCTCCCAACCAATCAGTGCTCTCTGTGCCTGCTTGGACAACATGAAGCCTACTCCCTGTGTGTGGGGTGCGTCGCTCTCTTCATGTCCGGAATACAGCAACAGCTCTCCTGTCAACAGTCATCTCTGTCCAATTTGCTTCCATCTTGCCTCGCTAATGCCTAGTAGGGTCAGGTTGTTGCTCCTCATCTCTGCTGCGACCTGCGACGTCTTTCTTGACTCATACATGGTCCTCACGTTCCATGTACCGATGGTAATCCTCCTGGTTGCAAGAAGGGTAATCGGCTTAGTGGCTTCCTCACAACTTTCACCACCCAGCATCATGCGTCTTCGAGTTGAAGACCCTTCTTTTTCCAGGCTAAAAGTCTCTGTTATCTCTATTGTTGGCGTTTCTGTAGCAAGTTGATTTTTTACGGGGTGGAGTTGCTAGCCCCACGCCCAACCCTCCTCCTTTATCCTGACTTGGGACAGGCAGATGGCCCCAAAGGACCTCTCTGGTGGAGTTTTCTCTTTTCGGGTTGGTGTAAAATCTGGGATCACTCCACAGAAGTCAATAAACTTACATGGGTGTTAGCGAGAAAAGAATCAGACCCTATGATTTTTACTACAGATTTGTTGTGTGTGAACTAGGAGTTATCCGAACTGAGCTACTATTTTACATAACCCACAATAAAGAATAGGGTATCATTGTCAACAAAAGCCACCTGTGTGAGATAAATGTAATATTGTCAGTAAAACAGCGAGACTGAAACTGACTGCACTGGCAGATAACTCGTATTTTCTGAAAATATTAGTTACAATTAATCAAAGTGTAAGCGGAAGTAGTACATGGTATATGTTGCACTGAGAAGAAGATGGAATAGAAATTGTCTGCAGATCCTTCCTTTCACTAATTTTTATGTTTCTATGAGTTAGTGGAGGTGGCAGTGAGGAAAATGAAGACTTTGAGAGTTAATATTATAAAGTGATAGTTTTATTACAGTGTCTAATTTAGTGCAAGCTAACCAGACGATATTTTTACTGACTTTGTGTGTTGGGTTGTGGTTTTGTTTTGTTTTGTTTTTTAAATCTGACACTTAATGTTGACGGATTTGAAGGAGAGGACAGATGAAGAATAACCACTTTTTTGGGGACTCAATTCTGCATGGTGCTGACAGCCTCCTGTGTGGTGTTAGAACTCTCCGTTCTCATTAACTTCACCTCTCAACATCTTCAGTGCTAAGTTCAGTACTCTCATTGACTTTATTGATCAGCACCTGGCAGGATCAGCCCCAAATTCAGGCTGTCTGTACTTCTCCTTCATCCCAATTTTCCCATTCTTCTCTTTCTTGTCCTTGAGATCCCATGTCCTGGCCACTAGTCTCCTGGATGTGAAGGAAAAGCTCTTTAGTTGGCTAGAGATGTATCTCTTCAGTGACACAAGGTGCTTCTTCCTTCCTCAGAGGAACAGAGACAATAATTTAAACTGAGCTCTGCTGCATCCCACTGCCTCTTGTAAAATGTTGGGGGACATCAGGAAGAAGGGAAGGTACCTGATGTCAGAGCCTGGATGTGTTACACACGTTTTGTCAAAGAGTCACTGAAAGACAAGAGTAGCTGAGAGGATGGGCACTTGGAAAATATAAGCTATAGCTTATTCCTTGTATCTGTATGAATGGTGCTTCTCTGGGTTTGCTCTGGCAGAGTTTAGGAACAAATATGTAATGCACACTGTTTCTCTTGTTACCTATTTTTCCCCCCTCTCTCTCTCCCCTTAATAAATGTGGGATAATTTTACTTAGATTGGGTTTTTTATTTTTCTCTTTAGGAGCATTCTGCAATGACTTTACTGCCAAACAATCTCTTCCCTTTGGGACCCCATTAGGGAGGTAATGATACTTATCCTGGAATCGCTTAGCCAAACCAACACCTAAACAGAAGGCATCCTGATACAGCCTATCAGAGCTAGTTGAAACTCTTTTGAAGTTTCCATGAACTTTCCTTGTGAAAGAATGAGAGAAACTTGTGTGATACATTTGTGCCATCTTTTACTAGAGTTGAAAATGTTGATGAAGTTTATAAAAAAAAAGGGGGGGAAATTGTTTGGAAAATGTTTCCTACCTTTTTCTTACTAGCCCTATTGTCAGCAGTTCTGTTGGTTGTGATAAGCAGGGCACAGAAAAGCCAGCCAACCACAAGGAATGGTGGGAATAGGAGACCAAAAGTTACATTAGTGCCCTGGATAAAAGAGCTGTCCATTAAATAACAGGGAATATTTTAAAAGGCTAATTATGTTTATGTTTGTGACAGACTGTACCCCTGTATTCACTCCTTGCACACTATTGTAGTAATATATTTACAAAGTATGCCTTGTTGAGGTATCATTTGAAAACTCATAATTTGCTGGTCATTATTGTCCTGGTAAAATATGGGTAGCAACATTATACGTAGAGTTATAAGATTTCACTGTATGGTGTTACTAAAACATGTCCCAAGTCTGGGTAGTGGCCAAACCAGTTCCTCAGAGACAAAGGGCAAGCTGACGTCTCAGCCGGGTGTCAACAAGGTCAATGGACCATTACTTGCTAAATGGCCATTCTTTGGCAGGAAAGGGGTCGTGAGTGAAAACTCTACATCTTAGCAAAGAAACAGCATAGGGTTTCTGTCCACAAAGACTGCTTGTCACTGTGATCCCAGATGGAAATGCTTCTCAAAGGGGAGTGGAAGAATAAAAAAGGAAGGGGAAACACCCCAAGGGACCACTCCTCCTCACTCTCTTCCTGCCCATTGATTCACTGCACCAGAAGAACAAAGAAAGCAGCTATCACACAAAGGAAGGGAGCCTGGCCTAAGAAGTTTGGTCCATAAAACTGTTAAGAGCGTGTGGTAAGAAAACTTTTGCTTTGAATTTAACATAGTTTGTTAAGTTAGGTATTAGTTGTGTTTCATCTTTATTTTTCTTATAACCACTTCTGACTTTTATGCCCCATTACTTGTATTCACTTAAAATTTCTCTCTTTGTAGTTAATAAAATTGTTTTATTGTTTTATCTAAACTAGTGTGTTTGAACTGAAGTGTTTGGGACTTTCCATTTGGGGTAACAGGATTTGTGCATATAATTTCTATTAATAAAATGACCAACTTTATATGCACTCGTATTGTCCAGGAGAGGGCTGGGCAGTCCAAAACATACTTTTCTGGGGGGGGAATCTGGAACTGGAAGTGTGTTGGGGTCACCCTGCAGTATAACTCAGGTTGCAGTCACATACAGACATAGGTGGGAGTGACTTACATGCTGGCGGCTGTTTGTGAGCAGTCTAAGGTATATCTACACTACGAAATTAGGTCGATTTTATAGAAGTCGATATTTAGAAATCAATTTTATACAGTCGACTGCGTATGTCCACACTAAGCGCATTAATTTGGCGGCGAGTGTCCTCACTACCGTGGCTAGCATCGACTTACAGAGCGGTGCACTGTGGGTAGCTATCCCACAGTTCCCAGAGTCTCCGCCGCCCATTGGAATTCTGGGTTAAACTCCCAGTGCCTGATGGGGCAAAAACATTGTCGCGGGTGGTTTGGGGTATATGTCGTCAGTCTCCTCTCCGTGAAAGCAACAGCAGACAATCGTTTTGCGCCATTTTTCTGCACCACGGCAAGCGTGCAGCCCGCTCAGCTCAGCTCAGTGACACCGCCGCTGTTGTGTCCTGGGTGCTGCTGGAAGCAGACAGTGCAATAGGACTGCAAACCATCGTCATACACCGCTTCCGCTGCAGCTCTGCTTTCCTGCTTTCCTTCAGACGCCATACCACAGCAAGCGTGCAGCCCACTCAGCTCAGCTCACCAACACCGCCGCTGTTGTCTCCTGGGTTCTGCTGGCAGCAGACGGTGCAGTAGGACTGCTAACCGTCGTCATACACCGCTTCCGCTGCAACTCTGCTCTGCTGATATTGCCTCGACAGCGAATTTCTCCATGTTGTCTATCATGGGCTCCCGGGTCCTCGGGAAATGTGCGCGTTGCTAACCATCGTCCGCCACCACTTCCACAGCAACTCTGCTCTTCTGGTGCCATGAATCCACCAAGCAGGTCCTCCGTCATTCAGTATAAATATCTATCCTCGTGGCATCCATCATCATCCACCGATTCTGCTGCAACTCTGCTTTCCTGCCCTCCTTCAGACGCCATACCACGGCAAGCATGGAGCCCGCTCAGATCACCGTGGCAGTTATGAGCACCGTAAACACCTCGCGCATTATGCTGCAGTATATGCAGCACCAGAACCTGAAAAAGCAGGCGAGGAGGTGACGGCAGCACAGTGATGAGAGTGATGAGGGCATGAATACAGACTTCTCTCAAAGCACGGGCCCTGGCAATTTGGACACCATGGTGGTAATGGGGCAGGTTCATGCCATGGAATGCAGATTCTGGGCCCTGGAAACAAGTACAGACTGGTGGGACCGCACAGTGTTGCAGGTCTGGGATGATTCCCAGTGGCTGCGAAACTTTCGCATGCGTAAGGGCACTTTCATGGAACTTTGTGACTTGCTTTCCCCTGCCCTGAAGTGCAAGAATACCAAGATGAGAGCAGCCCTCACAGTTGAGAAGCGAGTGGCGATAGCCCTCTGGAAGCTTCCAATGCCAGACAGCTATCAGTCAGTCGGGAATCAATTTGGAGTAGATAAATCTACTGTGGGACTGCTGTTATCCAAGTAGCCAAAGCAATCACTGAGCTGCTGCTATCAAGGGTAGTGACTCTGAGAAATGTACAGCTCATAGTGGATGGCTTTGATGCAATGGGATTCCCTAACTGTGGTGGGGCGATAGACGGAACACATATCCCTATCCTGGCACCGGCGCACCAAGGCAGCCAGTACATAAACCGCAAGGGGTACTTTTCAGTGGTGCTGCAAGCACTGGTGGATCACAAGGGACATTTCACCGACATCAATGTGGGATTGCCAGGAAAGGTACATGACTCTCGCATCTTCAGGAACTCTGGTCCATTTGAACAGCTTCAGGAAGGGACTTACTTCCCAGACCAGAAAATAACTGTTGGGGACGTTGAAATGCCTATAGTTATCCTTGGGGACCCAGCCTACCCCTTAATGCCATGGGTCATGAAGCCATACACAGGCACCCTGGACAGTAGTAAGGAGATGTTCAACTATAGGCAAGTGCAAAATGGCGGTAGAATGTGCATTTGGACATTTAAAAGCGCACTGGCACAGTTTACTGACTTGGTTAGACCTCAACAAAACCAATATTCCAATTATCAGAGGCGTAGCCGTGTTAGTCTGAATCTGTAAAAAGCAACAAAGAGTCCTGTGGCACCTTATAGACTAACAGACGTATTGGAGCATAAGCTTTCATGGGTGAATACCCACTTCGTCAGACGCATGTGGTGATGAGAATATTCCAATTGTTATTGCCGCTTGCTGTGTGCTCCACAATATCTGTGAGAGTAAAGGGGAGATGTTTATGGCAGGGTGAGAGGTTGAGGCAAATCGCCTGGCCGCTGATTACACGCAGCCAGACACCAGAGCGATTAGAAGAGCGCAGCAGGGCGCGCTGCACATCAGAGAAGCTTTGAAAACCAGTTTCATGACTGGCCAGGCTATGGTGTGACAGTTCTGTTTGTTTCTCCTTGATGAAAACCCGCCCCCTTGGTTCACTCTACTTCCCCATAAGCCAACTGCCCTCCCCCCTTTGATCACCTCTTGCAGAGGCAATAATTATTGTTTCAAAATCATGCATTCTTTATTAATTCATTACACAAATAGGGGGATAACTGCCAAGGTAGCCCGGGAGGGGTGGGTGAGGAGGGAAGCACCGGGTGGGGTGGTGGATGAGGGTAGGAGGGAAGGACAAGGCCACACTTCACTTTAAAACTTATTGAATGCCAGCCTTCTGTTGCTTGGGCAGTCCTCTGGTGTGGAGTGGTTGGGTGGCCGGAGGCCCTCCCCCACCCTGCGTTCTTGGGCGTCTGGGTGAGGAGGCTATCGAACTTGGGGAGGAGGGCAGGCGGTTACACAGGGGCTGCAGCGGCAGTCTGTGCTCCTGCTGCATTTCCTGCAGCTCCACCAGACACCGGAGCATATCGGTTTGATTCCCCAGTAGCCTCAGCATTGCATTCTGTCTCCTCTCATCGTGCTGCCACCACCTCTCCTCTTGCTCCCACCACCTCGTCCCTCCCTCACATTCATTTTCTGCTTTCCTGGACTCTGACATTGTTTGCCTCCATGCATTCTGCTGAGCTCTTTCAGTGTGGGAGGACTGCATGAGCTCAGAGAACATTTCATCGCAAGTGCTTTTTTTTCACCTTCTTATCTGCTCTAGCCTCTGGGATGGAGATGATAGGGGGATCATTGAAACATTTGCAGCTGCGGGAGGAAAAAAAGGGAGAGTAGTATTTAAAAAGACACATTTTAGAGACCAATGGGTAGACTCTTTCATGGTGAACCAAGCTGTTAACATTACATAGCACATGTGATTTCGGTACAAGGTCGCATTTTGCCTCTTATATTGAGGGCCTGCCAGTTTGGTGTGAGAGATCACACACGCAGGGTGGGGCAACAGAATTCGGCTTGCAGGGAGCCATGGTAAGCCACAGTCTTTTGGCTTCTTCAACCTTCAGAACATGTGGGATGGTTTCAAACAGCAGCGCCCTCCTTTCCCATACCAAGCACCCGTTGGTTGGCCATATAAAAGGGGAGGCTGTACTGGCCACAAATGCATCCCAAGTCTTCAGGGCAAATTAATCATTAAACATGCTTGCTTCATGGTCCGTGAGCCCGGGTTGGGAGGGTATTGGCTCCAGGGTGATAAACAGTTCCTGGCTGTCAGGGAGAATGGTTTCTCCGCTTGCGTGCTGTGCGCTATCCTCCTCCATATCCCCAAAATCCTCATCCCTGTTGTGTGAGACTCCCCCCTTGTAGGTGTCCACAGACAGGGGTGGGGTAGTGGTGGGGGCCCCCCCTAGAATTGCATGCAGGTCATCGTAGAAGCAGCATGTCTGGGGCTATGACCCGGAGCGGCCGTTTGCCTCTTTCGCTTTTTGGTAGGCTTGCCTGAGCTCATTAATTTTCACACAGCACTGCTGCAGGTCCCTGTTGTAGCCTCTGTCCATCATGCCCTTAGAGATTTTTTCAAATATTTTGGCATTTCATCTTTTGGAACGGAGCTCTGTTAGCACGGATTCGTCTCCCCAAACAGCGATCAGATCCAGTACCTCCTGTTCGGTCCAAGCTGGAGCTCTTTTGCAATTCTGGGACTGCATGGTCACCTGTGCTGATGAGCTCTGCATGGTCACCAATGCTTATCAGCTTGCCACGCTGGCCAAACAGGAAATGAAATTCAAAAGTTCCCGGGGCTTTTTCCTGTCTACCTGGCCAGTGCATCTGAGTTGAGAGTGCTGTCCAGAGCGGTCACAATGGAGCACTCTGGGATAGCTCTCAGAGGCCAATACCATCGAATTACATCCACACTACCCCAAATTCGACCCGGTGATGTTGATTTCAGCGCTAATCCCCTCGTCGGGGAGAAGTACAGAAATCAATTTTAAGAGCCCTTTAAGTCGACAAAAATGGCTTCGTCGTGTGGACGGGTCCAGGGTTAAATCAATCTAACGCTGCTAAATTTGACCTAAACTAGTAGTGTAGACCAGGGCTAAGAGTGGCGGCAACAACAGCAAAGCAGTGTAAAGGGCACCCCAGGCTAAAGGGGTGGGGTGATACAGCTACTCACTAGTCTATATTGTACCCTGAGTATATCACAATGTTAACAAGTGTAAAGATGTGCAATTTTGTATTGTTTTTTAAACTAACTAAAGTGATGGTAACATTTCAAAAACAAGCTGTTTTCTTTACATATTGATAAAGTATTAAGGCTCCAGCCTTCATACAGGTGATAACAGAATGGGCAAATAAATATGTAGGGTAATCTCTGAAAGTAGTGGTAAAATTGCTGAAATAGAGGATTAATTGCATCTTTATCTTTTTACTTTTATTTCTGCACTATACTACTATCATGTGACTGTTTACTTATATAGATGATATCAATATTTTTGTCTTTCCATGCACAGCAGTAAAAAAAAGAAACATTGAGAATTCAGACACTTGTTTCTTTTGTATTTCCTACAGCTCAAATGGGTGAGAAACTTTAGATGGCAGTGCCAAAATATATGCAGAAAGATGATCTAGAGTGCCATTATGGTAAAAAATATATAGGGAAGAGATTGTTGGAGGCAATAAAGAGTGCTTTTAAAAAATATTCTTGTTCATACTGTTTGCAGTTACCATGACAAAGGAACATTTTGCAAACAATAATAAGAGCAAAGCAACCTGCTCATTTCTTCAAATTATACATTTCTAGTACTCTATATTTTAAACTAAACATGCCCTCTTAAAAAATGGGGGGGGGGCATCTACTCTTGGCTTCCAGATCAGGCTGATCATTGGTACAAATGCAGAAAAAGTAGAAGCCACAACAGGTTCTGTCAGCAGTCGTGTTAGTGCTGGTCTGAGATCAATGACTTAGCAAGTGATAGTATTGCATGGCCTGTTGGCCAGGAATAGGCAGCAATCAGAATTGCTAAATGATGAAACAATGAAAAAAGTAAAATGAATTAGTCAACACTGGAGAAAAGAGCCTTTAATTACTATTAAAATCTAAGGACCAGACTGTGATGTCCTTGTATCTTGCACCACGAGTAGTCCCATTAATGTCCACTGTAGTATTTGTGGGGTGTAGTATGAGTAAAGGAATTTCAATCTGACCCTAAGTAAACATAGGTAGGAAGATAAATATGTTGAGTGGACTTTCAGAAAGTTGTGTGTGTTAATTTCTCCTATAATACCTAAAATATTCTTGATAAATCTTCATAATTATTGAAAGGCATGAGCCATGTTCTGTTTTCAGGATTAATCTGGAGTAATTCTATTGAATTTGGTGTAACTGAGGCCTAGTCTACACTTACCCGGTAGTTCGACGGCTGCGGATCGAAGTTCCGAGTTCGATTTATCGCGTCTGGTCTGGACGCGATAAATCGAACCAGGAAGTGATCCCTGTCGACTGCGGTACTCCAGCTCAGCGAGAGGAGTACCGCGAAGTCGACGGGGAGCCTGCCTGCCGCGTGTGGACCGCGTCTGAACCGCGGTAAGGTCGAAGTAAGGTATGTCGAATTCAGCTACGTTATTCACGTAGCTGAATTTGCGTACCTTACTTTGATTTGGGGGGTAAGTGTGGACCAGCCCTAAGTAATTAGGCCCATAATTGCAGTCACCGGTAAATACCAAGAAGTAGAACTGATCCCATTCCCATTGAAACCAATGGGAGTTTAGCTATTGACTTGAAAGGGAATAAAAGTAGGCCCTTTGTGTGAGTTGCCTTTTGTGGCCTTAAACTCTGTGTGGGTACCATGAGTCCCAGTGACAGTATTCATCAAGGATGCCCAGCCAATGACCTGGAGCAGATTGTTTTTATAAAATATATTGGGTTTTGAAGTCGTCATTGAAATATTGATAAAATAGAGCTATCGGCCAAAACAGTTATAGAACTCTGCTTTTAGTATACATAGGTTCCATATAGGCCCATACAAGGAATATGGCCTGTATTGCACCAAATTTCCTGTAACACATCATTACAAAAAAAAAAAAACCCAAACCCTTGTTGTGGGGTTTACAAACATCACACTAAGGCTGAGGCAGATAAAGGCTGGAGCAGTACTGAGCCAGGAAAGCTCCACCCTCAGACACTGCCAAGCATGCTTGTGAGGAAAGGAGCAGTATAAAAACAGCTCCAGCAGCCCAGGCAGGGGATGGAGAGAAGCCATTTCCAGGCGGAGAAGGAGCTGTTGCAGAGGAGGTCCAGCTGTGAGTCCTCCCCCACCCTTCCAGACAGCACCCCAGAAGTACAGAGAACCACCACTAGAGGGTCACCTGCATCAGCCCCGAGACTCTGTGGTTTGGAACAAAGGAGTACAATTAAACAGCAGCCATGCCCCAAACTAAGACATTGGGTGGGTAGGAAATGGCCTATGTGAAGGTGAGCAGGAGATGGGATGAGTGTAGGCCATCCCGCACTGGCACAATTTCAGGGCTCTGGGCCAGGTCCCAGTGGAGCAGGAGGGCCTGGGTCCTCCTACCCACCCCAGATCCCTCTACACCTAGTCCTGTGATGGCAGGAATAGGGACTTACTAACAAGGAAGCTGACCCAGATGAACCCCATTCAGGGGGTCCCTGTCACATTGAACTAAGAGACTGGAGAGCTAGTCCTGACCACTGGCTGAACAGACAACTCAGCTACAGCATGGTTTTGTTCTCATTTAAAATGCACTGTGCTAGTTATGCATCTTAAAGCCCTATGGAATTATTAGTGGGTAAATTAGAGTCACCCTTATGGGAGTAGATGGAGAGATTGTCATTTGAAACTGTGGATAAGAAAATAAGAGCTTAATTATTGCCTTGTGTGATGGGGCACCTGCCCCACACTGAGTTCTAAGGGGTTAACAGAGCCCTTGGGGAAGCGACCAATCAGAGAGGGGCTGTGAGGAGCAGCCAGTCCAGGCTGGGCTGGCCCATATAAGAAGGGTTGCAGAGCAGAACAGCTTTAGTCACTCCCTGGAGCTTGAGGAGGGAGGAAGACTGGCTGCCTTGCAGACTGGAGACAGCAAACAGCCTGGACAGAGCAGTGCTGCAGACAGAGATCTGGGAATCTAAAGGCAGCTCCTGGTGGGCTGCAGGAATCTGCAGGTTGAGGCTCTGAGGCAGGGGCAAAGAGATTGCTGGGGCCGTGGGGAAGTGGCCCAGGGAGATCCCAGGGAGTCAGAGGGGATGCAGAAAGTGGAGACCATCTACAGGGTACAGAGTAGTGGGTGGGCCTACGTCTCCACCCCACACTCCTCCCTCCCCCAGTCGTCCCTGGGGAAGTGGCAGAACTCTGGACTGCAGTTGCCACTGAGGGAAGTGCCTGGACAGGTATTGCAGAGCTCCCAGAAGTGGGGAACCCAGAGCATAATATAGCCGGAGGGCTGTGTCACTGAAGAGGACGCCACGGTCCTGGGAGTGACATGGTCCCAGAGCAGAAGTGATGGCGGAAAGGCACCACCAGAAGAGGGTGCACTAGTGAGAAGAGCTAATCCCCATGACAGCAAGCAGGAGGCAATGGAGTGGTGAGTCGCACCCTGTCACACCTTGGAAAAGGGGACACTATATGTTATGGCTGAGTGATTTAAAAGTCACTATCTCATTCAACCTGTGATGGACCCAAGTTACAAAATCTACATCAAGTTTTTAAACTCTCACTCTGAGGTCATGTGTTTCTATGTGGTGTTTTTGATTTAATACAATCTCTAGATTAAACAGTATCCACCTGAGGAAAATACTAGCAATAAAAAGGGACAAATGAGGATCAATACAATTAATAGATTACTTTCCTCAGAGCTATTTCAACACCATGTATTTGAAGCAGATTAATAGACAGGCCTAAATTGTTTCAGTGAAGCAATTTGGATGGAGGATGATTCACCTTGAAAGTGAACAGAAAGACAAAGGGCCAGACATAGCATTTGTGGTGGCAGATTCTGCTAAACAAAGCAACCCAAAAAGTGGGAACTACAGCAGGAGAGGGTGCCTGGCAAAGGAAAGTGCAAGCTACCCCAAATACATTGACATCAGTTCATATTCTACACCAGGGATCAGCAACCTTTGGCACACGGCCCATCAGGGTAAGCCCCTCGCAGGCCAGTTTGTTTACCTGCCGCGTCCGCAGGTTTGACCAATCGCAGCTCCCACTGGCTGCGGTTTGCCATCCCAGGCCAATGGGGGCTGTGGGAAGCGGCACAGGCTGAGGGATTTGCTGGCCACGGCTTCCCGCAGTTCCCATTGACCTGAAACTGTGAACCGCGGCCAGTGGGAACCGCGATCAGCCAAGCCTGTGCATGCGGCAGGTAAACAAACCAGCCCACCAGGGGCTTACCCTGATGGGCCGTGTGCCAAAGGTTGCCGATCCCTGCTCTACACTCTGTAAACATAGTTCTTGCTATTGGGGTATGTCTACACTGCAATTAAAAAAAACATGGCTGGCCCCAGTTCTCTAACTCAGGCTCATGGGCTGCGGGGCTGTAAAATTGCTGTTTAGACATTCGTGTTCAGGCTTGGGCTGGAGCTTGAGCTCTGGGACCCAGCGAAGGTCTACACAGCAATTTTTAGACCTGCAAGCCTGAGTCAGATGACCTAGGCCAGCCACGGACGTGCCCTGGGTCTTTTATTCCAGTGTAAACACACCCTTAGAGGCCATGATTCAGCAAAGCTCTTATGCATGTGCTTAAAGTTAACTTCAGTGGTGCTATCGCCAATTAACACCAGCTGAGGATCTGGTTCAAATGGCTTCTCAAACCAGGTAAAATAGAGTCTGGCTCTCAATGTGAGCCCTATGGAACAAATCCCTCCCTCCAGTGAGCAGTAGAACCAGTAGGAGCTCTCTCTCTCTCTGCAGGAGAGATGGGGTAGGGAAGAGGATTCTCAGAGCTGGTATAGGGGGGATGTATCTTCTGAGTGCTACAGGGCTCAGCTCCACAGCCCCTCCCAGTGCCTTACAGAGAGCAGTGGGAATCAAGGGTGATCCATAGAAAGCCAGGGTCTGTGGATTAGTATTATTTATTTGTATTGAAACACGGAACCCCATTCATGGACCAGAGCCCCGTAACAAACAAACAGTTCCTGCCCCAATGTGCTTACAGTCCTTCCGCTGCCCTTACTCCCTAAGGTGGGAGGGTAAGTGCATGCCACTCAGAGGCTACTCTCGATTAGAGTAATAATGTGTCCCCTGCCACTCTGCTACATGTGGGGAGTGTTATGTTTTTCAGCATGTGCACAGAGAAGTTTGTTTAAAAACACAAATACTCTTGCTGGAAGGTTACAATGTAACACTACCTTGTTTTTAGAATTCAGTAGAACCCTGGGGCAGGGAGGAACAGCCTGCTTCCTAAAACAGAGAAGCACAACTCACCCCACCTTGCTTTAGTCTAGCAGTCTGCAAACGGAATGTGCTTGAACATGGTGCTATAGAGCCCTCTAGCGTGAGAGCAGGAGCAGTGATACATGACAGGGTATTCTTCTCCTGTGTGCCTTTGTGGAGATCCGCACTGTGCAAGGCACTGCACATACACCTACTAGGAAACTGTTATTTGAGGCAGGAACTAACAGTCTAAATAGACAAGACAGGTACAGATAAGAAAAAGGAAGTAATATTACTCCCCTGTGCCTCAGTCTCTGATCTGTAAAATAAAAGTGGCTTGGTAAGGTCCAGGGCCGGCTCCAGGTTTTTTGCTGCCCCAAGCACACAAAAAAAAAGCCTGAGTGCCGCCCCTTGAAAAGTGACGCCCCCAAACAGCCAGAATGCCACCCCTTGAAAAGGGCCGCCCCAAGCACATGCTTGGAATGCTGGTGCCTAGAGCTGGCCCTGGTAAGGTCACACAGGAAGCTTATGGTAGATCTAGGGATTCAACCCAGATCATCTAAGGCTTAGTCCAATGCTTTAACCACAAGAACACCCTTCTTCTCTTCTTAAAGTGCTGCACAATTCCAATACGCAGTACATAAATACAACCTTTGGAAAACCTGTTGTGTGATAGTTTCTTCCCTGCATGAATTACATAGTGAACCAAGCTTTAATGTCTTTATTTAGCACCTCTTAATGTTTGCTACTGTGTCAAATGCAAATTAGCATCAAGCTGAAACTAACTACTGTTGGCTACAGAACTATCTGAACTGAAACCAAGCAACTCAAAGGTCTACTGACCTGTGTCGCAGCATTTTGTCAGCATAGGCTGAGCTGAACAGATTTACACTGAGTGTTGGCATAGGAAATATGTCAGGCAAAAGGAATGGAGAATTTAGCATTCAATTAGTTGTCTGGATCAATCAATTTGCTTGCATGAATGAGCTTCATTTAAATGGCAGCGTTCAGGTCACATTAAAAGCACTAATGAGAAGAGTTAGGTAAATATCAAAGTTGTTTTATTTTAGAGATGGTACCTATTTTATTTTCATAGTCTGAATTTTGAATAGTAAAATGATGGATAGGGAATCATTTAAAAACAAATCTTGTTTAGGTCTTTAGCTTGTGTAATAGCATCTGATTTAATAGAGCATCTTACGACATTCCAGCAGAAAACTCATTAAGGAAATTCAAGATCTGGGCAACAGAATGGCTTTGCATTCTGTCAGAAGGCGAGATGATGCACTGAATTGTCTTGGAAGCAGGTGTATTTCTTCCATTGATTCTTTCAAAAACATTCTGGGCATTTTTATATTTGTCTGATCATAGTTAGTTTCAAGAAGCATGTTTTGTGTACTGTTGTTGCTGGGTAGTTTGTGAGACTTACTTGGAAGGCAACCTCCTCTTACTGTTGCTGTGAGACAGAGGAGGACTCTGGTCAGGAAGCTCATGCTCAGCTCTTTCATTTCAAGCTGTACGGACCCCCTCCATATATGTGAAAATGCAAGAAGTACAAAAAGGGGGGAAAGAGCTCAAGGCTTTATTGCAAAGTGTATCTAAACATATCAAACAGCCATACACGTATTGTGATAGTCTATTGTGTATAATAATACTACTAAAATGTATGTATAACATTTACCAATCAGTGTTTTAGACACCTCTTAAAAATATAACTAAACCTAGAGATGAGTGGCAGAAGCTATGCTTTGGTTTTGATTTTTTTGCAATATGTTATCGGTTAGTTTTCATTTTGCAAAACCAAGGTGGTTCGATTCTGGGACCCATTCTGTATGTATGGCCGAGTAGAGGGAGATTAGGATAAAAATCTCTCTAGCTCATGAAATCTAAAACTATTAAACGTGGCCAACAAAAAAACCCAGAAAATAGGGCCCCTTTTTAAATGAATCTCTCTGCTGAGCTGAGAAGCTAAAAGATTCCAACAATATGCTGCTACAGTTGTAAAAATGAAATTATAGAAAGTTTGTCACTAAAATATAACTACAATATTAGCACTATTAACTGTAAAATGATGATGTATTTACCTGGTTTAGGAAGAAGGGGAAAACATTGATTCAAAATTTACACATGGAAAACACAATGCAGGCTGTATCTTTGCAAAGGCAGAGCACTCTCTGAATAGTTTTGCAATACATTCCATACTGTGGTATTTTATATTGTGAATACTACTTCAACCAACACAGGCAGAGGTCCTTCAAGAACTGTTGCCTTGCAACCACAGTAGCGATGCAGTTACTCTTGGGAGGGCGTTGCTGTATAAAACTCACCCAGTGAATGATTTCTTAGCTGTGTTGACAGGCTCCAAGATCTGTAGGCCTCCCCATGATTGATCTTTGAAATGTGCTGGTTTGTGAGAAGAGGCGCTTACAGAGGGTAAAATTAGTAGGTATCTTTGAGTACCTTGTGATCATACTGGAGGAAAAATGCATCTTGGATATCTTTGAAGGCCAAGATTTCCCAGGGGCTAGTAGAACGGGGAAAATAATGGATTATTTGGTTCACTAGCAATTCTGAGGGGGGGAAATGAAATAAATTCATTTCAGGTCAATCCAAAAATGATTTTTTTTCTTTAATTGTCTGAGTCAAAAAGTCAGAAAACATTTCAAGTCGAGTTGAATGAAATGTTTCATTTGGCCCAACTAAAAATATTTGCTTTTGTTAATGGCCTGAAGTCAAAGGAGGACTAGATTCACAGAGGAGAAGGAGGAAATTTGGTAACAATGACTAGTCATTAGGCCAGGGAAAGAGTGAGATTGATTCCATAGTTTGGTGGATAGAGCTGCACCGTTGTAGGTGAGTGACTCAAGTTCAGGTCCCTGCTCCAGTGGCTAGGGCACTCTCCTGCAGTGTAGGAGACCCAAGTTCCTATCCCATCTACCTCCGGCTGATGTGGAGAAATTGAAGCTGGGTCTCCCATATCCCAGGTAAGTGTCTTCACCATTGAGCTAAAAGATAGGAGACTGCTGCTCCCACCTCTTCCCCCAGCTGGCTTGTGACTCCAAACTGAAAAATATCAAAATGGTTCACTAATGTCAAAACAAACCATTTTATTGCAACATTAGTTTGTGTCAACATTACCAGCCAATTTCAGTTTGTTTGGTCAAAACTGTTCGGCAAACTCAGCACAAACTCGTGAATAGTTTCGGGTTGATCAAAACTACACTTTTCAGTGAATAAACTATTGGCTTAAAAAAAAAGTGTCCAGCTCTAGTAACTAGTGAAAATTGACCAGCTTAAATTTTGGATACTCCACAAGAGACAGATCAGAGGGGCCCGATTTTCAGCAAATGGTACTCAGTGGGCACCTAAAAATTGAGGCACCCCAAATTACTAATCATTTTTTAAAACCTTGGCCTGAGTCTATAAACAAAGGAGGAGAAAAACTAAGTATGTGCCCTTGAATGCATAAGAGATGGAACTTCTACAGTCCTTCCTATCCTTTGTTCTCCTTCCCTACTTTTCCCTTCTCCAAAAAACTTCTTGTCAGCATTACTCTTTACACTTCATTATTTTCTGCTGCTTAGTGGGTAGGCTAAGATTCAGTATCATATCATTGTAATATCCACTCTGTCTGTAGATCTGGTCCTGTCTTCTTACATAATCACAATTTACAACTTGACTTCATTTTGCCTTGAAATGACTTGCAGTTTTCCCTGGGTAAGGACTTCAGGATAACCTGAGAAGTGTTTTTGCAATAGTTTGTAAGATGGCAAAGAAATGGTTGAGTTGTCTCTAGCAGAATCCAACTCCTGTTTAGCATCCTTCCCTTGCAGAAATTCCAATGGTAACAGCACTGGTGGTAACTTTGTAATACTTCACTTGTTTTAGGTAGCAAATACAGGCCTTTGAAAAGTCAGCAATCATATTCCCCTAAATCATAGAATATCACAGGGTTGGAAGGGACCTCAGGAGGTCATCTAGTCCAACCCCCTGCTCAAAGCAGGACCAGTCCCCAGACAGATTTTTACCCCAGATCCCTAAATAGCCCCCTCAAGGATTGAACTTAAACCCTGGGTTTAGCACGCCAATGCTCAAACCCCTAAGCTATCCCTCCCCCCAAATATATTTAGGAAAGCTTTTGTTTGGTTTATTGCCTACCAAAGATTTTTCAGGCTAGAGTGACCAATAATAGAATTTGACTTTACTGCTTGGTAAGCAGATCACTTTAATTATTACACTCCAGAAACATGTAAAAAGATAGCTATTTTTCTAAAAAATTTACTAAAATCTCTTTAAATTTGTACAGGAAGCTTTAAATAGGTTCATTTAGTAAAACTAGACACATGGTTGTTTAAATGTCATTTCTTAAGGCACCCTAATAGCCATTTTCCTGGTCTTAACTTAAACTGCCCTGAAATTTTTATAGTAATAAAATTGTCAGCATAAAAATAATCCTGAAGGAATTGTGTATTTCTGCTGCTCATATACTAGCATTAATAGACAGGTATAAAATGTTACTAAAACCTATTAAAAAAAATCACTAGTTACCCAGGGTCACTGTTTTAAAAAACTGTAAGGGAATATAATGAGCATCTTAATGATGAAATAGGCAATAAGTCTATACAGGAGGCATGTAAGAGTGTATGGAATGTTACAGGTGAAAAATTTACATCTAATTTAGGGAAGTGAACTTCTGCCTTAATTTTCATGTCTGTTTGCTCTGCCATAACAGAGGAACTTCAGATGTGAAAACTGTGATTGTGTTAGTTTGGAGTTTCAGTACATTAGTTTCTGTGCTTATTCAGATATATCCTACCTCTTTGGTCTTTGAAATTGGACTGAAATCTCAGAAGAATCAGTCTGTTTCTTTCAATTTCCATTATTGTTAGATTTTTGGACTCTGTCAGAAATAGCTCAAGAACTAACCTTTTCAAAGGTTTTTAATATTTTTGCCTCCAGCCAAATTCAGAAAGTGCCAAAGCGTGTGCTGCTTCTTTTTTGCTAAAAATAAACTGAATTCTTCAAACCACAAAATCTATATTTGGTAAAAGTTTGAGACAAAGTTACGTTGATTTTTTTTTATTTGAATTGGTGCCCCATGTTAAATGACCCTGTGGCAGTTTATGGCCCATGTACAGTATGCAGTTTGAGTGAAAAATGAACCAAGTTGAGCACAGTTTCAGGCAATGTTTTTCTAGACTTTTATACAACTGAAAGCTTTATTGCAGCTATCAGCCTATTCCAGGTGTTTCTATACAATAATAACAAAAACTTTAAAAATTAAGAAAAAATAATTGCCTTAGGCAAGATTTTCAAAAGTGAATGGAGTCTTTGGGTGCCCACTTAGAGATACCTATGGGACCTGATTTTCAGATGACGGGTGCTGTGCTCCTCGTTTTCTGAAAATTGGGCCCCTTTAAACATGTATCAAGTTGCACCAAAAACCTGAGGCAAAATCACTAGTCACTTTTGAAAATCTTGGTCTCTGTGACAGGGTCAAGACTTACCACCGCTGGCGCCTCCCACTGGTTGCTCCAGGAATTAGGTCTGTCCACTGCAGAGCGCCCTCAGCGTGTGGTGTCTTGTCCGCTGTCCATTCTGCTCTGGGACCCATGTTGCTCTCTGTTTGGAAACATCCTCTTCAGGGTAGTGCCCACTACTCTAGACTCACCCCCTTCTGAGGGGGGGGGTTTAACAGCAGTCTTTGGGACTCATACTTGCCTCAGTGGCCAACCACAACCCAAAGTCTAGCTCAGGGGCAAGTTGCAGTCTGTATTGGCCACCGTCTTCTGTGGCCAGGTGCAGTATAAGGGGGGAAGGCGGGGACACAGGCCCACCCACCACTCTGGGTCCCAACCCAGGGGCTCTCTAGCGGCAGCCTCCTTCTGCCCTCCTTCGTTCCCCTCCTGTCCGCTTTCCTTCCCTGGGCCACTTCCCCTTTGGCCCTGTGCTCCTCCTCAGCACTTTGTAGCAGGGCCCACAGCCTGGCAGGTAACGGGGCTGGAGCTCTCTCTTTCTCCCCCGAGCCTGCCCAGCACTGCTCTGTTGGGGGTGCTAGCTCCTTCCTCAGGAGCCAGTCCTTCTCCCTTGCCAGCCTTTATATAGGGCCTCGCCCATCCCTGATTGGCTGCCTCTGCCCTGCCCTGATTGGCTCCCTACAGGCCTTTGTCAATTGGCTGCCGGCCTGCGCAGCCTCAAAGGCCTGTTCCAGCCCTTTTCTCAGGGAGTGGGGCAGTTGCCCCACCACAGTCTCCGTTTACCCATCTGTAAAGTGCGAACACCCAGATTTGGAAAGCATTTTGAGAACCTTGGGCCAAAAGTAATACAAAAATGCTAAAGTTTAATTATGTGTCATTATTTTAAATTATGCTTGGGAAAACACTCAAAAAGAAAAACTCTGCCTACTTGTTGTTTACATATCTTTCAAATAAGGAAAATTTAAATATAAAATCCACACTTGAGAACATCATGTAAACTGGTGACTCTCTATAGAGGATCGTGAGTCCATAAAACAGTGACTGGGTTATTCTCAGCCACACAGGTAGCCATTTCATCTGTAACAGATGTATAGTAATATTGATAATGTTCTTCAGTTAATAAGTCATGCAATTATAATTCAGTGTGAAGTATTAATATAGATCTGTTCCATAAAGCCATATATGAAAAAAACCTCAGACTGGATATTGCATATAAAAAAAAGTAGAGTACAGCATTTGATTTCTTGTAGCATCGCTCTGAAAAGAAAGGCAAGTCAACTCTGGCTTCTATTGAGGCATGCCACAGCTTAAAAGCTGGTTGTTTTCTATTCATAAATCCCATATGCGGTATTCAAGTTGGCAAAATATCAGGAAGGTTTCTCCCCGACACTATGACCCTCTGTTTGCTGCTATACAGAGGCCATGAAAGCCCCACACTTAGATCAGGAGAAATTCCCCTAGTGCAACCACTGCATAGAGTCAACATAGGCAGCCAACACAAGCACCTTTGCAACCCCCAGCACAGGGGTTGGATGGGAGGTGTCAAGAGGGGACACCTGATAGTTCATACTGCTATGGAGATTCTGGGCTGCTCCAGAACGCAGAGTAGCCCATAGGCAGCCATGAAGCTATGCTAGGTGTCTCACTGGCCCTCAGAGCAGCTCACAATCCTGGGGGCATCAGGGTAGCTTAAAATAACCTCCACTCCCTCTTCCCTTGGGCTGTGCCTTTCAGAAAGAGATGAGCACCTACTATTGACTTCTTCATAGCAGCCACTAGACTCATTCCGTGAATTGAAATATCCATTCCTGAGTGTTATACAGACCCAGATTCTACCACCTTTACTGACACTGAGTAGTATCTTACACTGCCAATAGTACAATTGATTTAAATTGCTAAATCTTAAACTATCCTGAGAAGCAGCAATAACACTAGCTTCTGCTCTGCTGCTCACTGAGCATCAATCTTGACCTGGAGAGACCATCTCGAGAGGAGCTCAGTTGTCCATTCATTCCTTAGTCAACCCCCAAAATAAGTACAATAGTTTAACACTTAGAGAATCCCCTGGAAATAATAATCTGAGTCAGAAAGGTGCATTCTGCATTTTCCAACTAGTGGTTCTAGTGTGTGGACACGTCCCAGTCTAATACTGCCAAAGTCACAAGAGGACCCACCAAACATAATGGGCCCAATTTACCATTGATACTTTGTGTAGTCACTTACATTGATGTGCAAGGGTTGCACAGCACTACTATGCTGAGTTGATAGTATTGTACCTGCACTGGTATAAATGCCCTACACATTGAGTAGTTAATGGTAAAGGCGGACCAATAATGCATTCCCAGAGAAAAGTGATTTCCTGAGATTAAGAGAAAGTTAGTAACTCTGCAACTGAAATATTTGGGCCCAGATACTCCAAGGTTGTTAGACAGCTAAATCTTATTGAAATCAATGGGAGTTAGGCACCTACATACTTTTGAGGATCTGGGCCTTTGTTTGTATTAGGACCGCCTCATAAATAGTGGAGCGTTCTGGTGGGAAAAAGAATGAATTGGGTTTTTTTGTTTTTGTTTTTTGTTCAGGTTTAGAACAGGAATAGATTGATTTATTTGAAACTTTTCACATTTTTAACTTTCGCTTTTCCCCCACCCCACTGTTTTTTTTTCAGTTTTGCCTCTGAAAAAGGGGGCTGAGATGGAGGGTTAGGAGAAGAGTAAACTAAGACCAAATACTCTTCCTTTTGGGGCTTTTCAAACAGTTTTGGAAAAAATGCTTTCTTAAAAAATTGTTTTAAATTTTTTTATTTTTAACGGAAACTTTAGTTTAAAAAATGTTGACCATGTTCAGTTTCTATCATGCCCTTGACCTCACTCAGATAAAATTAGTAGATAATTTTTTTTAAAAAATCAAGTTGAACTCAGTGGTGGAACTTGGATGTATGCCTCAATACTTTTCAAGCAATTCTCTGTAGTGGAGGGCAAAAGCTTGCTTTCTTTGATATTTTCTAACATGTTGCTCTATCAGCTCTCTTCCTCTCACATTTGTTATTTTGCCTTTCCTTTAAATGTGTGGTATCTCCCTCAGGCATGTGTGAAGGGCAGTCTCCGTTCTTTTTGTTAGACACTCTCATTGGCCAAGTCTATCAAAGAATTGGACTGCCCGATGTGTCCGCAGCACAGGAGGAACTAATGTCTAAGGAAGCAAAAGAGAAACTAATCTTTCATTCCCCTCCCCTCATTCCCATGCTATTTCATCCAGAGAGAGGTCAAGGGTTGGATTACCAGATACTCCCAATGTATACAGGTGTAAGGACAAATTCTGAAATGTCAGAAAGGCAACGGAAATGTTTCCTTAGAATTGTCTTAAGAGTATCTGGGTTTGAATTATCTAAATTATTGCAGACATTAAAGAAATGGAAGATTATCTAGAAAAAATCTAGTTCCATGGCTTTCTTTTGAAATTTTTTTGTAGAAAGGGACCTGTAATGAGGTCTACAAACTCCATTCTGAGCCTAGACAGAGGAGCGAGGAGAACCTCTCCTGTTTATAGGCTGACAATTTTGGGGACAGGCACCGACAGCTGCAACCAATAGAGGAAACAAGGCCTGTTATAAAGGAAGGAGTACAGAGAAGGAAGGGGAGGCAGAAATGCCTGGGACAGCAAAGGGGAGACAGCCCTTCACCGGCTGCCTCCAAGAAAATGACCAAGTGACTGAAGCAGACTGCAAGCCCTAAAATTGAAGGGCTGCTTGCCTTAATTAAAGGTGATGGCCCTGGTATTGAACTGGTTGAAGACAAGCTAAGGAGGGTTAGCCAGGAGAAGCTGGGGCCCTCTCAAAAGGCCACACCAAGAGACAATGAGAGGCCCAACCTTTGTAGGCTATGGGGAAAAACAATAGAATAGGAAGATTTTTTTTACCATATTACTTATTTAGATTACTATATATTTACCAATATGTAACTCTCATATGCATCACTGCCTTGGCCCATTGAGTCTGATTATGAAGGATGTATGTTGGTACAACTCACATGTTAACAAATGGAGTCTTAATCTAAAGTAGCGTCCACCTAGCTTTAACATAAATACATCCATCCTTTTGACATCTAAATGACATCCACTTAAACTCCCTTATATATAAGTGGAGAAGCAGGTCTAAGCATGTCAATTCTACCAGGGATAACTTGGACTTCCTTACATATTACCTCTGAATTTGGCCCCTAGTCTTCACACCTCTTTACCTTGTCTTGGACCACATATGGAGGAAGACTAGAAATAGCAACCTCTTCTTATTCTGGTTCTCTAGGTTGAAACTCCTCTAGCTCTCCAGATATATTCCCTAGTGGCTGCAGTATACTAAACAGTTGACCAGTGTTTGTGTGCTGTTAAACAGCTGCCACCCTTTATTGCTGTTCATTGGTGGGCAAAAGGCTTCTGACCCATCATTTGTAAAGTCATTTGGGTACCTTCTGAATGGAAGGCTCACATGAGCACTATAGGAACAGGTCTAAAACAGCAGTGCAGAGTTTTTGCTATGGTTAGAGTTTCTAGGAAAGTAAAAACCACAAAATTAGCAACACGAGACAATCCAAGCCAAAAAAAATGGGATACAGAAACCCAGTTAGCATATCTACATTTTTCTCATATTTGTCTGGAATGCACATATGATAGCTTCATAGGATGAGCTCAGAAAAATCAATACTCTAAATGAAATATCATTGGAATCCTCTTCTCATTTCAGCTCTGGCTGGAGTGAGGAGTGGTAATGTATCCATAAATAATGTTTAGCTTCAATCTCTTTTACTCTCGTTCCAAACAAATGAGCAATTTTTGAAAAGCAACTGTAGAAGATGCACTTTTGCCTCTTCATCAAAAACATATAAAAATGATATATATTGCAGTATTTAATGCAATGTATTACAAACCTTCATGGTGATCCAATACAGATGCCTCTTTTCTCTGTGTCACCGACCTTCAAAAGTGATGATGTGAAAAGCCCCAGATTTTATGACAGCTTAACTCAGAATACATTACAGCTTCTATATTAATATGTATTTCAAGCTCTGCTATAAACTTCGGATATGAAGAGAAACTCTGTACCCTGTGTTCTGCTATAAACTTTAAATATGAAGAAAAAATGTTCATGTGGAAAGAAGCAGGTTTTGACAATATTTATGTGCAATAATATTTCCTCTTTCTCTTTGTCTAGCAAATGCATAGCTCTTTTTGGGAGTTCCATAAATTTTACATTTGCTAGAGATGTAACTCTAATAATCAGCAATATAGGGAACACAAGTAAAGAGATATATACGTGGTACAGCATTATGGAGATCCACTAGTCACTTCATACTTACAGTTGCAATCAGGTCTCCATTACAAGCCCAATTTTTACCCAGATAGTTTAAATGGAGAGAGAGGGAGGAGGAGGGGGAACTGACATCAACAACATTTTTGTGGTCTTTGCTTTGTCAATGGTAGGAGTTCAACTTAAATTTAATTTCAATGGCATTTAATTTCATCTAAAATGATAAAACCATTATTTTCTGCTGTAGGATTTTAAATGTGATCCTTGTTTGAAATTTGGATCAAAATGTTTTTGGAATCTCTAACACCAAAATTTCTTGCCTCTTGCACTTGTCTTTCAGTATAAGACATTTTTTATAAAACATCTTGCATAGCCTAACTAAAAAAATCTAAAGAATTATTAGCATTTTTCATTTTTAATGCTTCTGAGTTCCTAATGCTTAAACATAAAGATCATATTTTTAGAAATGCTCAATGTACAAAAAATTTAATGTGAGCAGTTTCAATAGGGCAAATTCTGAATTTCATTGCATTTGACAAGGAAAACGCTTCTTAAGTTAAGTGTACTCCTGCAAAAGTTGAACTGTGGCAAATAAATCTTTACTTGTTAAGGACCAATCCAGCAAAGCACTTGAATACAATCTTAATTTTAAGCACATGAATAGCACCAATGAAGCAACTCATGTTTAAAGTTAAGCATGGGCTTAAGTGCTCTCTTAAAAAGGGCTTTAATTGTTCCTACTCTCCATGTGCTCCATGAGGCTAGTCTTCTGCCCACACAAAATTAAATTTGATGAAACTGGATCACATTCCCTTTCAGCAGATTTGGTCCATGCAGTGCTTGTAAGGACTTCAAGGACCACCATGGAACTTAGAAACACAGTAGCCCCAGTCTTTGTGGTGCCCCTAAGTTCATGTTCATTTCAGGCTAAGGCTGGAAGCATCATATGGACTGGAGCAACTGGTAGAGAGTATGGAGATGCCACTTCAGACTTAGTTTTGATGGGGAAAGTCTGTGGCAGCTACAAGGTAGGGGGTAACAGGGATCTTTTAGATCAATGACTTGTGAGGGGGGAGAAAAGGAGCAATTAAGTTTTGTCGTCTTCTCATTGCATTAAGTGGTATGCACATGGGATGAAATTTACTCCCGTGTAAAGGGCTGGGAGTCCCAGGACAAGTTTATACCTCATCTAAGTCTCACTTATGTCCTCAATATAAGCCCTATTTGAGGGCCTAGTAGTGCATTGCATAGGCTTTATGTTGGACTTTTGTGCTGGGGTTAATTGTATTCATAAACACTCATGCCCAAAACATAATTCAGCATATACTATACACACAATTTTGTGATGGAGAGACTTCAGCACATGAAAATGTTTGTATACAATACTTCATGCCCTTGGCTTAATAAGAATGGTGCCCAGTTCTCCCTCCCTTCCAGCCCCATCAGATATCTGCTGATGAACCAGAGTGTGGGACTCCATACTACAAATCAAGTTCTACCACAGAACTGGGTTGATGTGCTCAAAAATTCTATCCATGAGAAGCCTAAGAGCTCCATGTGGACTTTGAGAGTGAGCATGGAACAGAAACACCAGAATTTATTTCATGCAGAGAGAGAAGCACCAGCTCAGATGAAGGGGACAACTTGGACATTTTGTACCATAAACCTTTATGAGCTGAAGTCCAATATTTACAGAAGGCTACATACTGCTTGTAAATACGTATTCACGGCAGAGTTAGCCCAGATTCTAACCTGGGTGTTGCCCCTAACTCCTTGCTATCTACACAGAAAAACCTCTCACACAGGCCTGAGAGTGCTATAAACCCATGCTACCATACAGTGTTGAGGGTATGGGCTTGAGCCCAGGCTTTGCCTTGGCCCAGGCTGCCAACCCACCGACTTTGAAGTGAGGAGGAAGGCTAGTCAAGCCTGGATGCTGATAGTTCTCCAGTGCCTCCCCACAGTTCTACCTGGGCTGTATTTTCTTACCCTCTCCCTCTATACTTCCACCCTCCTTCGGTGCAGGGAGAATACAAAAGCCTGCAAGATGGCATATGGGAAGGCTAAGGATCACACTGCCACAGCCAGCAATTGACTAAAAATGTGCCTGATCAACAATGAATTTGATTGGGTACTTGGCCCTGCCTTGAGCATGCACCCCACTTTCCTGTTGGGTGGGCTTTTGGATGAGGAAGGGGGGCTATAGAAAGTGGAGGAAGGAGAGGACATGGAGGTGATGCTGGCCTCTACCCCACAGACTGCTTTGGGGCACACCTATGAGTTTCTTGGGCTGGACTCCCAGAATCCAAAGTGTGTTCCAAATGCAAACAATCCTGCAACCATTCACTGTTTTAATTAAACCTTCTACTATCAGTCTCTCTTCCAATAGCCTAAGGCATCATGAGCCAGGGCTGTAGAAGATAAGCTCAGTTCCCCAAAATATTTGGGCACAGACACTCCATTAGTCCTAACCACTAATAGGGATATCAAAGTCCCAACTTGTGCCAATTTGAAAACATCAGTTTTCCAAAATAATCTGGTATCATGAACCCTACTACTGAATTCCATGGTGTTCTTGGACCAACCTCTATGATTGATAAAGACCTACCTTATGAGCAAGTAGTACCTCTTCCAGTTTACATACTCATGTGCACCCATTGAAGGTAGACTATGGACATATATGCCATCAATGACCCTACCATAGTTCGGGAGCCCCATTTGCTGAAACCTCACAATCTGAGGACTTTGCAGGGGGCATTAGCAATCTTCACCACCCCTGGGTGAACCAGAGTAATTATTGTTTTGCAAACCTCAATCAGTACAGCACCAAGAGTTGATGTGCCAACACCAAACTGATTAGCCACAGACCCATAGCAGTCTGGTACAGTCACTTTCCAGATGGCAATCACAACCCACTTTTGGACTGGTATGGCCTCCTTCATCTCTGTGTCCAGGCACTGAAGGATCAGGCACATTGCACACACAACTTTATGCAGAAATTCTGGACCCACTGCTGGTCATCCCAGGTCTGCATAACGATGTGATCCCACCACTCTGTACTTGTGGTCCTGCTTCAAAACCACTGGTCAGCATAGACAGATTCCCCAGCTATTAAACCCTGCATCAGTTATCTTCACTCCACCATATCTGCGATCTCCTTAGCAAGCCACACCATTGCCTTCCCAGGGCAACAGACAACTACTGCTCCCGACCATGTCCCATGCCCTGCACCTGCCTCCTTTTTCCTCTTCTACTTTTCCCAAAATGTGACTTGCATTAACAACTGCTGGAATAGGTCATTATCCAGAGTAGGTCCATGCCCTGCCATCTGTGGTTTAACTTTACAGAATTGGTGAGTTTCTGCACAGGGGCTCAGAAAGGACAAGCGAGTTCTCCCACAATATGCAGTGAATGACTTCATAGCACAGTGCAGCTTGTGCAGAACTCGGAGCCATGGGCTGTCCAGGCAAAAGTCCAGCTCAGGACATGGTTTAGTAGAGACTCAGTGTGAATGCACATACACAGCTCTGGCACAGATAGGACTTTGAAGCAGGGATGTTCTAGTTGGGCTAGCCAAGCCCAGGATCACTTTGCAGTGAATAGCTACTCTAAGACTTTCAGGGGCCTTGCAGGAAATTTTAAAGCCATAGGTCTTTTTGCAGTATGCAGAGTTTGTAAGGCTGGAATCAGTCATAAAATCTTCCCAGACCATAAAGCTCATGTGCATTAAACTCAGTAAGTGATTAAAATAGTTCAGAATAGAGACTGCTGCATATAACACTTTATGCACTGAAGTGCAAAAAATATTAGTATGGCACAATGGTCAAACTTGAAGTGCTCCGTTCTAAGCCCTGTTTTTAGCTCCCTGTCACAAAGTGAGCCGGTCCTTTAACAGGGGCTTGGGGCTCAGTCTCGCCTCTGCCAGTTTTAGCCTGCCTTCCCAGGTGAAGGGAATGAGTACAGGTCTCATGAGAGAGGGAGCTTGTGACTAAGAACCAGGCCTCCTGGGAGATATAAGGGCAGCTTGTGCTCAGTAAGAGGAAATGCTAGAAAAAGCAAATGTTCTACTAAAAAGGTAGAATCTGGATAGGAAAGTTGCAGCAAGAAGTTATAGGATGAGTACCTAGGAAGCAGTCCTGGAAAGGAAAGACAGAGCAGGTTGGATTATGGGGGCAGGCAGCTCAATTGGTTTCAGATCCCAGGTTCAGAATTCCCCATGTACGATGTTATGAGCTCATGTTCAAAACAAGACAGGCTTGCCTAAGCACAAGTTATTAAACAGGTCAATCCTAAACAAAGGAATGGGTGTTTACTACATACTTATAAACAGGTTCATCAAGACAGCAGGAAATGGCAGGAAAAAGAACAATTTGCATTTCAGCAATCACAAGTATGGGGAGAAGGAGTCTGATGACGAAGAAAGCTCCATGCTGTATGTTGCCTTTGTCACAGTCAGTATTCCCTCTAATTTTTCGCATCCCTGGGCGGAATGAATTTTGTTATGTGCACCAATATGGAGGTGATGTGCGGTGGGAGTGGGGCCGAGGGGTTTGGAGTGTGAGGGGGGCTCAGGTCTGGGGTAGAGTGTTGGGGAGTGAGGGCTCTGGCTGGGGGTGCAGGATCTGGGGTGGGGCTGAGGATGAAGGGTTTGGGCTGCCCTCGGGCTGCAGCGGGGAGAAAGGACTCCCTCCAGCCTTCTCTTGCCACTGCAGGGTGAGAGGCACTTTTCCGCGGCTGGGCTGGGGCAGGGGGGCACCTCTCCCCACCTGCACAGCCACGCAGCTTAGAGGGAACATAGGTCACACTTGAATAAACTTTACTTAAGGGATATCCTTCAGAGGAATTCACTTCAAAGGTTCACTGAACTATAAAAGAAAGGGGCAGAAATCCCAAGTTATGTCTTTCACCTAAGAAGACAAAGGCACAAGCACTTTTGGACCTCTGGAAGAGAATCTGATCAAAGAGACGTCAGTCACCATCTTGCTGGAAGACTGTGAGTGAAAGAGGTTATCTTGAACAAAACCTTGAACCAAAACTTGCTAGATTAAGTTTTAGATTTTTAGATGTGTGTTTTATTTATTTTTTGCTTGTAACTATCTCTAATTTTCTGATACTTCAACTCACTTAACATCCTTTCTTTTTGTTTAAACTTATTTTACTATTAATCTAAACCAACAGTGCTGTGTTTGTAATAAAGTGAGTGCTCCTTAAAGGAGCAAAGGAACCATATTATTTCTCTGAACATTCTAGGAGACAGCTGGACATTACAGAGCACACGGTTTTGGGAAAATTCTGGAATGGGGAGTGTGCCAGAGTCACCCTGCAAATAATAATCATGGTTGGTGTAAGCTGTCGAGGAGCTGTAGACAGGCTATTGGGGTCAGAGCTACTGACTCAGGGCTATCCAGCATACAGACACTCGGGGTGTGACCTGAGGCTGTTTGGGAGCAGCCCAGATTGGGAACTACAACAGCAAAGCATTGTGAGGCACCAAAGATCACAGGGCATGTAGTAACACAATCCCTCACTGGTCTGGATTGCATCCCAGCATGTGACAATGGGCCAGCCACAGGTGTTTAATTGCAGTGAAGACTTACCCATTAGTATTTGGCACAATTATGGCGCTTTACAGCCGGCAATGCAGAAGGACAAGAAGAAATGGCTGTCAATGTTGTACAAATCTCAAATTGCTAGAGGCAGCATGCTCTTGCAGTGAGGAACAGCCTCTACCTAGGTAGGTTAGCAGAGATTCATGACAATGGGAGGCATTCAGAAACTGAAATTTAAGGCAACAGAGTCACTTTCCCTGACTTGCATTAGATATTGTTTATATGTATTGCTGCAGGAATATCTTACAAATCTAAGGAGATGTAAAAGTACCATAAGCTCCCATTGAAACATGCAGTTTATTTTTATTTTAACTGAAGGTGAAACTAAGGTGACTGTGGTCATTTGTCTCCTTAGCACAAAGCCACATGGCAGTCTCTATGCAGTCGACACTATGAAATGTATCAACGACATTCCTAATGTGTCCCACTGCATAGTATTGATGGTAGGCACCAAGAGGTGCCAGATATTTAACACATGAAGACTGATGGTTACTGTCAGATTTATAGGATAAACTGTGCTTTACACCCCTATGCAGAGCTGCTCAAGTGCACCCCTCAGGTGCTAAGCTTGGATTCATTCACTTCTCTGAAAGCTGCAGTTCAACCACTCTGAGCTTGGATTTTGGTTTGCAATCTCCCTGTTTACCCACCATTGCTCTTCTAGCAGGACCACCTGGGTTTTGCCCTTGCAGGAAACTTCCTTTCTGGAGATGAGAGCACTACCTGACTTACAGTGCCTCAAAACAGCTTTTTCAAAACTAGCTTATTCAGCCAAAGATACATAACAAGTGGAGAAGAGGGTTAAAACAACAAAAGGCCTGGCTCTAATTCTTATCCTTTCCTGATAAGTTCCACTTTGCCCAGGTTCCCTGGCTTGTGGGCTGGGAGGCTGCGCTGCTGTATTCTCTGTCTCTCTCTGTGTCTCCTTGTCAGTGTCTCCCCTCAAGCAGAAGCTAGCAACTCTCTTTTCCCTTCCCCTGCAGCCACTTTCTGCACAGGGTGCTTTTAACAGTTTATGCCCCTTTTGTGCTCTAAGTTCTGGCCTTGGCAAACCAGCTGTGTAATTCCATTTGGCGCCTGGAAACAGCGCCTTCCCAACTACTGGCACAGCCATTGTTTCCTTACCCACTTTAAGTTTACCCAGAGATGTCTCCGCTCTGACCCTTGTTTCATTTTCTCCTTGTTCTTCCTAACAGCCCCTTTGGTTTAACTCCATCCAGTCAGATAGATAAGATCAAGCAGGTAAACTGAGGTGCAGATAATCATACAAAATAGAGATCTCCCTCAATCTCCTTGGGCACAAAATGAAACCACTGCTCTAATCCAACACAAAGGCAATTGCCTCGTGGGAAACTTGCTCCCCATTGGAAGATACTGTTTGTTGTCACCATCACTGGAGAAAGCAGGTCTAAAAGTATGGAACCTCCCAACCGCCAATCCCCATTAGATGCAACAAATTAGCACAGCTCACTGGGAACTGCTCATACTTCTTTCCTGCCCAACTATGACTGCTTTTAGGGGTCTGTCATAGGGAATATCCTCCTGCATGCCACAGCATGGCAGGCACACCTGCCTTAGTTTGCCTCGTCAAAGTCCATAGTAGCAAGACTGTCCTCTAGTGCATCAATATGTTTTTGTTACCAGAATACAGCTCAAAACAGTCCATAATCAAAATCCCAAATAATTCCATTCACCACCCCCAGTCCAAATAATCATTAAGATCACCGGACGCCTTGTCCCAGCATGATGCACATGCCATACACCAGTGCCTTCAGCCACTCCCAGTCTCTGTCCTCCCTCTCCTTGTACCAGGACAGCCACCCTAGTCCTTCAAGTGGAGTACAACCTTGCCCACCTCAGAAGGAACCCCCACCCCACTAGCTCTACTGGGAAGCCTCCTTGCCAAAGAAGCATCCATCATTCCCAGGGGCCCTCTCATAGTTCCTCTGGGTCCAGCTCTCTGGCCCTGGTATCAGTGAGTAAGCTCCTCTTTTGCTCCCCTACCTTCATCCTTCTCTAGACCTGCATTGGGGACACCAGCCAGCTCTTACTGATCTTCTGCCTTCTCACAGGAACCACTCTGTGCCTCCTTCTAGGACTCCTGCAGTCCACTGGTCTTTGGTAGTTCTCACCTGCCCTTCCTGACTGAAACAATTTGCTCTGACTCACTGGGACTCCCTCTCACTGGGTCTGTCCTGACTGACCCAGGCATTCCTGACTCACTCGGTCTCTCTTGATCCTTTGCATATCCCAAGTGCTACCTCGCCCGCTTAACTAGCCAAATGGGAGCACTTGTCTAGGGACACTGGCCCTACTTCAGATACCGCAGCCAGCCTCCTTGTGACAGGTTCCGCTGACTAGCTTTATACCCTCCAGTGACACCTTGAACCACTACAATTCTATCTACCAGGCAGTCTTTCCACCACAGGGGCCCACAGTCCAGGGTCTACTGGCAGAAATGAAGCAAATCCATTGTGTGTTGCTCTAATCATAGAAATGTAGAGCTGGAAGGGACCATGAGAGGTTGGCTAGTCCAGCCCCCTGAGCTGAGGAAGGACCAAATATATCTAAATTACAAGAAACCATATCCCAAACTCTAGCAAGTCTAACACTATATGATGGATATGATCTTTCTTAGGACAACAGAGTATGAATCACAGCACTCCAACTCTATGAACTTTGTCCACAAATCGGAAAGGGTTTTTTTGGAGGGGCGGGGAGGTGTTTGTTTGTTTAATTTTTTTTTACTTTTACAAGGCCTGTAGCCAAGATGGGACCAAACCCCAGATTGCAACACCCTCAGTCTTTGACAAAGCTAGATCCACACCCAGATGTTAATTTTTTGGCTCAGGCCCCTCTCTCTAGTTTTCAGGAAATCTCTATAGAAATATTAAATGTCAATAGCCCTTTAATCCTCTATTACATAGGACATGGCTCAAAAAGCACAAAGAGGAAAATATTAGACAAGCCAGCATTTAAAGTCTGAATAATTAATATGAAGTTTGGCTAAATTCCGTTTTTCTGATTCTCCTTTATCCCTCCCATTTGTAAATAGACCCTCAGCTTCAGATTTAGGCCATTTCAATATTTTAGAAAAACCAAACACAGTCAGGTTTGTTTCATACATTTTTAAAGATAGTCCTTAAAGGAATTAATTTGGCTTAATGACACTTTTTGTGTCTTTTTGCAATCATGTAACAAATATGAATCTCCAGTACAGTAAACAGTATGAAGTGAACCAACAGAACCATATTTGTCATCAAAATGACCTATTTTCAGAAAACACTCAGCAGTTTGATAGAATGAGATATTTAACTAACAGAGGTCCAATTTAAAATAGACTGTTAATGAAATAATTTCAATCTCCCGTCTAGACAATCAACACAAGCAGCAGGGAGAGAATGGCAGTGCATGCTGCAGGAACCTTATGCATTTTGGGTGACCGAGAGGACATTAACCTTTATTTTCAAATGTAAAACTGTGTAAATCAGAATTAATTATCTAGCAATCGAGCAATAGTTTTCTTCCCTATTGCAAATGGAAAATAGTGCATTTCTGCCACAGCAATATGGTTTACTGGCAAAAGCAATGTATGGGGGGGTGGGGGGGAAGCTTACTGATCAATTAAGGGACAGCTAACTGCTACCTTGAAATTTCATAAATCAAAATATAAGTAGCTTCTTTGAAAATGAAAGAAGCTAGGTCTCCTGTAGCGGAACATAATTCCTGAATAGGTGAGAGCTTTTATTTTAGTCCTCAGCTTTTATCATCATGTGCTTTTCTAACAATAACTTCCTCCTCTAAAGCCCATATCCTTTTCTGGTATGTGCGATACAAGGATAATGATTGTCTAACCCCATCAACTCAGAAGAGACTAATATTTCACATTATTGTGAAGAGATAGAAGAACCGGAGTCATAAAAAAGGAAGCTAGTCAGAGGGAAAGTTCTGTGTTGCTCAGACTTCAAGGGCAGAAGGAAGAAATTCTGGCAGCAGGTCAGGAGCCTATAGGAGTCCAAATAATAGCTGTCAGAGCATAGAAAGTGAAATGGGGGAGCAAGAGGCCAGAGGGGCTCAAACCAACTCCCATTAAAGACGCTCAGAATAACAACAGTGTGGTTTAAAAAACACACACAGCCATGTGACAGCTGATCTATGAACTTGAAGAATTCCACAGCCTGTGTCTGCAGACATATTTAACCATCTTTACTTGGGATGAGGTATCCAGCAAAATCACAAAATAACATAAGGAAGATGTCATTCAACATCTGGAGGTAGCTGACAAATTATGAATAACGAATGGTTAAAATGGTTGTAAAAGTTATCAAGGTCTGTCTTACGACAAACAGGTTGGGAAGGTGCAATGGGTGTTGGGTAGGACTTTCGCGTGTATAAGAATTGTAAGAAGTGAAACACTATTACTGTTCTGCAAATGAAGGCTGAACTGGAGGAGAGGATCTGTGATTGTGCTGGGTTGCACATATATAATGGATGGGTTCTGCAGTATGTTGAGTATGATACAGCGTATTAATGTGGCTCCTATGGTCAGGGGTGAAGATGTACCATAGGATGCGTGGACACAAAGCTGTTTCATTATTTGGGATGGATGATGGACAGGGAATACAGGTACAAAGTGAAGACTCCTTGATGTACTTTAATTATATCACCATTATTTCTAATGATTGTTTTTTGTTTTAATTTCATCTTTGATTTACAATTTTCTAGTTTCTGGTGGACAGGGAAGTTTAAACCTTCTTTAAGCTTTTTCCCCTGTATAAGTGATTAAGTATTTTAACTATGGCTTAATCAAGATTTGTAACTAGAAACTTCATTTTTAAGGTTGTTTTGTAACACTTGAATATACATTATTGGTTTCAAAAGATGGAATATATTTGGTATCTGTGAAATATTAATGTTGTATGAACCACTGCATCACTCCTGCCAGGTTTATAACCCCTGCCTGATCCTAAACAGGCTTTCTCTGGGTGTTGGATTAGCCCTGGAAATCAATGCAAGGATTTTCATTAATTTCAGTGGGTATTGGATCAAGTTCATAATCCTCCCAAGAACCCTTGCAGGAATTACAAACTTTATATGACTCAGGCAGATTTAATAATCCCTGTAGGAATCACACAGGATTTACAAACTTCCTAGGAGTCACTGAAAGGCTTATCATCTCCGCCAAAATCCCCATAGAGATTATAAAATCCACAGGGATTTTTACTGGGTTTATAAAATTTGCTGGAGTCTTTGTACAGCATCTGGACCTTGCAGGAGTCCCCGAATAATACAAATTTGGTCACATCTGGACCCGCTTTTTTATTCCTGCCCTTTCTTCTTTTGTTTTACTTCTCAGAACAATAAGTATATCCAGAGCCACCTCTTCAGTGCCTAAGCTCCCAGAAATATTGATATTCACTACCTGTGGTGCCTACAGACATGACTATGTACATGAAACCTCACAGGTTCACAAAAACTGGGTTAAGTATCATAAAAATATCCTAGCCTGTCTTCCTCAGTAATCAAAATCAGCCTTTGCTGAGCACTACATAATAAAACATATTCCTAGGTAGGTGTCTCTTTGAACTAAGACATTACAAATCAACACTAGATCAATTTTATAATTGTGAAATACCTCTCATTTTTAATGCTGTCTTATGTAGTGGTGATACAAACAAGGAGGATCTTATTAATGATATAAGCATCCACACACTGGCCAGAATCCTTGACACAATTTAGGCCTAAACCTCCCACCCAGGAGCTATAGATTGACTAACTCCAACAGCTGACTTAACCACTCTCAATTCCTGGTGTCTATTAAGGCTTGACTTTAATTTTCTGACACAGTTTCTTATACAAAACTTTCTGTAAAAATCCCCTTCAGTTCAAGGAAGTTTCATTGCCTAGGCAACCTGATCACAAAGTATTGCAAATAGTTCAGACCATGCTGTCTTTTTATAAATTAGAAATGTGATCAATAAGATACCTTTGTTAAATATTAGTAGTATTTAAGAAATACCATGAAGTATTTGTTTTGTATTTAAAAAGTTGATAAATTGAAGTGGTACATTGGCTTCTCAATATGAAGTGCGAATCTTTAAAGTGAACCAACTGAAATTTTATACAGCCTACATGAGCATAAGGTCTGATTAACTGTACAATTGGCAGTAGAACAGAGTTCCTCATGTAATGTGATATGAGGTGCAGAGATTAATCAACTAGTGACAGGTGTGTACAGCTGTTTTGTATGATTTTATTAATTGCAATCCCCTACTGGTGACTGACCAAGCAAATGAGTCAAATGACTTCATATTGCTGCATGAACTATTACACAAGGACAGAATCATCAAGGAGTATGAAGATGTTTTACACAAAGATTCTAACTTCAAAACTGACATTTCTGAAGATAGTTAAAGTGCTGATGGAAAGAGTATGGAGTCTGTCATGAGGTGTGTACCCACCACACCCAGGTGTCTAAAAAGGTTAAAGTGGCTAGAGAGGCCAATTGACCTACTGAGCTACACCTGGAGGGGTTTTTGGCCTTATTGGTGATCAAGCCCAGCTAGGGAGGAGCTGGGCCTTCATAAAGGAAGGAGCAAAGGGCTGTTAAAAGAGAGGCCATGGAGGAGACTGAAGTGAGAGGTAGTTGGGGGCTTTCTCTCTGGCACAGGTGTGAGAGAAGCTGAGGAGGTTTAGAGTCAGAACTAGAGGGCCTTCAAACAGAAAGAAGCCAGAGCGGCTGTGCTCTGAAATGAGAGCAAGAGAAGCCATTGTAGATAAGAAGCTAAGTCCTGAGCTGGGAGCCTGACTGGAGAGAGAGGCTAATCAGGAGCTGCCACCTACTTGAAATCCTGGGTATAAGCAGAACATGACAGTCCCCAGTAGTGGGAGTGAGACCCAAGAACTGGGGCCAGAGTTGGGATAGTTTGAAGATGGGGCTAGCCCGCAAAGAAGTCTACTAGCTAAGCCCAAATGGGCTGAAGTCTTATTTGTATTGCTATTTTCTCTTGGACTTTAATTAAAGACTTTGAGGCCCTGTAAAGGGTTGGACTCAGTTATGTGATTTGGCCAGAGGGTCAGGTCATACCAATGGCCAAAGTAGGCTGAAGAAGGTCATGGGGGGGAAATGGAGGTACAGTTGCCATATAGAGCCATGAGAGGGTGTGATGTGGTGGAAACTTTGCAACAGTCATTAAAATTTGGGCAAAGGGGCTCACAGAAAGTAACCTGAAGAGGTAGATGGCCAGGTGGAGCTAAAATAGCAGTGTTCAATGTGTGGGGTCGGTGTGTTCTAAGGCAGTGGTGGGCAACCTGCAGCCTATGGGTCACATGCAGCCCATCAGGGTAATCTGCTGGCGGGCCGCCAGACAGTTTGTTTACATTTGCATGGCCGCCCGCAGCTCCCAGTGGCCACAGTTTGCTGTTCCCAGCCAATGGGAGCTGCGGGAAGTGGTGGCCAGCACGTCCCTGTGGCCCGTGCCACTTCTCGCAGCTCCCATTGGCCAGGAACCGTGAACTGCGGCCACTGGAAGCTGCGGGCAGCCCGCCAGCAGATTACCCTGATGGGCCATGTGCGGCCTGCAGGTTGCTCACCACTGTTCTAAGGTGTCAAACACCAGGAAATTGTATTTAAAAATTACTAAAATCTTAGTTTAGAGAAATAAGAAATGATAGGCCCGACTGTAGTAATTGTCTTTTAGTACCAGTCCAGGAATTTGACTCCCACTATTTTAGTGAGATGGGTTTCTCTGCCATTTTGAGACATGCAAATTAATGAATATTAAGAATCTTAAATACAAATTAATCCCATGATTTCTCTGTTTATCAAAGTTGGCTTACATCTCCTTTCCAGAAGTACACAGTCTAAACAACAGGGTTTTTAACAGGAAAAGCTGTCTAATACATTACACTATAGCATTTCAATAACTTATTAAAGTCATCAGAGCAGCATGTAGCTCAGTGGTTAGAGCACTCTCCTGAAAGTGGGGAGACCCCTGTTCAAATCTTTTCTTCCCCTCTGGCTGAGAGAGGGGAATTGAAGCAGGGTCTTCCCCATCACTGGTGAGTGCTCTAACCACTGGGTTAGTTAAAAGGTGGAAATCACCACAACCTCCTCCAGACACTTTGTGTGGAGCGAGGCAGGTGTCTAACTCATTCCCTCAAAAAGCAGCTTAGGCACCTAAGCTGCCTGACTCCAGACCGTGGGTTCCCATTCATGGAGTGCTAGCAGAGAGAGGTGCCTCCCTGAGCCTGGACTTAGCCACCTATATCTGAGAGGGGATGGAGCTTAGCAGACATCCCTCTGGTCAGCATCTCCCATGGGCTAGCTTAGGTGGGTCCCTGTCTAGCATGTGGATCATGTTCTTAGGAGTCTCTCTCGCCCTGTGTTATGTAGGGAGCCTAGGCGCCTAACTCAACTTTGTGAATCCCAGTGTGGTGCCTGTGATTTTTCTAGGTGCCTATGGTGCTGTGATGCTCAACCTTGCAACACCTAAGTCCCTTCATGGATCCAACCCTTATTGCCTATGTACAGTCTAATAGGACTGCTGCAATGTTGCAGCAATTGTTGCTCCATATGAAAGAATCCCATTGGGTATGGTCATGTGGCACAACTATATCTGACTTTAAGGTCATTGTGTTTAGAGTTCAGCAGCATAGCATGGGGTGAAACCATTTTCAAAAGCAATAATTGTAAGTAATCTTTGCTGAAATACATGTTCTAAAATATTCATGTGGAAATTAGTGGGTTTACAGCTTTTGCATTTAAAACCCCTGTTCCTTAAAAGCCAGTTATTTGTTTTTAATTCTTTTTTTAGAGTCACGGATAAAGGATTGGGAGGGGAGAGAAGTGGTGTGTAGTGTCATACAGAAATCCTGGAGCATAGGCAAGGTCATGTATGTATTGCAGCACAAAGAAAAAATAATTTCCAGGGGATGGCACAGAGAGGGACAGTAGAACAGACTTCCGTATAGCACAGTCAGTCAGACACAAGGAAAGCCAAAGGCCAGATCCTGCTCCTCCCCTTAGTGTTCTCAGAAGCAAAGGGGATGGTCTGCATCAGAAACAATGTTATCTTTCTCTAGTCTTTCAGGCAACTTGACCATCCTAACATTATTCCTGGTTATTTTATCATCAGAATCAGCTTCTTTACATTATTCTTTATTTTCCTTTCAATGCCTGGAATCCTGGCCTCACTGAAGTTGAGTTTTGCCACTGACTTCAGTAGAACCAGAATTTCACCCATCGGATCATCTTAAGAGTCCACCTGTTTGTTAAGAGCCAGATCGCAGACGCTGTTCCATGCACCCAGACCTGTGAATCCATATGGGTCTCCACAGAAATCAATGGGGCTCTATGAAGATATTCTCTGTCCCTGTGGAATAGTTTGAAGGGCTAGCTCTTAAATGTAGATGTCTAATATTTTACTGCAAATACCTCTGAACCTACAGACTCATTTGGTTTCTTCAGTGCACCAATATATTCTTGAACAGTCCAAACTTTTTATGCATAGAATCCCTATGTCTGTCATATCCTAATTTCAGGCATATTAGGAGTGGGACCAAGCCAAAATTCCAGATGGAAGCACAGCCTCAAACAGTGGGGAAGTTCTGATCTGAATTTGACTGGTGATCTGAACTCACAGCTCAGTCGCATCTCTTTTTGATAGGTCTGTATGTTCATATCCATATTTCCATCAACAGAAGACCATGCTGCTGACGTTGTTCTACAGCAGCTCCCACTTGTTTGCAGTTGTCCCCAAACATACACAAAAAAATTAAATATTGTTCTTGCATTTCTGAAATATATGAGTAAAAAGAGAACAAGAAAGGAAGAGATGGGGCCACTATACAGTAAAATGGAGGTAAAGATTAAAGGTAATATGGGTGTGGCCCAAAAACTAAATGAATATTTGCCTCTCTTTAATAAGGTGGATAATATAGAATAAGGGCACAAAGGTAGGATGACTGATAGAAATACGTATAGAAATGGTGAAAGCTTAATGTGCTCAAATCAGAGGGACTGGATAATTTCCACTGCAGAATATTCAAAGAACTGGCATATGAAATTGCAAGTTTAGTTACAAAGATTTTTAATAAATCTATCAGCTTGGTGGTGGTAGCATATGATTGGAGAACAGCCAATGTTGTACTTATATTTAAGAAATAGAAATAAGATCCAGGCAATTACAGACCTGTTAATCTGACTTTAATAGGATGAAAGGCTCTTGAAGAAATTTTGAAGGAAAAAAATAATTAAGTACATGGAGGTAAAGGGAATGAATTGTAACATTGGCTCACCAAAGATAGATCATGCCAGTCTAACTTTAACTTTGATTATATGATTGATTTTTTTTTTTAGGTAAGGGAAATGCAGTAAACCTAATATATCTGGACTGCAGTAACACATTTGGTATGATACCACATGGAAAATTAGTTGTTTAAACTGAAGAAGATGGGGTTTGGGACAAGAACTATAAGGTGGGTAGGAAACTTGATAAAGGGGGTGATGCTGAAGAGGGAGCGATCAGGCCAGAGAGACGTTACTACTGGAGTCCCTCAAGGATCAGTCTTGCCACTGATCTTATTTAATATTTTTATTAATGATCTTGGCACAACAAGTAGAAGTATGCCAATGATTTTGGCTAATGATACCAAATTGGGGGGCATTGTCAATACAGAGGAAGACTGGAATAATATATAGGAAGAACTGGATGACCTAGAGGACTGGAATAATAGAAATTGGATGAAATTTAATTGTACAAAGTGCAAGCTCATGCACTTAGGAATTAATAAGAAAAATTTCTGCTATGAGCTATGGACTCAGATGAATATGAATGAAGAGACCTTGGTGTATTAGTCAGTTGCCAGATTACTATGAGCCACCAATGGGGTGCAGCTGTGATAAAGGCAAATATAATCCTAGGATATATCAGATGAGGTACAGTAACTCCTCGCTTAACATTGTAGTTATGTTCCTGAAAACTGCGACTTTAAGCAAAACGATGTTAAGCGAATCCAATTTCCCCATAAGAATTAATGTAAATGGGGTGTGAGGGGGGGTTAGATTCCAGGGAAATTTTTTTCACCAGACAAAAGACTATATTATATATATACACAGTATAAATTTTAAACAAACAATTTAATACTGTACACAACAATGATGATTGTGAAGCTTGGTTGAGGTGGTGAAGTCAGAGGGTGTAAGAGGGTAGGATACTTCCCAGGGAATGCCTTACTGCTAAATGATGAACTAGCACTTGGCTGATCCCTCAAGGGTTAACACGTTGTTAATGTAGCCACACACTCTACAAGGCAGCACGAATGGAGGGAGGGGAGAAAGCATAGCAGACAGAGACACACACCCTATGTGAGAGAGAGAGAGATGTGCATTTCCCCTTTAAGTACGCTGACACCACTCTAAGTACATTGCCTTTTTAAGTAGATCAGCAAGTTGAGACAGCAGCTGCTGCGAGCAAGCTCCCTCCGTCCTGAGCCCTGTTGTGTCCCCCGCCCGCCACTCTATGGAGATGGGGTAAGCGGGGAGAAGGGGGGGGGACACCCTGCCATTAGCCCCTCTTCCCCCACTCCCCCTGCACACCAAGCAGGAGGCTCCTGGGAGCAGCTCCAAGGCAGAGGTCAGGAGCAGCACAGGCAGTGGTGGGAGGGACAGCTGAACTGCCAGCAATTGATAGCCTGCTGGGAGGCTGCCGCACAGGGAACTTAGGGAGGCTGCTGGTCCACCCTGGTTCCAAGCCCCCACCACTAGCTCCAATGGGCTGCTCTTTCTGCAAGCAGTGGACAAAGCAGGCGGTTGCCGAACAACGTTATAAGGGAGCGTTGCACAACTTTAAACGAGCATGTTCTCTAATTGATCAGCAATGTAACAACAAAACGGTGTTAACCAGGATGACTTTAAGTGAGGAGTTACTATATTTCCAGTAGAAGTAGGGAAGTATTAATGCCATTGTACAAGGTAATAGTAAGATGTCATTTGGAATACTATATGCAGTTCTGGTCACCATGTTCAAAAAGATTAATTCAAACTGAAACAGGTGCAGAGAAAGTTTCCTAGGATGATCAGGGGAATGGAGGACCTACCTTAGAAGAACAGGCTAAAAGAAAGTGGCTTGTTTAGCCTAGTAAAACAAAGGCTGACAGGGGAGATGATTTACTCTCTATAAATCCATCATGGGAGTGAATGCTAGATGGGGAAAAGAGCTATTTAAGTTAAAGGAAAATGTTGGCACAAGAACAAATGTGTAGAAACTGCCCATGAATAAACTTTAGGCTGGAAATTAGAAGAAGGTTTCTAACCAACTGTCAGGGTTCCCTCCCTACTCTGAACTCTGGGGTATAGATGTGGGGATCTGCATGAAAACCCCCCTAAGCTTATATACTACCAGCTTAGGTTGAAAACTTCCCCCAAGGCACAAATTCCTTTCCTTGTCCTTGGATGGTATTGCTCCCACCACCAAGTGACTTAAACAAAAATTCAGGGATGGGTCACTTGGAATCCCTATCTTCCCCCCCCCCAAAAAAAAAAATCCCCCCAAGTTCCTTCACCCTCTTTCCTGGGCAATTGCCTTTAATGTAAGTACAGACCAGACCTTTTATCTTTAGGACACTAAAATCTATCAGGTTCTTAAAAGAAGAACTTTATTATTAAGAAAAAAGTAAAAGAATCACACCTGCAAAATCAGGATGGAAGGTAACTTTACAGGGTAATAAAAAGATTTAAAACACAGAGGACTCCCCTCTAGACTCAGCTTCACAGTTACAAAAACAGGAATAAAACTACCTCTTAGCATAGGGAAAATTCATATGCTAAAACAAAAGATAACCTAATGCTTTTCCTTGCCTTACTTACAATTTTTGTAATCTTAGATGGCTCATTTCAGGTATGTTTTCAGGAGATGTTGTACCTGCCTGGTCTCTCTCTCCGTCCGGAGAGGGAACAAACAAAGAGAGCCACAAACAAAACCTCCCCCCACCCCAAGATTTGAAAATATCTTCTTTTCTCATTAGTCCTTCTGGTCAGGTGCCAACTAGGTTATTTGAGCTTCTTACCCCCTTACAGGTAAAGCGATGCAGTACAGCTGCCCTTATCTCTATGTTTATGATGCCATCAAAGGAGTGAAGTTCTGGAACAGCCTTCTGACAGGAATTACAGGGGTAAGCAACATATTTAGTTTTAAGATAGAGATTGATAAATTTGTGAATGGAATTGTATGAGCTGGGTTGTCTGGGGTAACAGGTTGCTGGGCTTGGCTGCCCTGGATCACTCTTCCAATTCATGTCTTCTGTTCCTAAATCTCAGATTTCAGAGCTTCAGCCAGACAACTGCAGGGGGTCAGGAAGCAATTTTTTTCCTGTTGATGTGTTCTGTTTTTTCTGTATGTGGTGCAGTGCGTTTGTTTTGTTTTGTTTATCCTAGGGGAGGAGGTTGAGGGGGGTTGGTCTCCTTACTCTGAAGCATCAGGTGGCCATGGACACCAAATGGGTGGGTCAGTGCTCTGAGGTAGTATAGAGAATTCTTTCTCAGGTGTATAGCTGGTGGGAGATGCTTACATGCACAAGGTCAAATCGATCACTGTTTTCAAGCTCAGGGACAAATTTTCCCTCAGATCAAATTGGCAAGGACCTTTGGGTATTTTTGTCTTCCTATTCAGCGTGGGGTGTGGGTCACTTGCTTGCTTCGATCATCCGGGCATATGTATCCCCAAATGAATTCCCTGCCACTGCAAGGGCCTCAGGTATTGATACACCTTGGTCCCTCCTGTTCTCTGCTTGTGGTACACCATATAGTTTAGTCTCCTGTAACATTTTAGTGTAATCCAGGTTACTGAGTATAATAGAGAGGTACCTGAGTAGAGTTTAGTAACCTGTGATGTGCAAGAGTCAGACTAGATTATCTGGAGCCCTTCTAGCCTTAAACTCTGATTCTAATTAAACAAGTCTTTTAGGACAAATATTTTATTCTAAAACAGGGGTTGGCAACCTTTCAGAAGTGGTGTGTAAGTCATTTATTCATTCTAATTAAAGGTTTCGCGTGCCAGTAATACATTTTAACATTTTTAGAAGGTCTCTTTCTATAAGTTTATAATATACAGTATAACTAAACTATTGTTGTATGTTAAGTAAATAAGGTTTTTAAAATGTTTAAGAAGCTTCATTTAAAATTAAATTAAAATGCAGTTCCCCCCGGACCAGTGGCAGTGTGAGTGCCACTGAAAATCAGCTCGCGTGCCGCAGGTTGCCTATCCCTGTTCTAAAACTTCATTTGCAGTTCAATCTGCAAAAGACACCATTCTCTCTGCTCACCTAATCCTTGCATAACAAACTGCAACAGAAGATTTACTACTGTTTAAATATTTGTATTTTTATTTCTTAATCCCATAGCTCTCTGAAACCAATGCAATGTGTGTGGCTTTGGTATACATGTCCAATTCAGAATTGCCCTAGTATAATTATTACTTTTTTTAAATTGCCTTCCAACAATTGATTAGAACTGGTTCTGGGGATAAAACGTAATGTTCTTTTAATCAGTTTGAACTTTAGTTTCAATCTGTAATGCTTGAAAATATTACTTGGCATTACTGAACTGAGGGACTCTTTATCAAAGTCATCAAAAATGTCAGTGGCTCAGAGCAAGGAAAATATCAGGAAAGAAGAGCCAAGCTGCTACTTAGCTTACTAAAGAACAGATTAAGTGAATGGACTGTATTTTTATCTCTCTCTCTCTCTCAAAAAAAAAGAGGTATTCAGGAGAGTGTGTTGTGGCTTTTGTATGCTGGCATTTATAGAGCAGCTAAATAAAATAATAAAATCCTCTGACTTAACTAATGTCACACTGGGAAATAGAATGTTTTATGTAAAAAGAAAAACATAATAAACAAGTTCCATTAGCAAGCCAATTAAATTAATCCATTGAAGTATGTTTTCAGTGAGGGAGTGAATAGGAAATAAAAGAAGATTTTAAAGTATGTCCATACAAAGATCTACATTCTGAAGACCTTCTAAATTCTTCTTAGGACCAAATGCCCACTGGAGTCAGTGCGACTTTGTGTTGTTGAGACAGAACTTCAGGGTTTGGCCTGGTTTTTGTTATTGTTTTTTTCTGTTTTTAGCCATGGAAGAATCCGCTCTCCAGATTCAACACAAGTTAACAGAATGGAGTGTTTTACATGTCAGCAGGTGCCTTTACCAACTTGCTCTAAAGCAAAGTAAAGCAGTGTAACATGCACAGATTTGGCTTTCAGAAAATGTGCATAACATACACAGGCAGGGGGTTGTCACAGCAGAAAAAACAACTAACAGAAGGGGGCAAAACCGGGTGATGGGAAGCCTGCTTGAACTTGCACACTTTTATTCAATGCTTTTCCTATTTCACACCTATTTCCACTGGTTTTGCATGACCACCAAATGCCATATGAGTTTCCATTTAGACCTGACAATTTCATGTACTGCTTACTGGGTAATAACATGAAAGGACTTCTTGCTTGTAATACTAAACTGGATCTTTGTTAAGAGAATTATTTAGAGATGTTACAACTGCAACTAGCAGTTAAGCCATGTGCAAACTGGCTGACTGCTGCCCATAGACGACACGTGCCTCCCGATACTGGGGAGGGCACAGTCTAAAGATGAGGACACATGATTGCCCCACGTCTCCTCTGCCCAGTAACCCCCTGTAGCTGGGTGGCCACCCGCTACTGCCCTGAAGGGCTTGAAATCAGCCCTGGGAGAGGGCTGAGGCTGCGAGAGGGCTGCTGCTAGGAAAAGCAGCAATCCTCGGCTGATTGGGGAACCAGCCACAGATGCGGCCATGCCCCAATCAGGGCCCAGCTGGCCCTTATAAGAGGGCAGTGGGCCAGGAGCACACAGAGTCTCTCTCTCTAGATGTGGAGAGGGATGGGCCTGGCAGCTAGGAGCTAAGCAGGGTACCGAGACTGGAGCAGGGCTGGGGGAAGGCCAGAAGAGCTGGGGTGCTCCGGCCTAGAAACCCCCCAGGCTGCAAGCCTTGTTAAAGGCCAAAGAAAGGTACTAGGGTTGCAGAGGGCAGCCCAAGGGTAGGCAGAGGCAGCAGGTCCAAACCCCCCTTGCCAGTGATGAGTGGCACTTACACTGCAGTCTGCCCCAGGGACCGGGGGCTAGATGTTGACTGGCAGTGGCCATAGACTGAAGCGAGATGGGGATAGAGGGTGGGGGTTCCCCGAGGAGAGGAGACCCAGATCTGTGGGGGTACTGCCAGGGGGCAGCACCCCGGCCTGAAAGGGTCACCGGGGTCCAGGAGGGACTCGGGCCCAGCGGCAAGCGGGACACTGGCCTGCAGAGGGCGCTCCGGAGCTGGAAACGCTAATTCCCTGGACAACCAGAAGGAGGCACTGCAGGGATGAGTCGCCGCATCGTTACACGCCCCCCACACACCCTGCTCCACCAGAGTTACCTCCCCGTCGGCATGTTCAGGCCCTGGCAGGCAGGCCTGGGTTGGGGGGTAGGATGGAGCCACTTCTCACTCCGGCTGAAGCTGGCAGCTTCCGGTCGCTGCCTCTGTGCAGCGCAGATGCTGCCTGAGAGGGATCCCAGCTGGGGAGGTGATAGCAGTGGCCAGCTCCATACCTGGGCCCGGCTTCTGGGGACGGGCCGAGTGAGCCGGAAATGTGGATGGAGGGAGAGGGGACTCCGGCTCCTTCAGCCCCTGTCCCCAGCAGCTGGGCCCGGGCGTGGAGCAGGCTGCTGCCCCAGCCAGGCTCTCTCTCAGGCAACTGCCACGCTGCACAGAGCAGTAAACCAGAGCAGCCAGGAGGAGAAGTGGCTGGTCCCACCTCTTCCACTCCCTACCCGGTGACAGGGGCCAAATGTGCCAGGCACCAGAAGCGGTGAGAGAAGGACAGAGCCACTCTCTCTCCTGCACAGCAGGCTGAGCAGAAATGGGGGGGGCACTATGCCACCTCCTCCATACTCTTCCCTCCTGCAATCTGTGCTCCTCCCTCCACATTCTATGCAGGTTGCTGCAATGCTGATCACTGTTAATTCCCAGCATAAAAATGTGGTTTCACCTAAGAGAGGGTGAGAGGATACAGGGGCCAGCCATGCTCTTCATGGGGAACCGAGTATTTGCTCCAGAGAAGAACCATCACTAGTCTCCTCAAAAGTGGATGATAGTAACATGGTTTTTGGTAGTAACATGGGCCAACCCTCCTCAGCACTGTTCGGTCAGAAGCTTGAATCTAAAATCCATTTCCATAGTCATTCCCATTCTCTTGCCCAGCGTAAAGACAGATTTTGGCATTACAGAGTTACTCAGTGTTGCAGAACTCCTGCCATTTTGCCTTTGGGGGTAAAAGGAGAGGTAAAGTGTTTATTTTTTGAGGAAAAGCAAGATTTACAGAGTTTGCAAGTGAATATAAAAAACAAATTTTGTTGTTGTCAATCTTGAAAGGGTTTGTTTTAGTGGAAATGTCTAAAGTTATTCAATAACTGATCAATGACAGTGTCACTTAAAAAGAAATAACAAAGGAAACAGTCTAAAACAAAAGAGCCCCTACTCTCATTAATAAAGTGGGATTTGGCCACTAGTGGTCATATCAGATGTGTCAGGAAATAAATGACATTTTCAATGAAAGAATTAGATCCATAATGCTCCTCACACCAGAAAAGAGATTATTCTGCTGTGATCAATGTAAAAGAGAAGCTTTATTTGAGACTGCTGGACATAGAAAACTGGCATTCTCTCCCTGGCTTTTTAGTGCCCATATTAAATGTACAGAGTCAGCGTTGCCTACTTTCCCTATACAAAGTCTGCCCAAATCCTCCTCTGGGCCAAACAGTCATAGAAGAGCCTGCAGACTACACTATAGGGTCTGGATCAAACTTTCCATATGACTGGAGTGATCAGATATGAGGGTGAGGGGATGGGGTTTAGACCAGCCCTTACTTGATACTGAGATCAGCCACAAACTTCAAATCTCCCAAAAATGTGGGTTTGTATGATCCTGGCTTTTGGTGTGATTGGGCCACTCTCTAATGGCAAATAATGGAGTAGAATTAGTTTTTAATTGATATCAGTAAAAAGCCTGACCAGGGTGCCTTTAATTGCCATTTGATGGTATTACAGGCCAACCTGGATTCATGTTCTTTTCACAATTAGAGGTGTAAAAATTACTCAGTATTGCCATGTCCAAATTGCAAGGGAATGTTCAACTAACAATAAAGGTTTCCTCACATATAGTCTCAGTCGACAGACCATAAAAGAGAAAATTGGTCCACTAAAAAATTATAGTAGGGAATTGGAGACAAGGATGGAGATGGCAGATTTGTTAAACAGTTTTTTTGCTTCAGCCTTTTCAGAGGACAAAGAATATGGAGAGCTATTTTCTAATGACAGGACACACTCCAGAGGACTGGAAAATGGCAAACCTAATACCACTATCTTAACAAAACAAAAACAAACAAAAAGCCACAAAATATACTGTAGCAGGCAATTATAGATTTCTTAGCTTCATAAATGGTGAACATTTTTTGAAGGATGTGCTATGAAAGACCTTGAAATATGTAATTTGATTCTAAATATCTAACAAGGATTTATAAAAGTCTTTTTTTTTAACTCACTTTAGTTCTTGAGAGATATTGCTGCCATGGCAAACAAGGGAACTACATTGTGTTTTGTATACTTACATTTTCAAAAAGTAATAAGATTCCATGCTGAAGATAATTTAATAAAGCAGGGAGTTATGAGGTTAAAATAATAACTTCAGGATAGAAAATTAACTGAAAAGGGAAACAGTGAGAGGTAAAGAAATGTCTGAAAGCAAAGAGTTTATTAGTGATGTACCTCAGAGGCCAGATTTGGAATATCTTTTAACTCTAATGCATTAAAACAATTTGGATGACAAAGGGAAATTTCACCTCTTCTGTCCACTCTGCAGATCTCTCATCCACAGGGTAGAAAAGAAAGGAGAGAATGCCATGCAGGTTCACAGTGTAGGGATAAGGAGTGAAGTTTGCACTTAGTTTGTTGATAATATAAAAATATTAAATATCATACAACAGTATCGCAGGGCCACCTCGCAGTTTTAGATAACTGGGAGATCAGATTCCTGATGAAGGTGTGCCAGTATGTGTTGGGGAGGGGGTTTTGTTTGTTTGTTTTTTTTGGGGGGGGGGGGTGTTTGTTCTATGAGCAAAATTATGCAGGTGGGGCAGAGTTAAGTTTATTTCATATTTTTGTTTTAAGTGTAATCCTGACTTGGGACATTCAAGGTAATATTTCTTCAACTGCGACATTCTCCTAGAGTTTGTTTTCCTTTCAGTAAATGGATATGTACAGCTTTAACTCCAAGTTAACAAAGTGTGGCTTTAAGTCCTGGCCTATGTGGCAGGGAGTGAAGAGGAGATGAGCTGCAGGTGGAAGAATGACTCAGACGGAATTTGTCCAGGGTCTCTGATAGCTAGCAACACAGATTCTGCGTTGGGTCTCTGAAATCTCCAGTCTGTAGTGGTAGCTCAGGTATGTTTTGATAGGAGGCAACATGTGCTCCTTCCTGAGACTGAGCAGCTCTGTAAACTTGGGACAGATTATTCTATATTAAACAATTGGGTGAATCCTATGCTGTGTCCAGTGGCTCCCTGGGAGCTGGTTAATGCTCTCTTTGCAGCCCCAACTCCAGTGCAAATTTGAGCAGCTTAGGGGCTGCTCTAATTTTCCATACTGGGTATGGCTTTCTGGGGACCATATGCTGGAGCACACTGTGGATTTAGTCAGAGAATGTGAATTTTCTTCTTCTTCTTTTTTTTTTTAATGTATGCTTCTAAATATTTTTCAATAGTATCACCTTTTCAGGTAAGGTTGGAGATTCCTTTGAGTTTCGATGGTCTGCGTGCTGTCCGGCTTAGGGAAGCCCTGTTTTATGGCAAAGAATCCAATCTCATGTCTCCTCATTTTCCAGGTCCAGGGGAAAAAAAGAGTGCATTAAAACTGGAGCTCTAGTGGTGCTCCCTTCAGATTTGTCTATTTCCCAACCAGACAAAAATAACAATAGACTCCCTCCAGTTGGAAGTTTACTAACATTGTGCGTATCTGTAATCATTTCAAGTACAGCTTTTATGTCCTTCCGGGGACAAAAGAGCATTGCAATAAAAAAGCTGCAATTTCCCACTCTAATGCCAAGCAAAAGGTAGAGAATTACTTAAACTCCACAGATCATTCACCTTGATTGTTTTCTTCCCTTGTTAGCCACTATTCCAATGGCTGCATTGGGGCTGAGGGGACTAAAGATGTTAAAGTTAAAGAATCAGATGAAAGATGCTGAGGTTAAAACTTCAAAGTCAACCAGTTAAAGGTTGGGGAATGGTTTAATGGACCTGATAAAGGCTCAATGCAGAAAGATTATTTTCTCTCTTCCCACCCAAAAACCTGTATCAATAAAACCCGTGGAGAAAGATATGTTTAAAAAGTTTATCTGGCCTTTGGTCCATTTCAGACAGTTAGTTTTAATACAATTGGATCTTAAAGAAAATCAATTCTCCCTCTCTGAGTGGGGATCAATCTATATTTAAAATTACGCTATGACAGAATGTCCCCAGGACTTAAGTAGGATCTTGACATAAATATGACTCTTTCAGCAGCAAGATGGCAGGCACTCAAACTACCTGTGTCGTTCCTTGGTGCAGTAGTGCTTTGACTCATCTGCAGTAGAAAAAGAGAACTTCTCATTAGTGAATTTAGGTTTGGGCCTATCAGCCACTCATGTACAGGAGCAGGCACTATGATCTCTTTGAGTCTGTCAGCTTCCAAAATGCCAGAGCTCCTGTCTTCTGATATGTTTTTATAATTGAATCGGATTTTCATCCAGTGCATGGCAAGATACAAACATACTTATCTCAATGTCGGTGTAGCGGGGTGGTTACCCCACTCCTGCCTGAGAGGTTTAAAACAGCCCTGGCAGAGGGCTGGGGCAAAGGGAAAAGCTACTGGGCTGATTGGGGAAGCAGCCGCAGCTGGGCCACGCCCCAATCAGGCCACAGCTGGCCTTATATAAAAAGGCTGTGAACCAGAGGCCAAGCAGTCTCTCTCTGCCGTCAGAGAGAGAAGGGCCTGGCTGCAGCAAGCTAGAGACAGAGTACCTGGGTGGAGCAGGGCTGGGGAAAGGCTGAGGAGCTGGGGAGCTCCAGCCTGGACAGCCCCAGGCTGCAGCCTAGTAGGAGGCCAAGGGGTACTGGGGGTTGCAGAGGGCAGCCCATGGGTAGGCCAAGGCAGCAGGTCCAAACCCAACCTTGCCTGTGATGAGTGGCCTATACTGCAGTCTGCCCCAGGGAGCGGGGGCTAGTTGGTGACTGGCAGTGGCCTTATTCTGAGGCGAGGTAGGGATAGTGGGTGGGGGTTCCCTGGGAAGGGGAGGCCCTAGTACTGAGGCATGTACTGCCAGGGGGTAGCACCCCAGATAAAAGGGCACTGGGGTCTGGGAGGGACACAGGGCCAGAGGACAGGCGGCTCCCCGGCCTGCAGGGGACACGAGAGCTAATTCCCAGAGTCACCAGCAGGAGGTGCCGCAGGGGTGAGTCCGCTCCTCTACAGTCGGGAAGGCACACTGCTACATTTTTGGGTCAACCTTGCACTCTGGGGTTCCAATTAAGTACCTAACTCATCATTGGCACCTTAAAGACTAACAGATTTATTTGGGCATAAGCTTTCGTGGGTAATCTTTAAGGTGCCACCGGACTCCTCGTTGTTTTTGTGGATACAGACTAACACAGCTACCCCTCTGATACTTAACTCATCATTATCCAGAACACACATACACTGACAAATCCTTCTCTCAGATTGGTAAAAATCTAGAGTAACTTCATTGACGTCAATTGAATCTGAAGTCAGTGGCATTACTCTGGATATACACTAGTCTACATGCATAGAATTTGGCCCAATAACCTCTTTAGAGTAATGAAATAGACAAAACTTTCAAATCTCTCAGATGGCCTGCATTCCCCACTTATTCCTCTCTCTTGTTGCAGAATGAAATCAGAGAAACTGCTGTCACTGGAGATTTCTTCTTTACCCTCCCACACTTGCTGGTGCATAGGGCATCCACCAATTTCTGCCATTTATTTCGGTCTTGTGCTGGTCTGTTCAGGCTTCTGAGTGTCATGTTGATTGCCTCTTTCTCTATTGTTCTGAGTGTTTTTTCTCTAGGTCACCCTCTTTTTTCCTCTTTCCAGGTGGTGTCCATATTATCAGTTGCCATGGAAGTCTTGTTGGTGGGATCCTTAAAGCACGTCCTAAATATGTCCATCAACTCCTTCTTACCAAATTTGATGCTTTAGATTGGCTTGCTCTGCTTAGGATTTCTGATGTTGCAGGAAACTCTTCTGATGGACTCCGAATTAATCTTCTTATCCATTTCTGCTGTAGATTTCCACGACTCTCCTCCGTACAGAAGGACAGGCATGATGCTGCTGTTAAGAATTTGTACTTTTGTATCCATGCCAATTGTGCCACTTTGCCAAATCTTTTTCAAGTTTATGAAAGTTGTTTGCTGCTTTTGATGTTCATTGCTTGACATCTAGCACTGGAGATATCCTCAGGATTATTCAGATTCCTGATCAGAATAACCATAAAAGAGGCTGTCCCCAGGCTTTATGCTGGGCCCAAAGCTTGCAGGGACAGGACTTTGGGAGTTTAATCATTGACACGTGACTATGCTCTGCATGCAAACAGGCTCAATAAACCTCAGAAGTACCTCACTTCTGCATCTCAGTGCCTTGATTTAAGAGTTCCCTATATATTTTAAAAACCCACCAACAACCTTAAGGTTGTCCCTACTAGATGGGTTAAGAAAGATTTTTGTAGGAGGTTTGTTTTTGTGGCTGGCACTCAAATACTGAAGTGAGGGATGACCTTATAAAAACTTAGCAAGACAAATAGTAACCCCTGACATGCACTGCTACACAACCTCTCCTTAGATGAGTTGTAATAAATCCAGCTCAGAAGAATGCATCTTCCCCACCCAATCTATTCTTCAGGTTGAACCTTGCCGCATCAGCCCACAAGCTAAATAGTAGCAGGCTTGTAAACTTTGAAGGGGCTGTTCATCTGAGAATGCCTGGTAGCCAAAGGTCCTGCAATACAGCCAGGGACAGGGAGTGTCCATAGAAGAGATAAAAGAGACCCTCAAGTTGTGAAAAGGAGGAAGACTGGACAAAATAAGGTGGGGAAGTGAAGAGATGTGCCTGTGAGCGGCAAAGATCCTGGGAAGCAGTGGAAGATACTGTTTCTTAAAGTGGAAAATTAAAACTCCTGGAATACTGTCTCCCATCCAGTCTGTCTACATTCATCCTGAAACCCCTTCACTGCTCCCTGGAGTGACTGAAAATCTGAATTTCCAGGTAGTGAGAATTTCTGATATTTCAACATTTGTTTCCCTCCTGAATTGGATGAAAAATTTGAAATATCAAACCTTTGTTTTATGGAATTAAGAGTTCTGAAAAGTTTTTATTTGGAAGTGTCAAAATGTCGGTTTGTCCAAACTGAATTAAAACTTTTGTTTCAAGTCCATTTGACATTTAATCTGTGTCCTCCTGAGCAGTTGTGGTACCTCATGGGAGTAACTGTATGAATGCCTCATGTCCCTATTCCCACTACGGTTTGGGCTCCAAGTGGCCTGCATCTCTCATGGTATACCCAGGACATTTCCACCAGAGAGAAGACTGAAGTGTATCATGAGAGATGTAATCTGGTCTCCTGGATTTGTAGTGGAGTCCCCTCATGCCTATCAAACTTTTTTGTAAAAGAATAGCACAACACAATGTAGATGTGTGACTCAGGCTATGTTTACATTGGCACTTTTGTCTCTAAAACTGTTGTCACTCAGGGATGTGAAAAAACACACCCCTGATTGACAAAAGTTTTAGCAATGAAAAGCGCTGGTGTGGACAGCACGAACTGCACTACCATTGACGAAGCTACTGCCCCACGTTGGAGGTGGTTTTATTTTGTCGCTAAGAGATCTGTCTCCTGGCGATAAACAGCGGTCACACAGCACACCTTATAACAGCCGGGCTGCAGCGGCACTGCCACACCGTTGTAAGGTGCGTGGTGTAGACATAGCCTCAGTAGTTAAAATGCACTAACCTCAAAGTTATGGCTCCGGAAGATGTTTGTTTGGTGGCTTGGTTTTCGCTTTTTTCATGTCTTTATTTCCTCTTTCTCATTAACTCTGTTTCTCACAGCTCTTTTCTTGGTTCCGCTTGCTTTCTTTTCTCATTTATCAGTATTATTTTTCTGTGTTTTTATTTGCTGTTCTCTTCTGCAGTGTCTTTCCCATTCTTGACATCAGAGTCTGATCTGTAATCTCTTTCCTTTCCTTCATTATCCCTTTTCCTGTGATAGCTCCTACCTCCTCTCACAATCTTTGTTTTCGTCTTCTAGTATGTCCCATCCCCATCTCTTTTGAACCTACCTTCACCCCAAGCAGCTCAATCCTGGAGTCCTCACTCAGGCAAAACTCCCATCGATTTTGGAAAGATCCCCACAAGGGGATCCCTGAAAAGTTTTCCTCTCCCGTAGCTTCTGTAGGCATGTTGTACTATGCGGAGGGGGGGGGGCGAGGGGAGAATTCGTAATTGCTGTGGGGCAAAGTGGAATTCAAGATGTTTTATGGAGAAAACATATATACTCTTTTGTGTAAGGTGCACTTGACTTGGCTTTCCTGAAGACAGAATGGTGGGAAAGTAATCTTACTGCCTTCACTATGGAACTGTTACCACAATGCTACAAGATGGCATGGGGATGATTCTCCTCTCATTTAATCTGGTGTAAACAAGAAGTAACTCAATGGCAGTCAATGGAGTTACATAAGTGTAAAACCAGAGATAGGAAGAGAATCCTACTGATGTGTGTAATGTGGCTCAGTTAAGATTCCTACAATAGTGTTAGCGCTTGTGACGTTATCTGATTAAAATATGATCATCATTGTTGCTACCAGTGTTATGTGATTGCAACAAATCTTAAACAGTGTTTCAAGTAAGGTGTCAATAGAAAAGTTCTGATTTGCTGAAAATGATTATGCTATTCATGTATCATTTTTGTGTTTGAAGTTATGAGTATTGGCTCTATACCTGGATTTCAAGTGTTTGCGCTTGGGTAGCACCCAAAAGGTATTTAGCCTGCACATCTTGAAGGGACTATTCAAGTTAAATGGCTCATCAAGGAACACTTAACTCACAATGGACCGTGGGAGATGCTTATCTACACTTAATGGACTTTCCCGGGAACGTTCCATCTGGAGTATAGTTAATGGCTTCTGCTGTGACTAAGTGAAATCATGCATGGACATGTGACTTGCCCATCTGACCCCAAACACCATCTTGCTACCTTAATTTTCCACAGTGAGAACAATGGGTTTCCCTTCAATTGGCAGAAGCTATAAAAGGCACTGGAAACATCTCCATTTTGCCTCTTTCCTGCTCAAACCTCTGGACTATGAACTTGTACTAATGGGAGCATTCTAAACAAAGGACTGAGGACCTGTGTTCCCTGTAAGCTGTGCGGTTGGGCAGCCACCCAGGAGAGATTCAAGTGCCGCCCAGTTGATTAGCATAGTGTGCCCCTCGCGCCGCTGCTTTGCAGCCATATTGCTCCATCCTTCAGCTGCTCCTGGGACCCTCATACTGGCGGTGCAGAGCGGGTGGGGAGAGGGGTGCTGATGTCAGGGTCTCCCCCTCCCCCTGCTGCTATACCCCATCTCCGCAGAGCAGGAGAGAAGGGACAGCCTGGCTCAGGAGGACTCAGAGCTTCTGAGGTCTGAACGGTGAGTGAGTGCCTTTCTTAAAGAGACAGTGCATGGTTTCTGAGACTTCCCCAGCAGCCAGCTCACACAGTCTCTGTCTCTCCTTCTCCTCCCTCTGCCCATGTACCCCATCTCTGCAGAGCTGGGGAGGGGAGACAGGGCTCAGGACAGCTTTCAGTGAGTGCCTTAAAGAGACAGCGCACTGCATCTCTCAGAAACTTCCCCAGCAGCAAGCACACACATTGTCTCTCTGTGTCACACATGCGTGCGTGTGCACACACACACACAGACTCTGGGTCACATACACTCTGTCTCTTTCACACTCACCTCCCAACACATACATGTATTATTGTTGTTATTACTTCTTGGTACTTCTTGCAATGCATATATATTCTCTGTAATTTTATTCTTTCAGAGTGTGTTATTTTAGTGTTTTGTGTGGTCTATGCATTTCATAATTTTTATTTCTCTTACACTTAAATTTAATTCTTTGAGTAGTGAGTTCTAAAATGCCTAACCTGTCCTGGCTAGAGTATTTATCCCTATGGTAACTTTTTAAAAATATATATTATATCTAGGTTTTTTGTTTCTACTGGTGGCGCATATCCTCGCATATCTCAGTGCACATAACAAAATTTATTCTGCACATGGATCGAAAAAATTAGAGGGAACATTGCCGAGGACCTTCCAATGATTTGGAAGCAACCAGACTTATCAAGCCAGCAGTTTATTCCATCACTGCTACAAGCCTGAACCAAGAACTTTGCAATTATTGTATGTATTTGATTCCTTTAACCAATTTTAACTCTCACCTTTCTATATTTTTATTAATAAACCTTTAGATTTTAGATACAAAAGGATTGGCAACAGCGTGGTTATTGGGTAAGATCTGAGTTATATATTGACCTGAGTATGTGGCTGGTCCTTTGGGATCAGAAGAACCCTTTTGTTTGATTAAATTGGTTTTAAATAACCACTCATCTTTAAGTCTAGTATCTGGGTGTTGAATCCAGAACTGGAATGCCTAAGGAGACTGCTTTTCTGACTTCTCTTAGCCAGTGTGGTGAATCAGAAATGTACTTTTGTTGCTGGTTTGGTATATCTTAGGGGAGAATAACCACCAGTTTTGGGGTGTGTCTGCCCTATTTCTCAGCAGTTTGTCCTGAATTTGGTATTCTCAGTTGTGACCCCTGGAGGCACAGTTACAACGCTTTATTTTAAAATTGCAGCTTTGGTATTACATAAATGCAGGTCTGATTGGTTTTGCACTTTATATGTACAAAATGTTTGTAATCTGGTGTATATCACATTATCCATCGAAAAACATCAGGAAGTATATCCTAAAACGTGTTTTGGAAGAGAGAATTGTTTAAAATCTCTTTCTATAATCCCTTGCTGCTATTTCACACCTTCAAAGAGAAATTACTTTATGAATGAGCATATTCTGCTATTTTTTTCAATAGAAGTAGCTTCTTCTGTAACTATGATTATATCATTGAGGTCTAGACAAATATGATTAAAGACAGATTTAAGAACATCCTAAATTACTCCTAATAATTTAATTAGCAGCAAAGGGATTTCTATTTTGAATAATTTTCAATTAAATGGGGTTAGGTTTCATACATAAAGAATTTATTACCATGAGCTCCTTTCTGACTTGGCTTATTCAGATTCATTCCAGCTATTTAAAAATAGTATCTATATCTATATCTACATCTAGACTTTCCTAACAAATTGTCATGAGCCTAGTCCTGCTGAGTTTATCTTCAGTGGGATTACTCACGTGAATCAGGACTACAGGATAAATATAAACTGAGGATAAATATCATACCTAAATGTGTTCTTCATAATCACAGAAAACAAAATTAGGGGGTTGGACAGAACCCACGTAATATTGTCCAATCTGCCACTGGATGTACCACAGCTGCAAAGTGTTTCAGTAATACAGAAGACATAATTACCATTTTAAATCACAATCCTGCAACTATTTATCCTCTGATAAGTAGCTCATTGAAATCAATGGGACTAGTCACAATAGTATAGCTAAGCATATGCATAAGCAGTTGCTGAATAAGGACCTTAGATATTCCTGCCTTTTTAAAATCTGTATCAGAATTTAAACTCTGTGTATTCTTGGAGTTTCTATTATTATTATTTCCTGTAGCACCCAAATATACAAACCACAGAAGTCCTGCTCAGTACAGATCCAGGAAGGCTCAGGGTGTTCCTCTACATGGTTCTCACCACAGGCTCAGGACCAAGAAGGTGATATTCTCCTTTGAGAAGGATGCAGTTCATAAGGTAAAAGTTTCATAAGCACCTGAGTCCCATTTTCAGAAGTAACTTAGGCACATACAGTATGTCTGCACTGCAGCTGGAAGCGAGCCTCCCAGGCTGGGCTGACAAACTCGTGCAAGCAGTGCTTGTGCTGAAGTGCTTAAAAATAGCTGGGTGGATGTTGCCATATGGGTGGCTAGCCCAAGCCTCTGCCTGAGCTCAGACTTGAGCATGGGTCTGAGCCTCTGCCAGGACTCCAACATCCACAAGCTATTTTAAGCACACTAACTAAGGTGAGCCTGCTAGCATGAGTCTGTCTACTAGGCCTGGGAGACTTGCTCCCAGGTACAGTGTAGACATAGCCTTAGGCCCCAGACCCTCAGAAATATTTAGGCACCTAACTTCAATTGCTTTCAGTGGGAATTAGGCACCTAAATACCTTTGAGGATCTGGGCCCTAAGTACTTCAGTCACTTTTAAAAATAGGACTTAGGCACTTCTGAAATTTGTATCCATAGTACCTTTTCATTCCACGGGCTTACAGTTAGGACTGGGTGACACTTTCATAGTAAGACAATTTTTGTTAGAATATGCCTGTCATTGGGCTTTTGAAATGTAGCGCAATTACATGATATTCCACGTCTTTAAAATGAAATTTTGCACCAAAACTGTTTGGTATGAGGACAAAAATATTACACATTTTGAATTATTTTTTGCACTTTTAAGTTTGGTGGGTTGCTTGGTTATGATTGGTGACATCAGTTACATGGTACTAGTACTAGCTCGGGTTCCCTGACTGAATAAGCCTAGGTGGTCAGGAAGGAAGATCAGCAATCATTTTCTCAAAGACTCTGTGTGTGTTGTGTGCCCTGTTTGAGCTAGTCAGAAAAAAACAGTGAGCAGAAACATTAGTGAGCAGCTTTTGTGTAGCTTCCTGTTGCATTGTGTTAGACATTGGCTCATAATATCTTTGATTCCCAATGCCATCTGGGACCAGAACAGATGCCCTGCTTCATGGCTTCCTGGCAGACACTAGAGGGAACTACTAGTAATACTGTAGGGAGCATAGATGATGACCACCTCTCTCCACAAGAAGACCGCATTAGGTAAGGGTGTAGTGTGTTTGTTGAGGAAAATGTTTCTCACAGAAGTTGTTGTGAGATTGGGGAATGTCTAGCCTGCAAAGTTCCATAACAGTTAGTTCCAATAAGCATTCAGACTCTGAAACTCATGAGGATCCCCATATTATTAGATGTACAGCTTTATTATGGTGAGACTAAATTTATGGACTAGTTACAGTGAGGCTGACTGTACTTGTTCTTTTGTTAGTGTATAACTGGGAGGTAGTTCATGTTATTGTGCTTATGAGTACAGTTTTCAGGCTGCTTTGCAACACATTGCTTCTGCATGTAGGTTGCCCATGTTGATGTTGGTGTTTGCATGTTTTGTTGTTGTTTCTCTGTAATTCTACTGTAAAAGTTTCAAGAATCCATAATGCTTTGCAGACACTGTGGGATTCTGATGAGGAACACACCAACTGAGATTTGGGCGGGCATGGGGGGTCCAAAATTAAACCTGTTATCAGATGTGTCCATTGCAGCAGACCTCATCCCTAACTTTTGTGAGTTCAAAATTTGGATCCACATTTGAATTCTGACGCTTGACTGTATCGCTAACTGAACTATACGTATGTCCCAGATCGTCAATTCTGGACCACAATGCACACAATCCTTATTTTCATTTACACTAAGTCCAGCTTACCTTCTCTGACAATCAAAATGCCCTCAGGGGCACTAGGTCTAGAGACACTTCCTCCCTCATTCCATTTCCCCCTCCGCACAATAGATTCTTCTTCCCTATTCCCCACTGCCCTACTTAATAAAATATTCCTACCTATCCACCCCTCTGCCTGAGAGACTCCTTCATTTTCCCTGTGATGTTTAAATACAGTACATGATAAAGTACGCAATCCTCAGCATATCAGTTCTCTAAATTATTCATAATTACAAGTATTCTAATTTGGTTTAGATTTATGCTACATTTTTTATAAAGAGCCTTTGTCAGCTTTGATTGTACATGGCAAATATGTTTCCATCCTGGATTTATAGCACACTTTAGTCATAATTGACAAATTTTAATTCTAGCGAGGCCTAAATGGGTCTAAGGTGCAATAAACTAAATGCCCATGTTTATATCTAAATATTTCCACTTTGTGTCTAAATGCATATTTTAATTAATTTCCCCCCATGTTTCCTGTGACTGAGCATGTTATCTGCTGAGCATGAATACATATCTGGAGTACATAATTGCATAAAGTTAAGTATTTGAAAAAGAGGCTTCATGTTCTCCCCAGTGTGTTTATAAACTCTTGCGACACTTGAGTGCCTAAAATTACATGTCTAAGTCCCTGATCCTGTAAACACTTAGGCATGTGCTTAACTCCAAGCACATGAGTAGTCTCAGTGAAGTCTAAAAATTAGCATTGTGCATACCGAATTTGGAAAATGTGGGCATGGCTTGATGGTATTCTATCTGTCACCATTCTGCAGAGACAAGGAGTGAGGAGGAGTGAGGACCCAAGGAAGGGCTGAAGATGTTTGAGTTGGATGTGCTTTACCAATCATGGTGAACATTATTTGAGACTCTAAGGACAGTGGTGAACTGGGAAGGGGTGCGACTCTAGAGGGACTTAGCCAGAGGGTCAGGTCCTCAGCATAGGAGACTGTCCAAAAGTCCATAACAGGGTGCTCTGGGATGGTGAGTCAGGTACAGTGCCATTTTCGCCTTTCTTGCTCTAATGGCTAAGGTACCAAGGAAGTAGTTGCATGTTTCACTAGGCCTGTTAAAGAACAGCCCGAGATTGTGCAGATGGATGATGATAATGATCCAGGTGTAGGATTTGGAACCAGAGGAATGAGATCTTGAATATCCTTTGTTAAGTTTGTAACACTGTTATAACCTCAAATTGTATTTCCCCTCCCCCAATGATTCATAGATTCATAGATTCTAGGACTGGAAGGGACCTCGAGAGGTCGAGTCCAGTCCCCTGCCCGCATGGCAGGACCAAATACTGTCTAGACCATCCCTGATAGACATTTATCTAACCTACTCTTAAATATCTCCAGAGATGGAGATTCCACAACCTCCCTAGGCAATTTATTCCAGTGTTTAACCACCCTGACAGTTAGGAACTTTTTCCTAATGTCCAACCTAGACCTCCCTTGCTGCAGTTTAAGACCATTGCTTCTTGTTCTATCCTCAGAGGCTAAAGTGAACAAGTTTTCTCCCTCCTCCTTATGACACCCTTTTAGATACCTGAAAACTGCTATCATGTCCCCTCTCAGTCTTCTCTTTTCCAAACTAAACAAACCCAATTCTTTCAGCCTTCCTTCATAGATCATGTTCTCAAGACCTTTAATCATTCTTGTTGCTCTTCTCTGGACCCTTTCCAATTTCTCCACATCTTTCTTGAAATGCGGTGCCCAGAACTGGACACAATACTCCAGCTGAGGCCTAACCAGAGCAGAGTAGAGCGGAAGAATGACTTCTCGTGTCTTGCTCACAACACACCTGTTAATACATCCCAGAATCACGTTTGCTTTTTTTGCAACAGCATCACACTGTTGACTCATATTTAGCTTGTGGTCCACTATAACCCCTAGATCCCTTTCTGCCGTACTCCTTCCTAGACAGTCTCTTCCCATTCTGTATGTGTGAAACTGATTTTTTCTTCCTAAGTGGAGCACTTTGCATTTGTCTTTGTTAAACTTCATCCTGTTTAACTCAGACCATTTCTCCAATTTGTCCAGATCCTTTTGAATTATGACCCTGTCCTCCAAAGCAGTTGCAATCCCTCCCAGTTTGGTATCATCCGCAAACTTAATAAGCGTACTTTCTATGCCAATATCTAAGTCATTAATGAAGATATTGAACAGAGCCGGTCCCAAAAGAGACCCCTGCGGAACCCCACTCGTTATGCCTTTCCAGCAGGATTGGGAACCATTAATAACAACTCTCTGAGTACGGTTATCCAGCCAGTTTTGCACCCACCTTATAGTAGCCCCATCTAAATTGTATTTGCCTAGTTTGTCGATAAGAATATCATGCGAGACCGTATCAAATGCCTTACTAAAGTCTAGGTATACCACATCCACAGCTTCTCCCTTATCCACAAGACTCGTTATCCTATCGAAGAAAGCTATCAGATTGGTTTGACATGATTTGTTCTTTACAAATCCATGCTGGCTGTTCCCTATCACCTTACCACCTTCCAAGTGTTTGCAGATGATTTCCTTAATTACTTGCTCCATTATCTTCCCTGGCACAGAAGTTAAACTAACTGGTCTGTAGTTTCCTGGGTTGTTTTTATTTCCCTTTTTATAGATGGGCACTAATTTGCCCTTTTCCAGTCTTCTGGAATCTCTCCCGTCTCCCATGATTTTCCAAAGATAATAGCTAGAGGCTCAGATACCTCCTCTATTAGCTCCTTGAGTATTCTAGGATGCATTTCATCAGGCCCTGGTGACTTGCAGGCATCTAACTTTTCTAAGTGATTTTTAACTTGTTCTTTTTTTATTTTATTTTAATGTACACCCTGTGACCTGAAGCCCGAAAGAGAAGGGAGCTCAGTGCTGTCACCTATTAGTGAAGTGGAAAAGGAGCAGTGCAGAGCTGCTTAAGAACCACAGATCTGCAGGGATCCACTGACAGAGCTCTGTGCCAGCTGTAGGAGAGCTGACTGACTAAGCCAGACCTCCCTGTCATTTTAATTACAGGACTGTTTGGGGCATTTTGGTTAAAATGCAGTTAAGTTTTGAGCCTGGGGCCATGCAATTGCCCATGTTGTGAGATACAAGGATAAGACATCAGTATCGAGTGTGCTTGGGAGGTCACCCTGATACCCAACTGTCCCGGTGACAGTGGTGAAGGGAGCCTAGACAGAGGTAGGGAAGGGACACAGGAGAAAATATGGTCTTGCCTTCAGCTGGGAGCAGCTCACCGGTACTGCCTCTATCAAGGCAAAAGTCCTAGACATTACTGACCCCCCTCCCTGACATTTGAGCTGAGACTGCTGAACGGTGAACAATGCAGAGTGGTGGCAGATCCACGGAGGCAACAGCAGCAGCTGGGGAGAGGTGGATGGGGCCAAGGAGCAGTGACAGTAGCTCCAAGGCTGCGCAGTGGTGGTGACACCTTAGAGGGGATGGACAGTGCAGAGCTAGGCAACTTGGGCTGAAGTCACACAGAGCTGCAGCCTACCAAGGGACACAGGTGCAGGCATCCCTATCCAGTAACTAAAGTAAAAATCCACCCCAGCTGGATTAGATAGAGCTTCCGGTGCAGCCCGGGCTGCTCTGATGGACTAAAATCCTTGGATTTCTCCAACCCAGAACAGCTAACTGTGAGCTAGCTAGCTGGGCAGGAGGGAAGTGCCCAGAAATATATCAGCCATTTACAACAGCTGATGAAGGACTGAGGTTCGGACTACTGTTAAAACATCCTGCACCAGTGCTGCTCTAGCTGAGTGTTCTCAGTAAAAAGACTTAGATGTTCCATTTGTTAGCAAAGTAAAATATTCCAGCAATGTTCTTAGGGTCCTGGCAGCCTAGGATCTAGGAAATGAGCATAGGTCCTAAACTCTGATTTTATTCCCTTCATTTTACTGCCAGCTGCTAAACCATTACTTAGAATTTGATATTAAATAAAACAAAGACAAAGGTGGACTTGCCTTTTAGGGCATCTTTGGGTTCAAACCTCTGTCCTATGCTGTCTAGCTAGAAGTGCTTCAAAAATCATGAACTCCGCTTATCCCTCGAGGAGCAGAGTCTTTTGTGAAAACTTTCTGGCCAACTGACCCTGATGGGCTCCAGAGGGAGCCATGTCCAGACTTTTCCTTGCCCTAATGTTGAAATTGCCCAAATTATTGTGCTCACAAAGGGCTCAGTTCTGCAATCTTTACTCACACCAATCAGACTAAATGGTACTGAGTGGAAGAGCGTCAGAATCAGAGCTAATCTCCAGTTAAAAAAAATTACCCCTACAGTAAAATTACTTTAGGGAAGAAACCATGAATAAATGTTGTGGTGGGGGCGGGGGGAGGGTTGTCTATTGCTATTCCATATGGCCTAAAACTCTTTCACTAGTTGATATTAACAGTCATTCAAAATCATGTCATACTAAGTGTTTAGTGAGAGCAACCCTAGTAACTAATCAACTGCTACTATTGGACAAGAAATGTGCAAAGCACCTAATATTGCAGAATGGCTTGCCTGACGGGGGGAACTAGTGACACTTATTATTATTTGAAGCCTAGGAGCCCCAGTCCAGAGCCCCATTATGGTAGGTGCTGTATAAATGCAGAGCAAAAAGACAGTCCCTACCCCCAAAGAGCTTAAATCTAAGTATAAGATGGGACAACAGCTGGATACTGATGAGGAGCACAAAGAAACAATGAGACAATGTTAGTCAGCATGATGAGTAGGGGGGTCACAGCATAGCAGAGGCCTAAACATTGCAAAGTCCTTTTTTAAAAAAAAAATCTTTTCAGGAAGTGTATGATTAGCCTTTTGTTACAAGCTCAGTGCAATGTGAGCCAGATTTAAGAGTTCAGCTGCTTAATGTACTTATTACTGGTACTACATATAATTATTTATACACATTCAAAATAAGTGCTTAGTGGGTGTAGAATAGTGCCATAGCAAAATTCTCAGCCCACTTATATCAGAGGTAGCATTTTACTCTCGCTCTGCACAGATGTAAATGACTATACAAGGTACAAGGCAGAGGAGAATCAGGTCCATATTGTAATGGAGAGGATTATTAGTTACGGGTTAATGATCTTCTATGAAAGTTCCTGTAATTGTGTGGCATGCCTTAGAAGCAAATATTCATACATAGAGTTTAGAGGGTGCAACAAAGGGAATAACAGAGGAGGCAGAAGGAGGGTTGAGGACTGACCTCTGTAAAACAAACAGTGAAACTACTGCTGTTTGCCAGTCTTCATCACCATTTAGGATTGGATGTCAATGACCACTCTGGCATGTCCCTTGTGAAGCCACTAATCATTTCTAGCTCAATGATGATCATTTCTAAGTCTTTCCAGCACAGGATAGCTGAGAGTCACCACGCACAGATCTACTATTGGCACATGCTGCCAAAAAACAGTTTACAGTTGTCTGCATTCTTACAAAATTGAAAAAAGCACAGTGGAAATTAATGAAAAGCTTTACTCCTGCATGCAGCGATTTCTCTTAAATACTTATGTAGCAACTGCAACTGGATAACAGTATACACACAGACATAAATCAAAATAAGATCCATTACTGTTGGGACATAAAACAAGAACATGCAGTCTATGTATTGTTCCATTTTCAACTTGGCTACTAAAACACAAGAAAACAGATTTGGATGAAGCAAGCTGGATAATATGTAACAAACCTTTTGCAATGGAAGAGTGATTTGCATATCCCTTAAGTCCTCTTTTTGTATGGCTTTAGAAAATATATATAAGCTGGTGCCAAGATATCTCGTTCTTCTGCCAGTGCTTTGGCAACTTGCAGTGAAGGTGGTGCCAGGCAGCATGGTCTGCAAAATGCTAAATAGAAAAAAGCAGATGCAGGTTGTTTGAACCACATGGAGTCCTGAGCTCCCTTGAAAAGGCACGCGTGTTTCCCTCTATTGTGAGCAGTACGTACTGAGCCATACAAAAATGTGCTCATTGTTACCTCAAAAGTTTATTTGCTAGGTTAGGTGAGGATGCCTTTTTTAAAAAAAATTAAAGTTTTATTGTGCTCCTCAGTGATCATTTCTGGCACAAGCAGAATTTGGCAAAGTTGTGTGAAATAAGGCATGCTTTAAAAAAAACATCATACCTGTACAGTGCCTAGTTCTCTGGGTAAGTGTTTGATATTTAACTAATTTCAGTTTGAATAAACATTGAACCTACTGCACATGGGGCTGGGGCCTGATTTTGAGCTACAGTATATTTTGAGAATCTGTGGGGAGGAAACTCATACAGAGAACATCCTCTCAACACCAGCCACCTCACAGCCCTTCCTCGCCCACCAAAGCTATCTTCCAGCAAGCCTTACAACCCACCAATGTATCTTTGCTGTTGCAAAAGTAATGGTAATGAGGAACATGTGGGCTCCACCCTCGTACTATCTCCAGGTCTGATGGCCCATTCCCTAAGTCTTCGGCAAGGTCTATATTTGTGGGTACTGCCAGTAAGGAGCACTGTTTCATGTTCCCCTCACCCCCATCTTCATAACTATTGTTTGAACAAGGATTGGCCAGCACCTTCATGTATCAGAGGGGTAGCCGTGTTAGTCTGAATCTGTAAAAAGCAACAGAGGGTCCTGTGGCACCTTTAAGACTAACTTCTGTTAGTCTTAAAGGTGCCACAGGACCCTCTGTTGCTTTTTACAGCTCCTTCATGAATCTCTAAACTTCCCTTCTTGAGGTATATAGTCTGGATTTTCTTGATAGCATAGCAATACACATAGCAGTGTAACCCAATCTAACTTACACATGTACGTTTTATATTACAATGAATTTTATTTGCAAACTGCAATTTTTGTGTGTTTGGGTGGAACTCACTGGAATACCAGGAGCAGATAACAGGAAAGCAGTTAGGGCCTGTTGAAGCCAAGGGGAGTCTTTCCACTGATGCCAATGGGCTTTGGATCAGGCCTTTCCTGTTCTCTATCATCAAATACAAAAATGTACTTGATCAGATTTGCATGTGAGCACTCACATGTGATGCCAGCCTTCAATGGAGGACAACAGACTTTCTCTTAGCCCTGGTATACACTATGAGTTTAGGTCAAATTTAGCAGCTTTAGATCGATTTAACCCTGCACCCGTCCACACGAAGAAGCCATTTTTGTCGACTTAAAGGGGTCTTAAAATCGACTTCTGTACTCCTCCTCAACGAGGGGATTAGTGCTGAAATCGACATCACTGGGTCGATTTGGGGGTAGTGTGGACGCAATTCGACGGTATTGGCCTCCAGGAGCTATCCCAGAGTGCTCCATTGTGACCACTCTGGACAGCACTCTCAACTCAGATGCACTAGCCAGATGGACAGGAAAAAGCCCCGGGAACTTCTGAATTTCATTTCCTGTTTGGGCAGCATGGCAAGCTGATCAGTACAGGTGACCATGCAGAGCTCATCAGCAGAGGTGACCATGGAGTCCCAGAATCACAAAAGAGCTCCAGCATGGACCAGACGGGAGGTACTGGATCTGATCACTGTATGGGGAGACGAATCCGTGCTATCAGAACTCTGTTCCAAAAGATGAAATGCCAAAATATTTGAAAAAATCTCCAAGAGAATGAAGGACAGAGGTGATAACAGGAACCCGCAGCAGTGCCGCATGAAAATTAAGGAGCTCAGGCAAGCCTACCAAAAAACCAAAGAGGCAAACGGCTGCTCCGGGTCAGACCCCCAGACATGCCGCTTCTATCATGAGCTGCATGCAATTCTAGGGGGTGCCCCTACAACTACCCCACCCCTGTATGTGGACTCCTGCAAGGGAGTCTCATGCAACAGGGATGAGGATTTTGGGGATGAGGAAGATGAGGAGGAGGAGGAGGAGGAGGATGCAAGTGGAGAAACCGTTCTCCCCGACAGCCAGGAACTGTTTATCACCCTGGAGACATTACCCTCCCAACCCAGGCTCCCAGACCTTGAAGGCAGAGAAGGCACCTCTGGTGAGTGTACCTTTGTAAATATAATACATGGTTTTAAAGCAAGTGTGTTTAATGATTAATTTTCCCTGAAGACTTAGGATGTATTTGCGACCAGTAAAGCTACTGGAATGCAGTCTAGCAACATCCATTCTTTATCTCTCTGTGTGCCTGTATCTGAAAAGAAATAATCCCCGCTGTTAGCTATGCGGTGGGGGGAGGGGTGAAGCGATCATCCCAGAGAATTGGGTGTAAGGGGGGGGGATTAGTTGGGTTTGTGCTGCATGTTAACCCGAAAACCACAGCCCCTCTTTTTAAATGGCCAACCCATTTTAAATAGTCAACCCAACTCTCCCTTTTTTTCCTCCCACAGCTGCAAATGTTTCAACGCTCCCCCTATCATCTCCATCCCAGAGGCTAGCGCAGATAAGAAGGCGAAAAAAACGCACTCGCGATGAAATATTCCCTGAGCTCATGCAGTCCTCCCGCACCGAAAGAGCCCAGCAGAATGCGTGGAAGCAGACAATGTCAGAGTCCAGGAAAGCACAAAATGAACGGGAGAACTGGAGGGACATGCAAGACGATAGATGGCTGGAGCAAGAGGAGAGGTGGCGGCAGCGTGATGAGAGGAGGCAGGATGCAATGCTGAGGCTACAGAAGGATTAAACTGATATGCTCTGGCGTATGGTTGAGGTGCAGGAAAGGCAGCAGGAGCACAGACCTCCGCTGCAGCCCCTGTGTAACCAACCTCCCTCCTCCCCAAGTTCCATAGCCTCCTCACCCAGACGCCCAAGAACGTGGTGGGGAGGGACCTCTGGGCACCCAACCACTCCACGCCAGAGGACTGCCCAAGCAACAGAAGGCAGTCATTCAATAAGTTTTGAAGTGCAGTGTAGCCTTGTCCTTCCCTCCTCCCCACCTCCACCACCCCACCTGGTGCTTCCCTCCTCCACTACCCCTCCCGGGCTACCTTAGCAGTTATCCCCCCATTTGTGTGATGAATTAATAAAGAATGCATGAATTTGAAACAACAATGACTTTATTGCCTCTGCAACCAGTGATCCAAAGGGGGAGGGAAGGGTGGTTGGCTTACAGGGAAGTAGAGTTAATCAAGGGGGCGGGTTTTCATCAAGGAGAAACAAACAGAACTTTCACACCGTAGCCTGGCCAGTCATGAAACTGTTTTTCAAAGTTTCTCTGATGCGCAGTGTGCCCTACTGTGCTCTTCTAACCGCCCTAGTGTTGGGCTGCATGTAATCAGCGGCCAGGTAATTTGCCTCAACCTCCCACCCCGCCATAAACGTTTCCCCCTCCACACATATTGTGGAGCACACAGCAAGCAGTAATTACGATGGGAATATTGGTTTCGCTGAGGTCTTACCGAGTCAGTAAACTGTGCCAGTGCGCTTTTAAACATCCAAATGCACATTCTACCACCATTCTGCACTTGCTCAGCCTATAGTTGAACAGCTCCTGACTACTGTCCAGGGTGCCTGTGTATGGCTTCATGAGCCATGGCATTAAGGGGTAGGCTGGGTCCTCAAGGATAACTATAGGAATTTAAACATCCCCAATGGTTATTTTCTGGTCTGGAAAATAAGTCCCTTGCTGCAGCCGATCAGACAGACCAGAGTTCCTGAAGATGCGAGCATCATGTACCTTTCCCGGCCATCCCACGTTGATGTTGGTGAAACGTCCCTTGTGATCCACCAGTGCTTGCAGCACCATTGAAAAGTACCCCTTGCGGTTTATGTACTGGCTGCCTTGGTGCTCCGGTGCCAAGATAGGGATATGCGTTCCGTCTATCGCCCCACCACAGTTAGGGAATCCCATTGCAGCAAAGCCATTCACTATGATCTGCACATTTCCCAGAGTCACTACCCTTGATAGCAGCAGCTCAGTGATTGCGTTGGCTACTTGGATCACAGCAGCCCCCACAGTAGATCTGCCCACTCTGAATTGATTCCCGACTGACCGGTAGCTGTCTGGCGTTGGAAGCTTCCAGAGGGCTATGGCCACTTGCTTGTGAACTGTGAGGGCTGCTCTCATCTTGGTATTCTGGAGCTTCAGGGCAGGGGAAAGCAAGTCACAAAGTTCCATGAAAGTGCCCTTATGCATGTGAAAGTTTCGCAGCCACTGGGAATCATCCCAGATCTGCAACACTATGCGGTCCCACCAGTCTGTACTTGTTTCCCGGGCCCAGAATCTGTGTTCCGCGGCATGAACCTACTCCATTACCACCATGATGTCCAAATTGCCAGGGCCCGTGCTTTGAGAGAAGTCTGTATCCACGCCCTCATCACTCTCGTCACCGTGCTGCCGTCGCCTTCTCGCCTGCTTTTGCAGGTTCTGGTGCTGCATATACTGCAGGATAACGCGCGAGGTGTTTACAGTGCTCATAACTGCCACGGTGATCTGAGCGGGCTCCATGCTTGCTGCGGTATGGCGTCTGAAGGAGAGCAGAGTGGCAGCGGAAGCGTGACGATGGTTTGCAGCCCTATTGCACCGTCTGCTGCCAGAGTAGGAGAGCAGAGTGGCAGCGGAAGCGTGACGATGGTTTGCAGCCCTATTGTACTGTCTGCTGCCAGCAGCACCCAGGACACAACAGCAGTGGCTGAGCTGAGCAGGCTGCACGCTTGCCGTGGTATGGCTTCTGCATGGAAAAAAGGCGTGAAACGATTGTCTGCCGTTGCTCTCACGGAGGGAGGGGTGACTAACGACATGTACCCAAAACCACCCGCGACAATGTTTTTGCCCCATAAGGCAGTGGGAGCTCAACCCAGAATTCCAATGGGTGGCGGATACTGCGGGAACTGTGGGATAGCTACCCACAGTGCAACGCTCCGAAAGTGGATGCTAGCCTCAGTACTGTGGACGCACTCCGCTGACTTAATGCGCTTAGTGGGGACACACACAATCGACTGTATAAAATTGCTTCCAAAAAAATCGACTTCTATGAATTCGACCTAATTTCATAGTGTAGATATACCCTTAGAGTGGCTCCCGAAGATCTGCTCCTTTAGCTGCCCAGCTTTGTATTTGGAGCAAAAGATGCAGATGTTGAATCTCATGCATTGCTTCTGATTGATACCTACACCAGTAATAGCTGTAGGGATGAAGCCATAGATAGCAGAGAGAAGGTAGCTGAAAATGAACCGAAAATGCCAGTATTTTATGCCAAGAAACTGTCATGGAGACTACTTATCTACAGTGAGTTACCCTAGTAGTCAATGGGACTACTCACATATACAAGTATGGGCAGGATCAGGGACTAAATTTGACATGACATAAATGAAGATCCTAAGCATATAAAAAGAGGTAAGGGAGACATAACAGGAATTATACGATTGCAAGGGTACCTGGGTCAGAAAGGCCAGTGCACCTCTCAATTGGCTGCCGAGTTCTTGTGGTGTTGGGTTTTTCCCCTTCTCCTTTTGTAGCTTAGTGGCAGAAGTGAGTTTTTGGGAAGGAACTGAATGAGGTCAGGCAGTTTGCTTTGTTTTGGGTGAGCATTCAAAGGAGCAGCATGGAAGAAGGTCCGTAGAAGGAAATGAAGGAGTAGTGGAGAGGGCAGGAAGTAGAACAGGTCAGGGATATAGGCAGGAGGTGTGTGGTATACAGCAAGGACAAGGGCTGAGATTTTCAAAGCCTATTAGGGTGTTCAACTTATTAATTCTAATGGAAATTTAGCTAAAACCTTTGAAGATCTCAACCAAGACAATTAAGCTTGATATGCAAGACAATAGGGAGCCAGTATGGAAGTAAACCACGTTAAAATAAAAACATTTGCTCCAAATGCTGCCCCTCACAATAGCATTACTACATCAAAAACCAATCATTTGGGTTTGAGAGATCTTGCTGTATGTTGCTGCTGCTCTTGTCTGTCTGGTAATTATAAACATGTTTGTTAGGCTGTGAAAAATAATGGGTTGGTTTCTTTCTTTTTTTTTCAAGAAGTGTAGTGGCTAGAATAGATCACCATGAAAGTTGGGCTTCCTGACATACCACAAATATGTATCCTATATGATGAGTCTAGGCTCCAGGGGCTGTCAAAAGAAAATCTCTTGGGTTATTTTTTTATCACATTGACAGCAAAGACTGCTCTCCTGCGACACTAGAAAAAAATGTGAAGCTGACAGTACAAGAATGAATTGCTTCTTTAATAGAAAGAAGCTGCATCAAGCAAGAAGGTAATCCACAGGCTGTGGGAGGAGAAGATAAATATGAATGTATACATGAACAATCTTTCCTATACTGAGAGTCAGAGGTCATTCTTCTCCTTTTTTTTTTTTCTTTCTTTCTGTCTGCTCCAGGGAAGTATAAGATTTTCTTAGGTTTCTACACTTTCTGCTTTACTAGTGATTACCATGTATATATTATTTGTACCTATCTGAACTTTTTACATAAAAACACCATCTCAAACTTCTTTTTTAATCCTATATCATTTCACGCTGTCCCTAAAATGGTGTTTAATCAATGACATGGATATAAGTCCCTCACTTACCCAATTCACAAGAGGTATCAGAAAGCCTAAACTGTTTCTGCTTTAAAACCTCATGCCAAGCAGCAGTATTAAATGTTTAGCAGTTGACTTGCAAGGTTCTCTTATCATCTTTGACTTTAATGCCCTGGATTGAATACTCCTTTTTGGTGCTCTTTTGTTTCTTCGGCTCTTAGACAGTGTATAGAAATGGGCAACATTTTGATCTGTAGCTATTTAAAATGTAAACTTGCTAGCTTGGAAGCATATGTTTGAGACGATTGTTCAAATAATAAATGAGAGGTACAGTTGGAATTGTTTCCCTACAATTGCAGGTTCTGGAGACCTGGTGCAACCAAACCTAGTGAAATTATTTTGATTCACCTAGGTATTAGTCCTTCATCATAACTCAGCTTCATTGCTCCTATTAAGTTCACAGTGAAGAATGAGAGGAAAAAAGATTAAATTTATGCTAGTGTGTTGACAGCAAATTCTGACTGTGTGAAGCAAGAACTGAGCCACTGTTGAAATTTAGGGTAAGGTTATGACTGAGATTATATGATCTTACACTCGGTGAGACTTTCTTTGGTCTCAGAGAGAGTGTGGAGACTGGTAGCTTTCTGCTGCTCTACCCATACATGTTTCTATTTAAAAGTCAGCTTTGTGCAAACTGAGGGCTTGTCTATACTTACGCGCTGGTTCGGCGGCAGGCAATCGAACTTCTGGGTTCGATTTATCGCGTCTTGTCTGGACGCGATAAATCGAACCCAGAAGTGCTCGCCGTGGACTCCGGTAATCCTGCTCGGCGCGAGGAGTATGCGGAGTCGATGGGGGAGCCTGCCTGCCGCGTCTGGACCGCGGTAAGTTCGAACTAAGGTACGTCGACTTCAGCTACGTTATTCACGTAGCTGAAGTTGCGTACCTTAGTTCGAATTGGGGGGTTAGAGTAGACCAGGCCTGAGAGATGAAAGTGGAGTATAAAATGGAGTTAAAATAAGGGGAACAGTCCTGTAGTGAGCAAGAGATGGATTGACAATTGCATAAATCTTTCCCACCTCTAGATTCTATGATGTAGCACTCTATAGTCCCATATCTAAAAAATGTGTCTAAATCACCTTAAATTAGGACAGCTAGCAACAGACTACACAGGCAAACTTTGAAGTGAAAAGAATAATTTCACAGGGGAATAAAATAAATAAATTCTCAATCTTAACTAGGGAGAGGCTACTTCATCTCCATGGTACTGGAACTAGGTTTTTAAAATTCCAACTAAAAACCATTACAACTTGTGAAATTTTGTCTTCCCCTCCACATCTTCCTAGGCTAGTCTACGCAGGCATCCAAGTCCCATGTTCTCACTAGAGGGCAGAACATAGGGGAAATGTGCAGTTGTGCATGTAGCATAACCACTGGCCACACCATTAAGTCAATAATATAAGCTTATGACTTGCCATCCTGGTGGAGGAGACTGTTCGGAACAAACCTCTTAAAGCAAATAGGTCCAGTAACTTCTAAAATAAAGTAAAAATTTCTGAGCCCCATGCAAGAAACAAATAAATCACTCTCTAGGAAGGTAAGGAAGCATGTTTTAATAAAGGCAATAATGTCCACTGAAGCACACCATAGGTCAGAGGTCAAATGAGGATGATGTATGGAATTCAAGGGCTTTTTTTTTTTTGTCTTGGAGGAGAGTATTGCATATTCTATACATGGTTTCTCCTACCCATGTAAACAACCTAGCAATCATTTAATCATACATTTAAAAGGTTGGCCTGCCTGACATTCTCCTAACCTTCACCTACAAATCAAGCTCTGCCCACTTGAGAAACAGCATTCTCTTCCAAACCGGGTCATTGCAATATTGTACAGATCTTCATAATGTGATGTTCTTGTGATGGGTTGGACCCCTCTTCTGGGATGCCACCTGATGTACTGAGATTTCACTGAGCCTGCCTGCTCTCCTAGCCTGGGCTCCCTCTCCCTGTTTTGCTGAATTAGGCTCTCCGTCCTCTGGCAGCACACACACAGGTAGGGATGCACCAGCTTTAGAATCACACAGAGTCTGCAAACAGCTCTCTATGAGAAGACTCCGCTAGTGCAGCTCCCCTCTGGAAAGTACACCCAAAATAATATTGTCTTGTACTGTAGAGAAATTTATACAACGTAAGCTCATAAATTCGCCCCCTCCCTCAATGTGGAGGAAGATATGCAAAAATTTTTGCCCCCCGTCCCGTTAGAAATTGCACAAACTGGGTTTTATAATAAACAAGTTTATTAACTATAAAAGGCAGATTTTAAGTGATTATAAGGGATAGCAAACAGAACAAAGCAGATTACCAAGCAAATAAAACCAAACACACATACTAAGCTTAAGATCTTAAAGACTGGTTTCAAGAAGTAATTTCTCACCCTAAATGTTGTTTTAGGCAAGTTGCAGAATTTCTGTAGCTTAGAGGCCTAGTTATTTCTCTTTACAGACTAGACTCCTGTCTTAGTCTGGACTCAGCCCTTGCCTTTCCTCTCAGCTTAGTTCTTTAGACTGCTGAAAGTACCTGAAGAGCCATTCTTCTTCGGCAGGAAGGCAATGGAGAAAAGTCCTGTTTGCCTTTCTCCCCAAACTTAAATAAGATTTACATAAGTCTGGAATCTTTTGTTTCCCAGTCTTGACCGCTCTCTCCTTTTAGTGGAAAATTACTAGAGATCCACGATAGTATTTAGTACCAGGTGACAGGACCACCTGACCTAGTAGTGTCACCGCTACATCCCAGGATGCCTCTCAGGAATGAGAGAGATTAGTATCTTCAAAGTCTAATTGTTTCTTTTTAATGGCCCATCACGGGTGGTCTGTTGTCTGGTGGGTCTGTCCCAAATACACACACAGTTGTGATTGTTACATAGTCAATATTCCTAACTTTAGATAAAGAAATGATACATGCATAACAATTGGATAATCACATTCAATAAATGATAACCTTTCCAATGATACCTTACAAGATGCATCTTGCATAAAATATCCGTTATGCCATATCCATATCATAAGCATATTTCCAAGAGAATATGGGGTGTAATGTCACAGTTCTCTTCACTTTCTTGTGTGTTTTGATGAGCCGCAAAAGAAATCTAACATTTTAAACTACCATTTTTAGGCTTCAGAGTCAACACAACTTTTAATGAATGGAGGCAGTTCACACCACTCAGAATTACTCTTTCTATATGCCTGCAGTCTTGGGTGAACACTGTTGCATTGGTTTACACCCAGGTCACAATCTGAAGATTCTGTCTGCAATCATAAAGGTTTCAAGTAATAATTTATAAAAGGAACTCTAGAGAACAAGACGGCAGCCTCCGAGGAGAAAGAGGAAGGTGGGGGGGAAGCCATTGCTAGCCAGACAAATTACATTCTTGCCCATTCCTTTTTCAGTTCCCTCTTGACTATATTATTCTTCCCCTCTCCCTTGATACTGTCAAATGTTTAATAATTTTATATTATAGTGTGATGGGCACCGTCTTAGCCGACACACCAGGGACCTCTATAGCTAAAAGCATGAGTTGCTACAGTCTGAGCTGAAGAGCCAATACTCTGTAATTAGGTGCAGCAACAAATCCATATCCTCTATGGATTGTCATAAAGGGGGACTATGGGGTAGATAAACCCAACATTGTAACAGCCAGGAAAGAGTTGATATATGAACCAATTAGTACTCCAGCTGAATTGACGGGGCCAATTAGAAACAGCTCACATAAAGGCTGCTGCTCAGGCAGAGAAAGGTGTCTGCCAGAGGCTGAAAGTTGCCTTGATGTGTCTTAGTAGCAGGTTGGGAAGAAACCATACAAGGAGACAGAACTCCAGAATTGGAGGAGTGAGGTCCACAGCACTGTGAGAGACTCAGACAAACAGCAAATAAAGTAGGAGCAGCACAGGGAAGCGGCGAGAGATTGGAAGGAGCAGGTGTTAGCTGCCTAATACAAGTTCCTTGGGCGGTAACCCAGAGGGGAAGGCTGGCCTGAGTTCCCCTTCCCCAGCAAGAGAAGCACAAACCTCAGGATTAAAAGAGGTAAAAACTGATAGTCCCAGATGGGGCTGAAGACAATTAAACTGTTTTTTTTCTCAATGTATTTTTATTTCTGGAAAGGTGACCTGGCTGAAGGGTTGGCCCATAGAAGCTGCAGACCGCTGGAGAACTAGAACCAGACAACAGGGGATGGTAGAGTACAAAAATTCCTGCAATGCCACACTCTGGCTCATGGGGGCACTCTGGTGATGAGTTCCCCCATCACAGTGACATGTAACACCCACTCACAAATGGGTTATAGTAATACCTCCAGTCTAGGAACAGGTGGGTCCCATCTGTGCTAGGTTCTGTACAAATATTTATTTACAGTCCCTGTCCCAAAGAGCTTACGATCTAAAATGTCTTCCTTTCTTTGATTCCATTTGTTCCCCTGGAGCCCAGACTCATGCTGTCCTGGTCCCTCTTGATTCCCACCCTTTTCTCTCTGGATATGTCTATACAGCAATTAGACACCCATGGCTGGCCCTCCCAGCCAACTCGGGCTCACAGGGCTCATTGCTGGATAGATTTCCAGGCCCGGGCTGCAGCCTGAGCTCTGGAATTTTCCCACCTGCTCTGGTTATTGTTAATAAACGCATAGTCTTTATACTCAGCTCAAGTCTCAGAATAAATAGGTGTATAACAGTTAACACTAGAAAAAGCCTTTAAAAATATTGGTTCCAGAAAGAAGAGTGTTGTTTTTTTCAATAGCAACAATTTAGATAAGTATGTACCCTCTGCCCAACCAGAATTCCACTTAAATACAAACTTTTTATTATAAGAGGTTTGTCTCTGACCTATCTTTGCTCTAAAGTAAAGTAACTGAAAAAGTTTTAAAAGGCACGTAGTATGTGTAAGGTCCCTCAACAGGGAGTTTAAGGGAATAAGAGACTATACATGAGTTCACAATGTTAACAGCTATTAGCCACCTCTTTATTTCTCAATTTAGCTGCCAAAAACCTCCTTTTGTATTTTGGCGCTTTCAAGGGGTTCCACCCAGGGCTTCCTGATCATAGACGTCTTCCATAAACACACTTCCCTTTAACGTACACCATGGGGATCACTCTATCTATATACATGGATAAAACTGCACTATTCGCTAAATGCTTTACTGCTTTGCAACCATATGTTGAACTAAAATCTGGAAACTAGAGTGAAAGCTTCACTCATTTGAGCTAATGAATAGAAGAACCATTGCAGTTACCACATGCTTTTTTAAATGGTGAGTGGACAAATGCTATAAATGGCATAGTGGAATATAACTTGTCAATTTATATTAGCAAGGGTAGTTCAACTTTAATTTATAAGACTTCATCAGAGCTGGTCCCAAGGATGTGTGAATTGGCAGCTGTATATGAAATATTCTTGTTGATAAAGCTCACCTGGCTGAGAGAGCACCAGAGCTGGGAGTGGCAGGAAAGAAATGGAAAACAAGAGTGTATGGCGTGCCTTTAGGCCAGGGGGTGAGCAAGTGGGTGGATATGGCAATAGCCTTAGCTCAGGGAGAAGTGTGTGAGTAGTGGGCATCTCAGTTGCTTAGATACTATGGTAATATACAAGGTATGGAAACCAGCAAGATAGTGGGGAGGCGCAGGGGACAAAAGAAATGATGGGCCCCTCTCTCTATACAAGTGATTCTCAAATTTCCTCTGAATAGATAGCAGTCCAGTGTACTGATGTCTGTGTATGAACACTCTTATTTTGAAATAAGTGTCCTATATCAATTTACTTTTAAGTTGGTTAAAAAAAATTAAGAAAATGTATATAGGACAGGGCACATTCCACTTGGTACCGTGGTATATTTTATAGTTATTTAAATCATGTGTTTTGATTGCATAAAATAAACGGGGTTATTTTCAGCCTTCATACGTGTCTTCTTGGATGGAAGTTATTCTGTGTTGCTGATCGTTAAACTGTGCAACAGGTCACAGCAATGTGTCCTTTCTGCAAATGACCTGGCGTGCCCAGTAATCCTTCTCAGTGAACGTAGCTTTGTGCACAACAGCCATATGGAATTTCTCTTACATTCTCATGGGCTTCTGTCCTGCCAATTCAGGAGATGAACTTCTTGGCTCACACTAAATTCCAGAAAATCCTTCCCTGTGGATTCAATGGCAATAGCTATCTCAACAACCTTCTTGAATGTAAGCGCTGATACAGTCAGTAACTTCTTTTGGATCTGGTCATTATATAATCCAGAGACAACTGGTGATGGAGTGCATCACTTAATGTTTATCTGAACTGACAATGCTCTGACACCTTCCTTAGAGTAGCAATGAACTGTGCTACCCACTCTCCACTTCCCTGATGTTGCTGATGGAACCGATATCATGCTGCTATCGTTGATGGGGTAAGAGAAAAATGTTCCTGCGTTGCTGCAGTAACTGTGATGTACGTGGCAGTTCCGGGCACAGATGGAGACAATAGGTCACACAGCAGTCCATATGCCTTCAGACCCATCACTGTCAGCAAGGTTGCAACTTGTTGTTTATCTGGAATGGAATTCAGGCTAAAAATTGCTCAAACTGTTTGAGGTACACCACCCGTTATTCACTGTTTTTGTCGAATTCACTAACATTGCCCACAAAAGTAGCCATTTTTCTGCCCCCCCCCCCTGCACTTCACAGCCTCCCAGACATATTCTCTTCCAAAGGAAAACTGTTTTATTTTTTCTTTACTGAGCACTGTTTGCACTTAATCTCCTTTTTCTGGCTGGGTGCTTACACTGCAGAATCACTCTTTTGATTGTACTTAGGCTCCCACTGCTGGCTGTAGACCCTCAGCACAGGCTAAAGGTTGTCTCTCTCCCTAGCTTTCATAAGAACAAATATGGCTGTTCCCGCCTCACTGCTTTGTCTCTGGCAGCCACCTTCTGCTTTCTCCTGCCCTTATTTGCTTGCTGGCTCACACTGTCCCTTACCGCGAAAGTAGCAGTCTGCCACCTTGTGCCTTTAGGTGAACTTTTTTCCTTTTATTATCGGTTATTTATGTGCTTCCTTTTTCTTTTACTATGTGCAGGCAGGAGAGCATTAGACATTTGTGGGCTAAAAAATCCTCATTGCCTATGGTCTGTTTGGTAGAGTAGAGAAGGAGATAACACAAGGGGAGCTGATTTAAACACAGCTGTCTGCTGTGGTGGCTTTATTGCTGTGGCAGCAAAACAGAAACCAAGACAAAAGTGAGGCTTTGCGATGGGCGGAGTACAAAGTGCCCAAACATTTAAAGGGACAGGACATCAAAGTGACCCATGTTACTACAGAAAAAAAGTCTTGGGAATGCCCTTCCATCTAACTTTATAGAAAGGAACGGTGGTTGTGACTGTCCCATTTCTTTCAGACTTATTCCGTTCACTTGGGTGACATGACCTGTAGGATGAAAACTCATGTTCAAAAAGGATTTTTTTCTTCCAAGGAAATAACTCATTCCTTGAATTTCAATCTTCTTGACCACACAGAAATTGGGGCTTCGGGAAACATTTCCAAACAAAAAAGACGATTGAGCTTTGGAATAGTTTTCCAAGGAAACTTGTGAAGTCTCGCTGCTTTAAAATTAGACTGAATAAAGCACCTCAGAATATGTTGTGGAGAGCAACACTGCCTTGGTAAGAGGTTGAACAAGATAATATTAGGTTAGCATGAGATCTTCCATCTATAACTTCTGGGATTCTTTAGGAACCTCATAAACAGGTTGAATTGTTGAAATCTTTTCCCGCAAGTCTCATTTAATTTAAAAGTAGAAAAAAAAGTGTAGATAATGATGGTTCCACAGAACGGCTAGGAATTTTTTTTTAAATGAAACCTTTAGGAAAGGAAGAGACCACTGTAGTCTTCAATGGTAACAGGAATTTATTTATTTATTACCAGGTGGGGAGCAGTTTGTCTCAGGATACGCCTACACTATGATTAAAAAAACCTGCAGCACCAAGCCTCCAAGCCCAGGTCAGATGATTCAGGCTTGCAGGGCTCAGGTTGCAGGGCTAAAAATTGCAGTGTAGATGTTCGGGCTTGGATTGGAGCCCAGGCTCTGAAACCCTCCCCCCTTGCAGTGTCTCAGATCCCAGACTCCAGCCTGAGTCTAACTTTCTACACTGCCATTTTATAGCCCCACAGCCCAAGCCCCATGAGACCAAGTCAGCTGACCCAGGCCAGCTGTGACCATGCTGCAGGTCTTTTGTTGCAGTGCAGATGTACCTACAAGGCCTTGATTCTATAATATTGCTTTCTCTATGTTATCGGGGGAAGTGAGGATTATTCTATGGAAAATTTAGTTCTAACCCAACACATGTTCTCTTTCTTGCTCTGTGGAAACCATTCTATGACTTTTCAGGCACTGCAAGGCATGGCAGAGGGTGAGTTTTTATGGCTATTGTTGCATACTATACTATTTACATAGTAGTAAGGCAGAGCATTTCTTGCAACAGTAAGTCATACACTTGTAAACACGAGGATCAACTAGGGAAAAGACATCTTGGGTGGTGAGAGTGGCTTTAAACATGACAGATAAAATATACAGTGAATTATTCTTTATATTTTGTGTAGAATAACTGGTATTTTATTAATTGTATTGAAATCACAGTTTCTCCAGTCTCTTCTGTTGTAAGAAACATGGCCTGAAGCTAAATCTTGAGATCCTTTAAATATTTGGCAGTACATTTTTTCTGGAACAGCTGGATGCAGTTAATAGGCATATACTTGCTGCCAGAGCAAGCAAATTTGTAATCCCTCTCATGCTTACAATATGAACTGTTCTCATATAGGCCCCAGAGCACATAATCACTGAGTATGTTCTTACTGTCTTACAAGTTTTTTGTTCTCCCCCTTCACAAAGTTGTGCTTATGGGAGATGCTAAATCTATTTTGTTCTTCTAAGACATGCTTTGCTTTAATTATAGTGTATGTTGTTTATGGGGATGAGTAAAAGATAAAGCTCAGGAATCTGCATAATAGCCTTTTCAAAATTATAAAATATATAAGAATCTACTATATCTGACTTGCTTTTGGGGCATCATTTGAAATGCAGAATCATTGCTCGTGTTACAGTTATGCAGTGATATGTAATATTCACAGAAGTATCTATTGCACTGAGCATCAGCCTGACAGGTAGGGAAATGATGATTTTTAATAGCAGTTTGCAGCAGAAGCTCATCATTCCTGGTAAACTGAAATCAAGTTATTCATAAGTGATCACTCACAAGGTGTCGGTGACAATGTGGCGTTTTATCATTGGAATAAAGAATCAACCCAACGAGGCACGAGCATGCTTGGCTCACCTTCTCATCAGAGAGCCCTCAGCACCCCCCAGGGAGATGCTCAGTGACTCTCTGGATCAGATACTAAATTATAGAAGCAAGTTAAAAGCAGAGCTGGCTGGAAAAAACATTTCCCAGAAAAACTTAGATGAAAAAGAATTGTTCACAATTTCACTGGAATCTTTCAACTTTTTAGTAAAAAAATTGAAACCCCAAAATTTTGATTTGGAAACGCTACGTAGTTTCTCATAAGAGTTGTAGTACAGGTGCAGCGTGCCAACATTTTATATGGGCTCCCTTTCTCAACTATACCTCCCATGATGCACCATGATTTTCCCCTCTTGCTGAGTTGCCATGGTGCATTATGGGAGATGTAGTCTGGTTGGATTACCTGGCCAAAAGAAGAGAACTGGGGCATGAAGTAGCTGAACTACAACTACTGTGAGGCATTGTGGCAGCATATATGAATAAAAATTTGTCCATTTTTGGGTGGTTTGTTTTGTTTTTGACAAAATCAGAATTTTCCATAGAAAGCAAATACTTTTTGGGGGGGGGGGGGGGAAATTGTATTGAAAACCTAATTTTCTGTAAAAACAATTTTGACAGCATTTGTAACCAGCTTTGCTGAGAAGAGATCTATATATTAAAACTTATGGACAGTGTTTAGAAAAATGACCTGTAACTTTCTTTAAATTTCACTTATAAATTCTATCATTTAGTCCTACATTCATAAACCTTTCCCCCCCACACTTCCATGCTTTGTCTTTCGTTCTTCAAACTGATATTTTAATATAAAATGTATGTACCTGAACACACTCATATAACTGCAAAAAGATCAGCTGGATCCACTTATTTGCAAACAATCTAACATTTGACAACACTCCCCCCCCACACACACACACAATTCTCAACTAGTATTGACTTTTATTGCTGGAATATAGCCTTTAATAAGAACACACTTTATATGTTGAAGAGTAGCCTGGCTTTCTACCAAGTATACTTGCTATGCTATACAGACATCTCTCTGCTTAAAGGGAAGACTAAACACTTCCTCTGTATTTTCCTCCTTTTTTGGATTTGTCAGTTTGCATTGAAAGCAGACATTTATACAGCAATACAAGCTAGCAGGCTTTTATGAATTGCATGGTTATTATTGCTTTCCTCCATACTGATACAGCAAACGGATCATTTCAGCCTAAATGAATTTGAATTTAGTCTCAGGGAACAACAAAACCGGAAAGCATAACTAAGTGTCCATGAGAAAGCATACAGTGTATCCTCTCTGCACAGTCTGCATTATTATAGGCAGGGCTAGTAGCCTGCCTACAGTTAATATTGCCTGGACATTTCCTTTATAAAACTCTGTTTCCAGTTATTTATAACTTTGCCAAGCTTAAATCATTTGGGCTGAAATTTTCCATGCTGGGTGTCTGCCTCAGGCTGAGTTGGGGGGTTTGTTGTTGGGTTTTTTTGTGTTTTTTTTGGAGGGGGGAAGGGGAGAGGTAGGGGTTGTTTTTTTAACATTTCAAAAAAAATGGTTCCACATTTGCAAGAACAAGAGTAGGGAAATACGTTTTGAAAACTGGGGCGGTATCATCAGTTTGCTGTTTCTATGGGAATACTACCCAAATTTGATCAAGTTATGAGCCTCTGGAAAAAAAATCTGTTTTCATATGCTCAGATTTATTATAACTTGGCACCTAAATTCTGCAAAGATTTTCTACTCGGAGCACCTGTGACTGGCCTGGCCTGCCCATGCATGGTCCCCACAGAACAGAGCATGTGCCATCCCAGAGCTGTCAGGTCTGAGCTAGGCTTTCCCTGCAATTGTTGCTCCTAGTGGCTGTGGGCTGCTGTGATGCTTAGTGGCCTAGAAGCAGTGCTTTCATATAGGGTGCCAAAGATCCTGGGTTCTCATCTCACTGGTTCCATGGCTCAGGAAGTGAAACAATCTCAGAACTGAGAGCAGGAAGTCTGTCCCTCGCCGTGCTTTCAGTGCTCCTCCTACTGACTCCCAGGTAGCCTAGAAGAGGAAGTAGAGGATGTACAGGGAGTAGCAGAAGGAATAGATTGAGACAGAAAACTGGCAAGAGGAAGACACTAGGAGTTGGGGGGGGGGGAGAGATTGGGATTGGTTGGAAAAGGAGACAAATTTAGGAGCGTGGAAGTGGGGATGGTTGGAGCTGAGATTTTTCAAAGGACTTGAAGGAATCTGGATGTCCAGTTATCCCTAGAAATTAATGGGCATCCAACTCAGTTAAATAGCTTTGAAACTTTTACCATGAATTCTGTATCCTCCATTTTCTCCCTGAAAAATAATAGAAATAATCTTCTACCAGTTGTGAGGGTCTCCGGCCTTTATCATGCATTCACCTGCTGACCAACATTTTCTTCATCACAATTAAGGGCCTGAGCCTGGAAAGGGTTAAACTAAAGTGTTTAAGTGGGTGAAAGCATGAACAGCTCTACGGTGCTCAAGTTGACACAGCAGAAACAAAGTAAAGTCCATTATAAATGGCATGTCTGCTATGCATAGACCCCAGGTTGTGGCAGCCAGGAAGGGTTTAGTAGATGCCCCAGCTACCTCTCCAGCTGCAACTAACTGGCCAATTAACCACAGCTGGGGTAAAAGGCTGTGGCTCAGACAGGAGAGGGTAACTGCTAGAGAGACTAAGTGTTTCCTGAGAAAGTTCCTTGGTAACAGACTGGGCGAAAGCTGCAGAGAGACAAAACATAAGGCAGAGGGCACTGGAGAAAGCAGCTCCATGACAGATGTCTTCAGAGAGGTAAAGGTAGGAAGCAGCGCAAGGAGCTACAGAGGGACAATAAGAAATAGATCCTTGCTGCTTATCAGAAGGGCCCTGGACTAGACCCCAGAGAAAAAGTCTCAGCCTGCGTTCCCTACCGCCCCCCTCCAAGGCTGGACCTAGACCAAATGGCACCCCAGTCAAGGAGCATCTTTGGTGCTCCCTACCCCATTTGTTTCCCATCAAATTTGACCCTTGCAGCAAACTAGATTGCAATTGAACTTTTTGCTTCCTATGGTGAGCCCCTGAAGGCTTCTTCTTTTATTTTCTATGGGGGAAAACAGACGGTATTAGGGAAAGCAAAAGTCTATGTTCTGCAGTCTTAGACAGTCATCAAACATTACGTGTTAAGCATGATAAAAGAAGTAAAAGTATTTCTTTTATATTGTTGGGTAGACAGGCATTCAATAGATCTCTATGGCGTCTCATTAAATACGTCCTTTATTAGTTGCTACTTACTCTTCAAGTCTTAAAACACAACTACACTTTCACAATAAAACAAGATTCACAATATCACAGCTGGGCTCTCACTTCACTTCAGTTTGTTCTTATTGTGATGTTGCACTCCATATTCTTTATGGAAATATGCTTATGATACTGATATGACATAACTGAGATGTACTTTATGCAAGATGGATCTTGTAAGATACCATTGGAAAAGTTATAATTTACTGAATGTGATTATCCAATTTGTATGCATATATCATTTTTGTATCTGAAGCTGGGAATATTGACCATGTCTCTGTATTTCAAATGTGCTACGTTGGATGAGGCCAAACAATGTTAGTGGCTTATTGAAGAAATGCACACAAGCATAAGGAGTACCCCAGGAACTGTGTGCAATAGAAACCTCTCAGAGATAGCTCTACACAATGGGCACTGTTTGATCCAGGTCAAAGGAAAAAAGCTTTCCAGCAAGTGGGGGAAGATATCAAAGAGAGATAATGATACCGTGAGGGGGCCTCACTCTCCCTACAACACACCTGGAAACACCTTAGGAACAAAAACTGAACGGTGGAAAGTGATGGTCCCAGGCTGGAAGGAATTTTAGCCTGTGTAAGAAAACCTGGGAAAGACAAAGCAATTTAAGACTCTGCCAGCCTGTTTATCATTCAGGATACAAATTAGCAAATTCTTACCCTATCTAGTGTGTCAAGCTTAGTTCTGTATTTTGTTTTATTTGCTTAGTAATCTGCTTTATTCTGTTTTCTATCCCCTGAACCACTTAAAATCTGCCTGTTATAGTTAATAAAATTTTGTTTTGCTTGTTAGTAAACCCAGTTTATGCAATTTCTAATTGGGAGCGGGCGGGGGGCGTGTGTGTGCAAGAAGTCATGCATATCTCTTTTCACATTGAGGAAGAGGGTGAATTTTATGAGCTTGTGCTGTGCAGATATTTCTATACAGTGCAAGACAGTATTATTTTGGTTTTGTCTCCCAAAAGGGGTGGGCATGTGAGTGCTGCGGGAGCCATCTCACACAGAGCTGACTTCAGTCTGTGTCTGTAGTCGGGTGTGGCCCCACCTGTGTGTGTGTGTGTGTGCTGCAAGAGGCCGGAGAGCCTAATTCAGCAAAGCACGGAGAGGGAACCCAGGCTGGTTGAGCAGGAGAGGCTCAGTTAAACTCCAGTACATCAGGTGGCATCCCGGATGGGGGAGGGGTTCAACCCGTCACACTTACATCTGACTGGCTGACAATATTCTACGAGGTTGGAGGAAAATGTGGTTCTCAAAAAGTCTGGAAGGTTCCAGGAGATTCTACAAAGGTCCAGAACATTCTAGGAGGTTAGTGAAAAATGAGTCCACGTATGAAATACCTGAAACATTTAACTTCAGACATTCTATTTTCCCTTTTGTCGTGAACAAAAACAGCACCCTGAGCCCGGTGCCCCCAATCCCGGCTAGGGTGATCAGCTGTCCTGATTTCATAGACAGTCCTGATTTTGGGGTCTGTTTCTTATATAGGCTCCTATTGCCCCCCCCCCCACCTCCTGTCCTGATTTTTCTCACTTGCTGTCTGGTCACCCTAATCCCAGCACCCCCAACACCAGCAGCCCACGTGGTTGCACCTGAACCAAGACTGAAGAGGTGGGATAAGGTCAGTGAACTTCAGGGTTTGTTTGGACTTTTCTGTTACCTTGGAAGGGATGAGGCTCCAAGTAACCTGTCTGGAGGCCTGAGTTGAGAAAAGGAATAGACCTCAGAGTGGCCCAAGCTGTGACCCATGAGGCAACAGAGACAGAGGGCCTGCTACATTGCACCCAGCCGCAAGGATGCACACCAGCTAGTGAATGACTTTTCAACAGGGCTTACTGCTGCTTCTGCTGAATTTAATGCAAATTTTACCATCTGGCTTCAATGGAAGCAGGATCTGGCTCTTAGGATCTGCCTACACTACAGCGGCATAGCTACAGCACTGTGCCACTATAAACCATAGTGTAGATGTTGCCTGCATCAACAGAGGAGGGTTTTCCATCGATGTAAGTCATCCACCTTTCCTGTCTGTGTCTACACTGAGAGTTGGGTCAACCTAACTATACTGATCAGGGTGTGAATATTCTTTTCAGCCCTGAAAGATGTAGCTAGGTCGACCTACGTTTTAGATGTAGACCAGGCCTTAGTCTCATTCCTCACTTTCTTAATAGATGTGGAGGTATTTATTATCTTACACAAAACAGTTGACAAGACCAGTAAATCCCTGATTGGATTTACAGCCTAGTGCTTTCCTTGTCTAAATTAGAATTCATCAACATCTCTGGACTTCAGTCTGTTAGAAAAAGAAATTGGGTTGTTTCAATTGGACTCTACCTGGTTTTTGCCTGGAATATTATACCTTCTATTCCCTCTCCTTCTGGTTTTTTTTTTTTTTAAAGGTTAATCTTGCAACTGAATCCAAATTTCTATGAGTGTTTCTATCCTATTTTAAATGATAGTCACATTTTAGAGCCACAGATAAAATTCAGTTGTTTCTTGTTTTGCCCCTTAGAGCCTACAGAAAATTCCTCAGCTGAAGATTTTTTTGGGGAGGGAGGGTGCGTTGGGTGTTTGTTGCATGGCATGTGCTCAGTTTTCTTGGCTCTTTATGCTGCAGCAGTAAGCAAAGGGATTATTCCATCCACATTCTTATCATTGCCAACAGCGGAACAAGATCTAGTGCTATGTTAGTTCCCCCACCTGCTACAAAATAGCTTTTTGAGCATCTATTCATTTCTAGGCTAAGATACAACATGCTGCTTTCTAGTCACATTCATTGCTGTAACCAAGAACTATTTCCCATCTTCTTTTTAAAGTTATCTGACCTGGGGTTTTGCAGTTTCTTTAGCTTTTGCATGTACAAAGGACTCTCATTCAAAGTTAAGTGTGTCTCTGTAGGCTGGTTCCATCATAAATTCTAAAAGCTTCTTCAACTATGCACCTTTAAGGATAGGGATTATTGTTACTGTGAACGGCTATTCTAATAAAATGATGTAAAATGGGTATGGGAGTGACAGGCATATTTGCCTAGAACATGCCCTATGTGAATATATGATCTTAGATGGCTCAACAGAATCTGATTGAGCTGAGTGCCATGCAATAGTGCCTTCTCTACAACCAACTTGAGTGCTTATTAAATATTACAGCACACATCCACAGAATTGGCTTATGGCATAAGTGCAAAGTTCTCCAGCATGGTGGTATAACCCACTGGTCAGCATGCACTAGCATCCCCTTCTGCTCACTCCACAGAGGATGTGGTTCTGTTATTGCTTTCAGTTAGAGTCTTTAGCTCAAGCTACAGAGACTCATGCGTTCAGCTCTAGTGGTCACCAGTTTATCCCCCAGGGAGGTGCCCAAGACACGTGTTCTATGAAATTCTGAACACAGAGAACTCTGAGTCTCTGGCGTCTTTCAAATCTCAGATGCTTCCCTCTCCTCTAGACAGACTTTAGCAAGCGTGTTCGTGAAGCCAGTCCCTCTTCAGAAGAGACATAGAGATCCTGAGTGGGGCCGAGCACCTGCAACTCATTGACTCTAGAAAAAAAATACAGGTGCTCAACACCCCTCCGGATTTGACCCATTGGGAGAAAATATCCTTTAAAAAAGTGGGGAGGAGGGGAAGGAATGTCTTCCTGCTGTCCTGAGGCCAATAGAGACTGAATCCCCTGGCAAGAAAGTACTTGATCTATTTATGTACACAATCACTGTGACAATTTCATGAGATACTCATCTCATTTTAATGTGGGCATTATTAAGGAAACTGCCCATAATATTGAATAGCAAAATGTAAAAAAAAGGACATAATCTAGAACAGCAGACAAGATTTCAGTCAAAATTTCCCCACAAAAACCGCTCAAAGATGGAAAAATGTCTTAAAACAACACTGAATTGCTACCTCTCATTGGAACAGGTAATGTAGCTTAATCCAGTGGCTGGGGGCTGCAGTACCAACAGCGCTCCTCCAGAAGTCAGGTTTCTGCAAGGCACTTTGAAATGAACAGGCAAGGTTGAGCAAAGTGCAAGTATTTTGAACCCACAACTGTGGTAGCTCAGGATGCTCAGGGAGGAAGCAATCATAAGGTTTCAGTTAACCCAGCTCAGCATCTGTATTTGGATAAAATTCTCACTAATAGGAAAAAAATCACATCTTCACAAAATATATCACTTATAATAATTGTCACAGCCCTAACTGAGCTCCCCTTTCTGCATGTTCACCGAGCTGCTGTGTTTGAGTCCCACCATGATGTAACTAAGCTTCCCTTAATGAGGGTAGGGTCCAGCACCGTCTGTCTTTGGTCTCTCTGGAATGCTTCCTCAGCACAGCCTCTGTCTGCTACCCCTTTGTGGAAGTGTGATCTTGCAAACCAGCTGCCTTAGGTCCATGGGACTAGGATTGCCATCTGGCTGGTTTTTAATTGGCCTGGCCAGTTCTTGTATTACCTTCCCAGTTCAAAGATTTAATGTGCTTCTTCCCTCCCCACAACTTGGGACATATTAGCTCGCTCTACAACTCCCACCCCCTAGACTGGAGTGCAGTGCCATGTTAGCATAAGGCCAGAACAATGATAAATTCACATCAAAATACTGCGTGTAAGAGAGAGACTGAGGGTGTAACATGGTTCTCTAAAAGATTTTAGTAATTAGCCAGAGTTGGGACCAGGACCTTTTTTGTTGGTGGGAGTGCCCAATGACCAGTTTTTCTGCATTTTGGAGGTGGCAACCCTACCCAGGACCACCGTTGACCCCTAAGACACACCAGTAATTTAAGCACCCCCTTTCCAAGAGCTCTAAGCTTGTGGGCAATTCTTTACTATTTGCTGAACACAAATCCCTGCCTCTGTTTCGTTACACTCCAAGAGCTCTTTGGAATTGGTCAGTATCTGTTCATGGGGTCTGGGTTTCTGCTTTACACTCATCATCTTCCTTCCTCCTAGTGAGCCTGGGCTTGGGGTCCTGGTCTCTTCACCTCTCTCAAATGGCTGATCAGAGTACCTTCCTTTTATAGGTCTCCAATTTCCTTTGTCAGATAATATCCTGGTGAGCTCCAAAACCCCTATCAGCTGATCAGTTGCTTAGTTACCAGCTCACCTGCGTAGACTGGTTCCTCTGGGCAGTAGTGAACTTTTTGTCCAAAGGTGCTTCCACTTGAATAGAGGACCATAAAGGTTTAATGACCTCCTCCTCCTCCACATTATTAGCACTCTGTCACTATCTCTTGGAATTTCAACTCAGGATGGAGATAAAAAGACAGCAGAGAAGGCAAACTAGCCTTTCAATCAAAATAGCATTTGTAATTTGATAAACATAGAGTTCATCATCAAACAGAATTAATAAGTTGTAAATAGACTCCAAATTGCTCCATAAATTTGTATGCAAATGCTCAAAGTGGAAATGTTTTTTTTTTTCAGCACAGTTCTACTTACAAGCAAACTTTTTTTTAAAGATGCACACTCTCAACCTCATTTACATGAGATTTATTCTCTAGCCTGGTGTCTTTTTCTAGACACCCTAATATCCATACAACAAAGGGTACAAAAAGCTTTCAAAAGTTTAAACAGATGCTTTCAGAGAAAGAAATTCAGTCTGATCTGCCAGCAAATATCTTGTTTGATTAAATCAACCCTATATAATTGCTCCTAATGCCACGATACTCCCACAGAAAACTTTGTCATTTTGAAAGATTTCACTTCATTAAACCTTGCATATCGCTGCATAGTCTGAATTTAAGTTTAAAATATTGATCAGTTGTTTCCTTCCATACATTTGAAAAATGTATGAGGCATAAGACAGTCTTCCTTGGAATGAAATTATCTTCAAATCTGAAAATATATTGTTACCTTTTTCTTATTCAGAGTAGAAATGGACATACACTTTTAGGACAATGTGAGCTGTCATATTCAGACCCTCCTTCCAGATGATGTCATGACTCGTCTCCTACTGAGAATACCTCTCCAGGAGAGAGAACCCCTGTTAGGAAGAGACAGATAATAGTAATGGAGGATTTGATAGTTGGGCTTGTGATGGCTGGGAGAATAGCATGGTGAATTGCCTATTGGGTATGAAGGTTGCAGACCTCTCAAGACATCTAGATATAGACGTATGTCCAGTGCTGGGGAGGAGCCAGTGGTCATGGTACATACCAATGGCATAGGGAAAGATAGGAGAGGTACTTGAGGCCAAATTGAGACTGCTAGGTTAGAGGCCAGGACCTCCATGGTAGTATTCTCTGAAATGCTTCCAGTTCCATACCCAGGGCCAGTTAGATAGGCAGAACTGTAGGATTTCAATGTGTGAATGAGATGATGTTGGAAGGAAAGATTTAGGTTTATTAGTAACAATCAAACTGTTTGGGAGAGAAGGAACCTATACAGGAAGGATGGGCTCTACCTAAATTAAAAAGGAACTAGATTGCTTGTATGTAAATTTAAGATGGTCCTAGAGGAATTTTTAAACTAAGGGCTGGGGCAAAGCTCATAGGCATGGAGCAGAATGCGATTTGGACAGATGGTCTCTTAGGGGAGGATTTATTGAAAGGGATACTCTATAGTCTAGTAAAAAGAAGAGGATAAAAGTTGATAAAGTACAGGTGGGAACTGAAGCGAAACAGTAAAACAAAATAGTGCCATTCAGTTACATTATATGAAGGCTGACTAAACATTGATAGTTTATAAGTGCTTGTATATAAATGCTAGAATGCTTAAATACTACAAGGGTGAACTTTGTGTGGTATTAAATGAGGAGATTAATTGATATGATAGGCATCACAGAAACTTGGTAGAATGATGATGATCAATGGGACATGGTAATACTTGGTTAAAAATACATAGGAATGATAGAGTAGGGGGAGTGGCACTTTATGTGAGAGAAATCAGAGTCAAATACAGTAAAAGTCTTAAATGAATCCATCAGTACCATAGAATCTCTATGGATAGAAATTCCATGTTTGAATAATAAGATCATAGCAGTGGGAATACACTACTGACCACCTGAGCAGGATGGTGATGGTGATTGGAAATGCTCAGGAAGATGAGAGAGGCTACAAAAACAGGAAACCCAATAACAATATAGGGAACTATCCCTATATTGACTGTAAACATGTCATCGCGGGACTGGATGCAGAGAGAAAACTTTCTAGACACCACAAATGACTGCTTCTTGGAGAAGCTAGTCATTGGAACCCACAAGGGGAGAGGCAACTCTTGATTTAGTCCTAAATGGCACGTAGGATATGGTCCAAGATGTGATTATTGCTGAACCGCTTGGTAGAAGTGACCATAATGTAATTAAATTTAACATCCTTGTAGGGGAGGGAAATAGCAAAGAAACCCACCATAGCAGGGTTTCACTTCAAAAAGGAGATCTACACAAAAATGGGGTGGTTAGTTAAATGGAAATTAAGAGGAACTGTCACAAGACTGAAATGTGTGCAAGCTGCATGGAGATTACAAACTAACAACTGTGGTATGTAACCTATCACTTAAACCAGCCTCTGTACCAGATGACTGATGGATAGCTAATGTGATGCTGACTTTTTAAAAAGGCTCCAGAGGTGATCCTGGCAATTACAGGCCAGTAAGACTGACCTTAGTAGCAGGCAAATTGATTGAAACTATAGTAAAGAACAGAATTAACAGACACCTAGATTAACGTGATTTGTTAGGGAACAGTAAATATGGCTTTTGTAAAGGGAAATCATGCCTCACCAGTCTTAGAATTCTTTGAAGGTGTCGACAAGGGTGATGCAGTTGATAGTGTGTACTTGGACTTTCAGAAAGTCCCTTACTAAAGGCTCTTAAGCAAAATATGTAGTCATGGAATAAAAGGTAAGGTCCCCTCATAGATCAGTAATTGGTTGAAAGATAGGAAACAAAGGGTAGGAATAAATGGTTGGTTTTACAATAGAGATAAGTAAATAGTAGGGTCCCCCAAAGATCTGTACTGGGATCAGTGATGTTCATCATATTCATAAATGATCTGGAAAAGGGGGTAAACAGTGAGGTGGCAAAATTTGCAGATGATACAAAGTTACTCAAGATAGTTAAGTACAAAGCAGAGTGCCAAGAGTTACAAAGGGATCAAGAGTTATAAAACTAGGTGATTGGGCAACAGAATGGCAGATGAAATTCAAAGTTCCCAAACACAAAGTAATGCACAGTGGAAAACATAATCCTAACTATACATACAAATTGATGGGGTCTAATTTAGCTGTTATCACTCAAGAAAGATCTTGGAGTCATTGTGGCTAGTTCTCTGAGCAGATGTTTTTAATGTGCAGCAGCAGTTTAAAAAAAAAGGGTAATAGAATGTTAGGAACCATTAGGAAAGGAATAGATAATGAGACAAAAAAATATCATCATGCCACTATATAAATCCATGATATGCCTACACTTTGAATGCTATGTGCAGTTCTGGTTGTTCTGTCTCAAAAAAGATATTTGAGAATTTGAAAAAAGTACAGAGAAAGGTAATAGAAGTGGTTACGGGAATGGAAAAGCTTTCATAGGAGAAGAGATTTAAAAGACTAGGACTGTTCAGCTGGGGAAAGAGATGACCAAGGTGGTGGGGGGGGCATGATGGAGGTCTATAAAATCATGAATGGTGTGGAGAAAGTGAATAAGGATATGTTATTTACCCCTTCAAATAACACAAGAACCAGTGGTCACCCAATGAAACTAATAGGCAACAGGCTTAAGGGAGGGTTGTGTAGGCCAAAAATATAACTGGGTTCAAAAAAGAACTAGATACGTTCATGGATGATCGGTCCATCAATGGTTATTAGCCAAGATGGTCAGGGATGCAACCCCGTGCTCTGGGTGTCACTAACCTCTGACTGCTGGAAGCAGGGCCGGCTCCAGGCACCAGCTTACCAAACAGGTGGTTGGGGCGGCCACTTCAGAGAGGGGCGGCACATCCAGCTATTCGGCGGCTATTCGGCGGACGGTCCCTCACTCCCGCTCGGAGCGAAGGACCTCCTGCCGAATTGCCGCCGCAGATCGCGATTGCGATCGTGGCTTTTTTTTTTTTTTGGCTGCTTGGGGCGGCCAAAACCCTGGAGCCGGCCCTGGCTGGAAGCTGGGACTGGATGGCAGGATGGATCACTGGATAAATTGCCCTGTTTTGTTCACTCCCTCTGAATCATCTGGAAGGATACTGGGCTAGATGGTATAAGGGACTGGGGTGTTTGCAGTCTGGCGAGCAGTCACAGCTGGGTTGGGGTCTGCACATCAGGGACAATAGTTGCTGAGCAGGAGCCAGAGGAATCACAAGAGTCAGGTTCAATAAGCAAGAGTCTGGGTCAGATTCGGGCCGGGGTCAGAGACTGGAAGTCAGTGGTAGAACCAGGCAGGAATCAGGGTCAGAGTCAGGTTTGTATTGGAGATCAGGAGACAAGGCAATGTCTGGAGTCACTGTAGGTCAAAATCTATGTGATTGTCCAGACAACTTCCCGGGGTAATTCCTAGGGTTAAATAGGGCATTTGGCCCATCAGAGGGCTGCAAGATACTATCACTCTGGCTTCCTTGGGTGGTACTTCCTGGAGCAGGTGCTCGCCACAGTGCTCCCACAGCTTACCAGTAGCATGATGGAAAAGTCAGACCTGGGTTCTGGTCCATAGACCCTTATAGATGGACCATTGGTCTGACCCAATTACCTGTTCTTATGTCCTCATCAGGAGAGGGTAACCAGTTTCCCCTGTTGTCTCCTGCATGTACAGATACTTCAGAAATTTGTCGTATGGTTGCAATACTTTTTCCTCTTTCCTTACCATTATTTCTTATACTGTTATATCTGCCATATATCAAGTAACTTCCATAGTTTGTTCCACATAAACTCTGACACTCCCTGTCTTCATCTTACTATCTTGTTTCAATCACCTTGGCAGAAGATATGTTCACTCTCGTGGGCCCTCAGTTCATTGTGTAATGTGCTGAAATTAGAGATGGGCCTGAGCCACATATTTCACATGTGGAGTCAGAGCAAAATCCTCCTTCAAAAAGCATAGAAGGTGTGCAAAGCAATCAAATATTCAGGGATCTGAGGGACCCTGGCCTATATAATTCTTCAGCCAGTGTTGCCTAAACTTTTCCTATCACGGCCACCACTTACCAGTAATGGAATCTGTCTGCACCACCTCCCCCCATGACTGCACAGTTGGCTCAGCAGGGGAGCTTGGGGTGAAGGTGGAACTGGGGGCAGAACTGGGGATGGGGGAGGAGCAGGGGCTTGAGGTGGAGCTGGCCTGGGGGCAGAGCAGAGCCGTATGCCCCCCCCAGTGTTCCTCTGCATCCCCTTAGGGGGAGGTGTCCCACAATTTGGGGACCACTGACATATAGGTCTCAATCCTATATAGTTCTTAAGGGTTCTGCCATGTGTTACCTGGGGTTCCAGTGAAGTCGAAGTTTTCAGTACCTGTGTTCTAGTGAACCCCAAGCTCTCTGTAACCCTTATTACTCTTGTGACCAGATGTCCCGTTTTTATAGGGACAGTCCCATTTTGGGGGACTTTTTCTTATATAGGCACCTATTACCCGCCACCCCCTGTCCTGTTTTTTCACAGTTGCTATCTGGTCACCCTAATCTCTCAGTACCCTGGTTCCAGTGAATGTGAAGCTCTTGGTAACTTTTCTCTTTCCGAGTCAGTATCAGGACAAACCAAGGGAGGTGCAGCACCTCTGTCTGCTATGTGGCTGGCACAAACAAATCAAAACCACATGCTTTCACTTAAAGCCAGTATTTTATTAATTCCCTGCACTCCCAATGGAATGCCTCTACTTAGTCACTGTTTTATCTAGTCTCAAGCATGCACAAATACAATAGGTTATAGAGTACCCCAAACTGCAAAACACCCCTCAGGAGTTTGTAGTGGTCTTTGGGTGATTCTTCAGCTACAGCGTTGCAGTGGCCAGCTTTGCGTCTGTGGCTGGAGATCTTCTCAATGTGTCCATGATGAGATCCACTTAACCCCAACTCACAATTCCTCTTTTATACCCCAAAGTTACAAAGACATGTCAATCAAAGGTGTTACATAGCTGATCAAATAGAATCAATTGCTGGTTACAAAGGAAGTGAAAACAGGATGCGGTTTTGTGGTTTCCAGTGGTTAGTCTGGCAGGTGTAAATATTTCCAGTATGCCTGTTTTTCACTGACACTTACCCTCCACACATCAAGAAAAGGGCACAGAGAGTCAGGTTCACCCCTCCTCCCTTCAGGCTTTGCCTTAACTAAGTTATTACAAAGATCTACAAAATAATTATTCCTACCAATAAGCAAAATAATTGATAGTCCATCCCAATAGTTGGTAGTGGCTTAGGAACCTGGTTGTTTGTTAAAATACCCCTCTACTCCATGCTGGTGCCTTCCCTACTCTGCTGAATTCCTAAGGCCCACATGAGGGGAGCACTATCCAACCTGAGGTTCCACACACAGAACAACAAAATGCCTCTGATCTCTCTATCTTTTGTGTAAGTGAACAAAGTATGTATGTTTGAGCCTTTGGAATGATCAGTACTAACGGTATTTAAAAGCTGATAAAGGAAATTATGTTAAACTGGCCTCAAATTTGAGAATGTGTTACACCACAGCCAACTACACTATAAGCCTCAGGTATGCATTTAATTTACAAATGAAACAATCCCAAAGCATGCTAGGGAGATCAATAGACATCCATCTCATTCATTACACAATACTGCTTTGGTCACTGAGCACTGTCCATCCTGTGCCCTGAATGACACAGAGGGCCTGTGGAGAAAATAGTATGTGATCATGTAATTAAAAACTGTATCAAAATGCATATGCACAAAGGGGACAATGAAGGTTGCACAGGCAACCTTAATCCTGGCATTTCCTAACTTTTGAGTGGTTGACTTTGCAGCCTAAGTAATCCTTTACTCTAGTTATGCTTTTGTGGTGCATGTATGTATAATACACTATTGTATGCTTTATTCTTGCACCACCATAATTTAGCATAAAGAAGAGCCCAAGTATTAGGTAACGGCCTATTGTTTTCTCACACTGTCACCTGCACACGAAATACAGAGAGAACTACTTTATTTGTAGATGGATTTTTTTAAAACATTAAAAATAAAATGTAAATTAAACCAAAAACCAGAATATATATTCCACTTCAGATGCGAGTATGTTTTGGCAATGAGGTCATTTCTTTTATAGATGGTGTAAAAAAAAAAATTATTTAGCATGTGAAGTGCCTAGACATAATGAAAATTATAGTGGTCTTACTTATATATATTTACAAAAAGAGTGCAGCAATGATGTCTTAATTAAAAAGAGATGCAGGTATTTGGCTAACTGCTGCCAAGTAATAATGTCACTGCTTAGGTATCAAGAACATAGAACAAATTTGTAGCTGCTTTAAATTCCATATAGTGGGACTAATTTCACTTGGGGGCTAACGCTACCATTTGGCTCAATTACTCTCAAACAGGCAATTTGTAATTCCTAGAGGCAAAACAAACTTCTGTTTCAACAACACAGTCAGATTCAGAGGGCTTCATCACCAGAATGATTTCCCAGGGCATGAAATATGTTTCATTTAAATCTTAAACCTTGTTCACAACCAAGCAAAATCTGTAGCAAGAGTTTCTCATTCTGATTTCTCAGAGTTTCTCGTCAGTGGGTTTTAAGTATCTACCAGTAAAAGATAAATTATGAACTTATTTTTGCCTCATTATCAAGCAAGGGCTTAATTCTTTTTTTTTTTTTTTTTTAGTCCTGTATATGTGTGGGCTGCTCACACTGCCTATTATTAAGGTTGCCCAATGCTGCACATTATAACACCATTTTTCAGAAGCTTCTAACTTTGCCAAACTTTAACTGGCTGGGCTGAAATTTCACACGCCAGGTGTTTGCCGCAGGTTGAATTTTTTTTTTTTTTTTGGAAATTTTCACTCAAAATTGATCTTTTTTTTTTAAAAATACAACTTGGTGAGGGGGGGAGAATACATTGTTTTTCCCATATTAAAAAATGCTGGTAACCTTTTCTTTAAGAAGCTCTAGCGCCCCCAGGCTTTAGAGCAGGGACTTGAGATTTGGCTGGGTGGGGGCTTTTTACTATCACCATGAAAATCTATCCAAATTTGGCCAAGATATAAGCATTTTAAAAATTGCAGTTAGCAGATGCTCGGGGGAGACTTGCTTGAGCTTTGCAGCTTAATTCCCCAAAGATACTGTCCATAAGCAATGCTTCAGCTCAGGGGTGAGACAGACTTCCTGCTCTCGATTCTGGTGCATGGACCCAGACCTGCCACAGCTGGGAGCAGTAATGATAGGGAAAGTCCTGCTCAGATGCCTCTAGTCCTGGGCTTGATTATAAAGTATGTGCTATTACTTAGTTTAAATGCTGGGAGTGGCGAGCCTTCTTGGCCTATTTTATTCTTGAATGCCCAAGCTTTGCCTAGCTGTGAACCACACTGGCAATCTAATTATGCTAATCGCCATATTCTTATTTAATAGAATTAATCATGGTGGGCTACACTGCCCAGTTAATGATTATGGTGGCCATGAGTCAGATTCAGCATTGTCATCACCAAGTGGCTTTGTTTTTCAGTGGTTTTTGTTGTTGCTGTTTTTTGCTTAAAAAGGCAAGATGGTTCTTTAGTTACCATCTGGGTTTTGTCATGTTGGATTCATGTTTTCAAGCTTTTCTTTGCAACCAGCAGAGCTAGACACTTCCTTTCTTTAAAAATAAATAAAGCAAGCTGAGATTCTCAGAACTCCAGGAGCAGAGGTTTTAAGAAAAATGCTAACTATCATGATGCTTGCAACTTATTGTTGATAGTTAGCAATAATGCAAACTATAGTGCTCTATGGGCTGCACTTTGTCACATACACTAACTAAACAGATTTTATCTAATTTAGATCCTTATGTAGTAATCTATGATCACTCTTTTAAAAATGTTATGCTATAGTAGTAAGGTCACAGTTGTAGCCACTTATTCTTTTATTAGATTTCATTAGAATTCATATGGGCTTTAGATCATATTTCATCTTTTTAAAACAGGTATCACATTTGTGGTCTCTTTACTCAAGAACTTTCTGCTTATCGCAAAGCCAGTGTTTGTAAAGTTTAATGACCATTCAGAGGAGTCAGGTTAGCAGAAAAAGCTGCAAGAACTTGTCCTTAGACTTATTCCTACTGGAAAGAAGATTCTACTTCACCATAATATACTGTTTGTTCTTTATTTTCTAAAGAAAGAAAAATCAATTCTAATAATTGCTTACATAATCCTATGTAGCATGGTAACTTGTTTCTGGTGTAGTTATTATAGTTTAAATGTTACAAAGACAATTTACATAAGATGATGCAGCGATATATGTAGATATTTAAAGACCCAAAGATTAAGATGGCCTCCATGCATCAGCTTCCCTTTGTGTCTGTCACTGGTTCCCCAACTGGTATCCATCTCAAGTTTTTAAGCTCTCAAAATTCCCGTTGCCACTGTATTCCCCCAGTCCAGTCAAGGGCAGCTCATCCAGTTCTGACAACTTCAGGTTCATCAATACTGGGGAGGGGGGTGGGGAATCTCCTGTTCCTTCTATAAATGTGTCTCTTTTGAGTCTTGAATGGGAATGTAGTCATTCTAGTGCCTCCCAGGTGGCACTGTCTTTTCTCCCAAATGATACTGAGGATTCTCTGACTCCAAAGATTTGACCTTTTTCTGAAAAGTGAGTCCATTTGCTCCCATTGTCTGTAAAAGAGGAATGTTTTAAAATAGATGGATGCGGCCTTCTTGTGTCTTCGGTGCTAAGAAGTTTTATTTAAAAACATTTTCCTTGTGCCTTTTCTTGAAGACGGAACTCTTTTCATATGCTTCCACTTATTGTGCCATTTAATAATAGGAATGGTATGAGAGTTGATGTATGTGTTTCCTCCAGGGAGAAGAATAGATTGAATCCCATTTTTCTACTCCACTGTTTGTGATAAGGATGACATGAGGGCAAGAGGACATTTTTAAATGACTAGATCATGAAGTGGCCTAACAATATGGCCACATACTGAAGACTTTTTGCAAATGTTTCAGTTATTCACTTTACTATGAATATCAACTAGGGCTGGATGAAACTTTTCAGCCAAAAGGTGTTTGCATTCTTTGTGACAAATTTAAAAAAACAAAACTTGTCAAATTCATCTTATTGTCTTGATTTAAAAAAAAAACACAAAACTTCAAAAAAAATTGATTTGCAACCACTTTTCATTGTGAATTTGACTTGAATTTAATTTTTTTAAGTTTTAAAAAACTTTAAAATGAAACTAAATGTTGCATTCAACCTGAAATTCTGCAAATATTTGGTCAAAATTGGAAATGAACACTTATGTGCTATGGTGAAGAGCAGACAGTAAGGTCCTGATCCAGCAAAGTACCTAAGCATGTGCTTAACTTTAAGCATGTGAGTAATTCTGTTGAAGTCAGTGGAACTATTCATGTGCTTACATGCTTTGCTGGATTGGAACCTAAACCCTTAAATTTTATTAAAACTAAAATAGCATTGTAAAATTGGTCACAAATTTAGGGCCAGATTATGAAACTCTTTCTCACTAATGGGAGTAGTTACTCACTTGAGCAGTCCCACTAAAGTCAATGTGGTTATTTGTGGCCTTTAGAGAGGAAAGTACTTAGGCATGCACTTAAGTCCCATTTGACTTCAATGAAACTACATACATAATGGAATAAAGATGTGAAGGGGTAAGATAACTAAATTCAGGTTGGGATATGAAATGTTCACTAAGATTATCCCTGAGGGAGAAGAGGCTGACATCCCCCTGTTCATTGTGTTTATCAAAAATTTAGAAATGATGCAATTTACATTTTTCTCAACCCAACCCTCCTCCACCTAAGCCAGACTGCCTCCTTGTTATACACCCTTTTTCTTTCACAGATAATGACTATGTTTGATAGAGATCTTCATTTCTGATATAGTGTCCACATAACAGAATTTAAAAAAAAAGTTGGTTTAAATATGTCCTTCCCTAATTCTGCCACCTAATAGAGACTAATAGGTATATCTCCATAGAATTTATAATAATATAATATATCTCATAGAACTGGAAGGGACCTTGAAAGGTCATCAAGTCCAGTCCCCTGCCTTCACTAGCAGGACCAAGTACTGTCGCTGACAGATTCCCCTCCCCCCAATCCCTAAATGGTCCCCTCAAGGATTGAACTCACAACCCTCGGTTTAGCAGGCCAATGCTCAAACCACTGAGCTATCCCTCCCCCTAAAATAATAAAAACAAATAGAACTAAAAGGGTCCCTGAAAGGTCATTGAGTCCAGCCCCCTGCCTTCACTAGCAGGACCAAGTACTGATTTTGCCCCAGATTCATAAGTGGCCCCCTCAAGGATTGAACTCACAACCCTGGGTTTAGCAGGCCAATGCTCAAATGACTGAGCTATCTCTTTATGAAATAGTTTCTTGGAATCTTAACATCTAGATAACCCAGCAAAAGGGGGGAAAGCAACATCTTACAAAACTGCCTCCAAATATCATAGATACACAAAAATTAATCTCTTTGAAAAGAGTTAGCTAAACTCAAAAGGGTTGGATTGGACATGAGAGTGCCTGCATTTTCTAAGAAGAAACAGAAGTTGCCACCTTAATTAGAAAAAAGCAGTCCTTTATTTGATAGTGGGTGGATATGTACATGTGTATGAGGGCAAGATATTGCTTTCTTTAAATGGAGGGAAAGAATACATTAATTATCCTTTGCCCCACATGTCAAGGGTATTTTAGGAGAGAACCTTAATTTTAAGACTCAGGGTATGTCTACACTACAAGAGTAGCTCGATTTTACTTAAATCGAATTAGTGGAACTGATATTACAAAGTCGAACGTGTGCGTCCACACTAAGGACGGTAATTCGACTTTGTGAGTCCACACTAACGGGGCAAGCGTTGACATTGGAAGCGGTGCACTGTGGGCAGCTATCCCACAGTTCCCGCAGTCCCCGCTGCCCATTGGAATTCTGGGTCGAGCCCCCAATGCCTGCTGGGGAAAAAAATGTGTCGAAGGTGGTTTTGGGTAACTGTCGTCATTCAACCGTCACTCCCGCCCTCCCTCCCTGAAAGCGCCGGCGGGCAATCAGTTCGCGCACTTTTCTGGTGAGTGACAGCGCGGACGCCACAGCACTGTGAGCATGGAGCCCGCTGCGACCATCGCTGCAGTTATGGCCGTTGTCAACACCTCGCACCTTATCATCCACCTTTTTCAGAGGCAGATGCTGAGAAATCGGGCGAGGAGGCTACGGCAGCGCGGTGAGGACATTAAGTCTGAGAGTGGCACAGACCTCTCGCAAAGCACGGGACCCCGCACCGTGGACATCATGGTGGCAATGGGTCATGTTGATGCTGTGGAACGGCAATTCTGGGCCCGGGAAACAAGCACAGACTGGTGGGACCGCATAGTGCTGCAGGTCTGGGATGAACCACAGTGGCTGCGAAACTTTCGCATGCGGAAGGGGACTTTCCTTGAACTTTGTGAGTTGCTGTCCCCTGCCCTGAAGCGCAAGGACACCCGGATGCGAGCAGCCCTGACTGTCCAGAAGCGAGTGGCCATAGCCCTCTGGAAGCTTGCAACACCAGACAGCTACCGGTCAGTCGCGAACCACTTTGGCATGGGCAAATCTACCGTGGATGTTGCTGTGATGCAAGTAGCCAATGCAATCGTTGAGCTACTGCTCTCAAAGGTAGTGACCCTGGGAAACGTGCAGGTCATCATAGATGGCTTCGCCGCGATGGGATTCCCAAACTGCGGTGGGGCTATAGATGGAACTCACATCCCTATCCTGGGACCGGAGCACCAGGCCAGCCAGTACATTAACAGAAAGGGCTACTTTTCAATGGTGCTGCAAGCACTGGTGGACCATAGGGGACGTTTTACCAACATGCCCGGCCATCCGATGTTGAAGGTTCATGACGCTCGTGTTTTCAGGAACTCTGGTCTGTTTAGACGGCTGCAGGAAGGTATTTACTTCCCGGACCACAAGATAACTGTTGGGGATGTGGAGATGCCTATAGTGATCCTTGGGGACCCAGCCTACCCGCTAATGCCCTGGCTCATGAAGCCCTATACTGGCGCCCTGGACACTGAAAAAGAACTCTTCAACTACCGGCTGAGCAAGTGCAGAATGGTGGTGGAGTGTGCTTTTGGACGTCTCAAGGGGAGATGGAGAAGCTTACTGACTCGCTCTGATCTCAGCGAAACCAATATCCCCATTGTTATTGCAGCTTGCTGTGTGCTCCACAATCTCTGTGAGAGCAAGGGGGAGATGTTTATGGCGGGGTGGGAGGTTGAGGCACATCGCCTGGCTGCTGATTACGCCCAGCCAGACAGCCAGGCGATTAGAAGAGTCCAGCGGGATGCGCTGTGCATCCGGGAGGCTTTGAAATCTAGGTTCCTCAGTGAGCAGGGTAACCTGTGACTATTAAGTTTGTTTAAAGAGAAGCTGAACCTGCCCCCGTTTCTTTACCCAGTTAATGTTGACTATCCTCTCCAGTTACATACCCCCTTCACCCCGTTTCCCCCCTTCCAACACACCTTTAAAAATAAAATAAATGGAACTTTGTTCATTAACACCGTTTTCTTTATTAAGGGTTTCGTGGTAAAGGGTTGAAACTGGGACGCAGACTGTGGTGGGGAGCGGGTGTAGTGATGGAAAGGACGCTTCTAATCTCGAGGAATGACAGGCTCCTGCTCCTAGAGCGGTCCGCAGTGGTGGACTGGTTGTTTCAATGGAGCCTGCCACCCCTCCTTTTCGGAACTCTGTGTGTGTGGGGGCTATGTGACTTTGTGGCGGGGGAGGACGGTTACAGATCCCCTGCTGCGTGGCTCTGTCATCCAGGCTAAGGACCGCTGCATAAGATCTGTAAGCGCCGTCCCCCGCCACAAACTCACATAGCCCCCCCACACAGAACATGAAAACCACCTCCCAGACTGACCAGGGTGCCTAGTGACTGCAATGTGTGTGTGACCTGCTGCTGAACCTGCCCCCGTGTCTGTACCCTGGTAAAGGTGACTGTCCTCTCCAATTCCCAACCCCCTTTCCCCCTTCAGACACACTCTCCTCTAAAAGAACCTGACGGAAACAGTAATTAAAAGAAACGTATTTTTTTAACAACAACTGCACAGGTAGGGGATGACACTGGGACGGGGGCTTGGGTGAGGTGCTTTTGGACTGAAGGAAAGGACTTATCAAAACTTTTGGAATGAGAGCCGTCTGGTACTTGAGCAGTCTGCAGGGGTGGAGTGACTGTTTTCACGGCCCCTGCCGCCCCTCCTTCTTGGGACTTTGGGTGAGGGGGGGATGGGACTTTGTGGCGGGGGAGGGCGGTTAGAGATAGACTGCAGTGGGGCTCTGTCCTCCTGCCTCCGGTCCTGCAGAACATCTACAAGGCGCCGGAGCGTGTCCGTTTGCTCCCTCATTAGCCCAAGCAGCGTTTGAGTCTCCTGCTGGTCTTCCTGCTGCCACCTGTCCTCCCGTTCGCTCTGTGATCACTGGTATTGCGACATGCTCTCCCTCCACTGGGTCTGCTGTGCCACCTCGGCTCGGGAGCAGCCCATAAGTTCGGAGAACATCTCGTCCCGTGTCCTTCTCTTACGGCGCCTAATCTGCGCCAGCCTCTGGGAGGGGGATGCTGGGGTAGGTCGGGAGACACTCGCAGCTGTGGGATGGGGAAAAGGGAGTGAATTCCTCACAAAGATACATTTTTGTGAACAATGAACATAGTCTTTCTCTGTGAACAAGACCATGCACAGCACCTATCACATGCGCACTCAGGACAAGGTCGAATTTTCGGCCTTCCCATTCACTGCCTGGGGTCTTGGAGTACAGATCACACAAGCGGGGCAGGACAGCGGAATTCGTGGCGGACATGGTAAGCCGTAGACTTTTGGCTGCTGAAAGCTCAATTTATAGCAGTGCCCTCCTTTCACGTTGAAAGCAATGCCCCTAGTGTTGGCCAGTTCCTGCTGCCGGCAATCCGGCCAGCATGAACTCTGCCCCTGTCCCACCCCCCTCGTGGCTGTCCCCGGGAAAGATCCCTGTATGCTGCCCCTGTCCCGCCTCCACCGCATGGCTGTAAACCGCCGATTACACTTATGTAAAGGAACAGGCAATCAGTCCCAATACTAACATTCCCCTAATTTTAAAGCAGGTCACCATGAGTGATATCACTCTGATGAGGATTTCGGACACTGAGAGAGACCGCATGCTGCGTGAATGCCAGCAAAAACCAGGGCCGTATGCGGCCATGCTGTGCGAGGCACTGATCCCAGAGTACTTGCTGATAGCCTGGCGTGGAAAAGTTTCCTACAGTGGAGGACGCAATAAGGCCACTCTCCCCAGGAACCTGATGCAAAGGCTTTCAAATTACCTCTAGGAGAGCTTTGTGGAGATGTCCCAGGAGGATTTCAGCTCTATCCCCGGACATATTGACCTAATTTTCCAGTAGCTGCACTGGCAAGGACTAAAAAGTAGAGCGCCTAGGGCAAACTAATCATGAGAAACTGGACATTTTGAGATACTTTTGCAGTAGTTGCACTGGCAAGGACTAAAAAGTTAAGTGCCTAGGGCAAAGTAATCATGAAAAACCCATTGTTAATATTCCATTCCTGTTCTGTTCCAAATAAATATTTACATGTTTAAAACACTTACCAACTGATCCTTCCCCTGATTCAGGGTCACGGTTAACGCCTTGGGAGGGTTGGTAGGGGATCTCTGTGAGGGTGATGAAGAGATCCTGGCTGTCGGGGAAATCAGCGTTGTAAGCGCTGTTGACTGCCTCGTCCTCCTCATCTCCTTCCTCATCTTCCCCGTCCGCGAACATCTCCGAGGAAGCGGCCATCGACAATACCCCATCGTCAGAGTCCACGGTCAGTGGTGGGGTAGTGGTGGCGGCCACACCTAGAATGCAATGCAGTGCCTCTTAGAAACGGCATGTCTGGGGCTGGGATCCGGAGCGTCCGTTTGCCGCTTTGGTCTTCTGGTAGCCTTGTCTCAGGTCCTTGATTTTCACGCGGCACTGCGTTGCATCCCGGCTGTATCCTCTCTCCGTCATGGCTTTGGAGATCTTCTCGTAGATCTTCGCATTCCGTTTTTTCGATCGCAGCTCCGAAAGCACGGACTCATCGCCCAACACAGCGATCAGATCCAAGACTTCCCGATCAGTCCATGCTGGGGCCCTCTTTCTATTCTGCGATTGCATGGTCACCTCTGCTGGAGAGCTCTGCATCGTTGCCAGTGCTGCTGAGCTCGCCACGATGTCCAAACAGGAAGTGAGATTCAAACTGCCCAGACAGGAAAAGGAATTCAAATTTTCCCAGGCCATTTCCTGTGTGGCTGGTCAGAGCATCCGAGCTCGGACTGCTGTCCAGAGCGTCAACAGAGTGGTGCACTGTGGGATAGCTCCCAGAGTTATTAGCGTCGAATTCCATCCACACCTACCCAAATTCGACATGGCCATGTCGAATTTAGCGCTACTCCCCTAGTCGAGTACAGAAATCGATTTAAAGAGACCTCTATGTCGAACTAAATAGCTTCGTTGTGTGGATGGGTGCAGGGTTAATTCGATTTAACGCTGCTAAATTTGACATAATCTCCTAGTGTAGACCAGGCCTCAGAGGGGTAGCCGTGTTAGTCTGGATCTGTAAAAAGCAACAAAGAGTCCTGTGGCACCTTATAGACTAACAGAAGTATTGGAGCATAAGCTTTCGTGGGTGAATACCCACTGCGTCACCCACGAAAGTTTATGCTCCAATACTTCTGTTAGTCTATAAGGTGCCACAGGACTCTTTGTTGCTTAATTTTAAGAGAGAACCTTAACTGGGCCTCATACCTAAATCTAGACATGAAGGGAGGAATTCCCTTCTCTATTAAGGCTCCTTAGACTGCTGCAACCAGGAGAATAAGGGGCATGTGGAGATAAGAAGCAGGGCCACAACACACAGGCAGTTGGAAATAGTTTTACCTAAATGTGGTTTACCTAAATTACTCAAGGGTTCTTCTCCAGCCTCTGCAGCAGCCCAGAATCAAAAGGACATGAATCCATCTTAATTGCTTAGTGGCATAGTACAAAATGTCAATCTGTGTGTGTGTGTGTGGGAGGGCGATTTTATATAGTAGGAAGAAAAAAACATGATGCCCCAAATCATAGCTGAACTGTAACAAATAGGTATGTGGAGAATACAATATAGAGAGAGAGAGTATATGTTTTATTCAAATAGTCAGTGCTCATACTCAAAATAGAGCTTATACTTGTGAACCAAAACATCTCTGAAAGGTGTATCAAGTTGGGGTTGATAATACTATAGTAGATTATGCCCCTATGTAGATTATGCCCCTATGCCTTTGAAATGGCAGAGGCAAATGTAGGAAAATCTCCATCACTGGAGATTTTTAAGAGCAGATTAGACAAACACCTGTCAGGAATGGTCTAGATAATACTTAGTCCTGCCATGAGTGCAGGGGACTGGACTAGATGGCCTCTCAAGATCCCTTCCAGTCCTACGATTCTATGAAAATGCTGGATATGATACCTTTTTATAGAGCCTAAGGATAGCTGCTAAAATAATATATATGACTACATAAAACTCAATGATATAGCAGACAGCAGTGATTGTACCCTATGGAAAGTGGTCCAGGGAGTAATTTGAGGGAGGTTGCTTGGTATATGTGGTAACTTAAGTAAAAAAAAAATGGAAATAATTGCTGCTTTTAAAAAAATCCCCCCAAAAAACAAAGACTGGAATCTCTTCATAAGACTGTATGAAATCAAAAGGAATGCAGAGCACTTGTAAGGGTAGGACTTAATAAGCTATTGAGTGACAAAGCAGCATGGTAAAGAAAATTAGCTAAAATGCCTTTTACGGAAAGGGCAACAAAGCTGAAAAAAAATATTGGCGTATCTCCTTAGGAGAGCTCATATGAAAGCAATTTGTCAAATAAGAACTGAAAAGGGGTATGATAAGGGATCGTAGATCTATTAAATCTGCTTTTCAGGATTTCTATACCTATTATGTCATATCACATCCCAATACAGAGTAGATACAATAATATTTTAAAAAGTGAAGCTGCCATTTATATCAGAAGATGCAATTAGATTAGAGGAGCCAATAGCTCAAGTGGAGACTGAAACATCTATTTTTTTAAAAAACTTTTAGGAAGAATGTCTTTCCTTTGCTGAAACTTTAAAAAAGGGGTAATCCCCCGGAAAGCAGAAAGCTGCCATTACATTGTTATTCAAGGAGATCAAACCTATAGAGTAGAGCTGGTCAAAACGTTGCAATGAAAGAGATTTCTGCCGGAAAATGCTATTTTCTTTTAAATCAAAACTTTTTTGCAGAAACGTTTTGATTTTGAGAACATTTTCAAAGGGGAAAAAGTCAACACAAATAATTTTGACTTTCTCATTGCATTTAGACTATTCTATTAAAATTATGTTTATTAGCATAATATATTTAATATTTTATACTGTTTTAATATTTTATACCGTTATAATATTTCAGTATTAGCAGAATGAATATTATGATGGTTCTAAATTGAAATTTTTCAGAACTTCTGTTCTGCAGAAAACGTCACTCTTTTTTGCTCTTACTTGGAATGAAAACAAGTTTAGAAATGTCAGAATATTCTGCAGAATTGAAATTCCTGTTTCTGACCAGCTCTGCTACACATGATTGTGGTTGTTAGTAACCAATTTCTCTTTAAATATAGATCTTAAAATCATGCTAAAATATAGGCAGCAAGAATGGAGACTAACCAAACAAACAGCCTTTATTATTGGAGGGCAATAATCAGATAATCTACTACCTACGATTAACTTAATCTCTTTGGCCTGGTTAAAGAAACAGAAACATGTCTAATCACCTTGATGCATAGAAGGCCTTTGATATGGTTGAGTGGCTATTTTTAATGGACTATTATAAACTGTGTATTCACCCCAAATTTAGAAAACCAGTAATATGCCATATACTTAACACTAAAATATAGTATTCTAGACTGGCATTTAGGAGGCCTGAGTTCATTTTGTGGCAATCCATAAACTTGGACAAATAATTTAATCTGTCATGTGCCTCAGTTCTGCATCCTTAAACAGGATAATGATTTCCTATGCTATGTAGGGTGACCAGATGTCCCGATTTTATAGGGACAGTCCCGATTTTTGGGTCTTTTTCTTATATAGGCTCCTATTACCCCCCACCCCCATCCCGATTTTTCACAATTGCTGTCTGGTAACCCTAATGCCATGGGAGTTTTGTGAGGATAGACTCCATTAATGTTTTTAGGGAGCTTAGATACTACAGTGTGGAGGACCATGTAAGTATCCAGGAAGATAAATACGGAAAAAGAAAAGTACATTGTCATCAATTCTATTTGTTGTAGCAATAGAGCCACTACCTTGAAAAATTAGTTGGTATAGATATCTTTCTAAAATACATGCTCTAGTTCAAGCAAAAGTTCTGGTCTTGACGTGGGAATTACTCAGTGAGATTTTATGGCCTGTGTTATGTGGGTCAGACTAGATGATCCCAATACTCCCTTCTGGCCTTAAAACTCTATTTATTTTACACAACCCAAAATTGAAACCAAAGAACAAAAAACAGGTTTGTAAATAGACGATGTGTCAGCTTGCACAGCTCTTATCCTCATTACCTCCAGTTCTCCAGGTGCTACTTTAATTAGCTTTAGTGAAGTGTCAGGTTATAAAATAAATCATCAAAAACTAGCACTATCATCTATATTAATAAATCAAAACACAGGGAAGCTCAAAGCTTCATGCAATTTCTCATGGACTTCTGCAAAAATAAAATACTTAAATGTGTATGTAATAGATAAAGCAGACTACATTTTTGCCCCAGATCCTCTGTTGTACTCAAAAACTGCTGGGCCTAGCCAGAGGATGGGGGAGTGGAGAAGAGGGGCACAAGGGAGCTTGTTAAGGTTCTCTCATTGTGGAGCCAGTTCTATGCAAGTTCAGGCATGGATAGCTTAGAACAGCCTTGAGGCTGCTCTATCCTATGCCTTTTGCCTAACGTCTCCAAAGATCCATTTTCCCTGGCCATACCACTCCACTCTTCAGCACATGAGGGTTACTGGAGGAGAGGAAGAGGGCTGTGATAGATCTAGCTTTCCCCCCACACATATATACAAACCAGGGATATGCACAGGAGGAGCGATCCAGCTGGTTTGACACCCTTTTGTGCCATCACAGTGTAAATGGGCCACAGCATTGTAGAAAAGCTGGTCCTGTAAGATTATCTTCCTCCTCCTCCTCCTCCTCCTCCTGCAACAATTCAGAAAGGAAGCCAGAGCCTGGAAAAAAACCCTAGTAATGGGCCATGTACCTACTTAAGTAGACATGTGAACTGGCTGTCTTTTCTATATGCTTCCGTAGGATTTTCTTTGAGAAATAAGGAGAAGACTGCAAATGTTCCTGCTTGTTTTGTTTTTTTTTTAAATCCTCAAGTTGAAAAGACAATTCTATAGTAATATCCAAAAAAATGGAGTCACAGGGCTCCCACACTTCAAGCTATATTATTAGCCAGTGAATTTATTGGATTCATACTGAAAGAGTTTCCATAGGCCAAGAGTAAAGAATACGTACTAGGTGTGGAATTTCGAAAAGCAATCTCTGTTGGCCTAATTTTGCTTCCATCGAAACCAATGAGAATTCCGACAACATTTCTTAATTATGACACTAGAAAGAAAAAGGGATAAAGAATAAAGATAACTACAGTTACTCCAATTACTGAATTTAAAATACTTGCTCCAAAGTTTTTAAGATAATTGAGAAAGCAGCTTAATCGAAAGTGGCACAAAATATTACAATAAGTGTTAGAGAATGAAGAAGATACTACACTGAATAATATAAGAAATAGGAAGGGACTTAATATTTCTTTTCCCTCTTCCATTTTTTCTGTGATAAAACTATATAACTTCTGAAATATCTGGTTTGGGGATAATTTTATTCTTGGACACTCAAGGAAAGAGATTACAGATAGGATATATTAAATCTTACATAGCTTGAATAAAATATCAAAATAAGTTAAAGAAGAAGCAGGGAAAGCTTTTGACTTAGAAATTATGCACACGAGGAGCACTATCACTGGATGGAAACTCAATGGAAATTGAAAATTGTTTTTAGAGCTTTTTGAATTTTTTTGTCAACACATTTTTATGGAAAAATGGCTCTTCAACTGAAAACAGAAAATGTTGGTTAAAAAAAGATTTTTACCAAAACATAGACCCAAAACCTGGCAAAAACTAATCTGTTGTCAAAACCCAAAAGAAGTAGGTTTCTTCCTCCACACACCCACACTTTCTTGCAGTCTTCCTCCCTTCTCCAATGGAAAAAGGACAAAAAGTTTAAAAAAAAGAGATTGGTTTCATAAAAAAAAAAAAAAAGACAAATGTGTCATTTTCATTTCAAATTTTAATGGAAAATATATTTATAGCTTTTCCCAACCAGCTCTAATAGATTCTATTATACACCAGGAAGGCTGTTGTGCATAAAATTACTGCCTCAGAAGCAGTGCTAGAAAGCTTGCAATGAAGAAAATAACTTAGAAAATAATTGTGTTTCCCAAAAATACAGAATTATTGGTAAAAAATATATAAATGTTACCAAAAATACTACTGGAATGAGAAATAGAAAGTTCCCCCCAAAGATAGTCATATTTGAAGTACCAAATACTAAAACAGCCAGAGCAAAAACCACCAATATTCTGAGAATGTTATTTCTAGCACAGAAATGTACTATTGTAAGAACCTGGAAGTTTGAGGTAAAGAATCTTGTTGATGAAATTTTTTGTAGATTCACTGGAGTCACAAATTTACACCAGTTGATGAGGATTTGGCCCACAGTGTCAACCTCTGAAAGAATTCATCCAAAGGAACAATCCAATGCGAGCCCCATGCACCACATAAGCCCTCAAAATAGGTTTCAGATAGGACTTAAGTCATGCATAGGCTTTCTGCACAGGGATTAATTTAACCCAGAATGACAAGCTGTGTAGTGGATAGCATGTAATGAAAATGGACCTTTGATTTATTCTTTTCCAAAGAAATAAAAGAAGCTTAAAACTATGGACTCTTTAAGTTATGGGGTCAATAATCCTTAAGTTGTGCAGAAGTAGAGAGTCACGAAAAATGGACTGATGAAAAAGTTAAACTGAAATTGGACTAGTGTTAATTCTATGTTCTGAAAAGAGTAGAAACTTGCAAGGGTCAGTGGAATAGAATGGAGAGTTCTTCTTTGGCTGCATATTTCATAATGCACAATAGCAATACAGGGCATTATGATATGGCTTGTTAGTTTATTTAATAAGCATCTGCGTTTTTATTTAACTTCAGCTCAGTTCTCCCAATATGGAGCAGGGGAGTTATAGCCAGAGTATAACAGAAAGTCCAAGTTTAAAGTTCAAACACAGTGTATCAGGAAAAAAAAGTGTCATACCTGATTGGTTTGAGATGTATGGATATGGCTTCAATAATCAACATTTTAAAAATAAAATTGTAGTCAAAATACAAGCACAAAGAAGACTCATGGGTGGAGAATTGGTTAGGAAGAAGTTGGGTGAGGAGAGCCCTCATTATGGAAGTTGTTAAATGATACAAAATAGCTTTTCAGGAGATTTCCACACCATACGATTATCATGTCATGCTTTTAATCTGAGTTTAAGTTCCTGGAACTAAATTCAATTTTGAGCCAGATCTTGCTGTCTCTGAAATTGGTAGCAATGGTTTTATTGACGCCAGTGGTTTAAGGTCAAATTCATTACTGTAAGACAACTATCCACTTTTTCTAAAGCTTAAGTTATTTCTTAAATTCTATTTCTATCGACCATCTTAAACAATGTAATAGATAATTATATGCCTGTTATATAAGAGGGTCTGAAACACCTATAAAATGGATATCATTCTCTATTAAACTTTACCGGTTTTTTAAGAATAATTTCTGTAGAATCCTATTAGTTTCATTCTTATAAAATTCTGCAGGGCTACTTCATAGGGAAAGAATACTAAGCTTTTGGAGAGGCTGTGATCAGATAAAGTCCAACAGCAGATGACTTGAGTAATGTGTGGTTTAAGTATCTCATAAAATAAAAACTCCTAGGTCTCAGTATGCATCTTGGCAGAATTCTGTATTATACTGATGCCTCTAACCTCCTTCCTACTTGGTCTTATGTCCCCTATGCCTCGAATCTTCTGCATACCTGATAACGATGTCTTATTGTTTATCCCAGTAGATGTTATTAGTGTAGTGTTGTTTATAGTCCTGTTTCACAAAATATATTAAAGTGTGAAATATCAACTTAGTAGCAGAAGGGGGAGAAATAAATTTGCTTATTTTTATGCGTCATACATGAAGTATTTATAAAAGTGTATGTTAAATATTTAATGGAAAAATTCAGGCTAGTGATAATACTACTTGGAAGATAAGTTTAATATGGAAAGTTTATGGAGTGGTTAAGCTAGGTATGTTCAGCTGAAAACCACCATCTTTATCCTTACTATTTATACTACTCAGTAAAAGTGCATTTCACACTAGTGCAGAGAACCAGCAAAAGGCCTATGGCACTACTTAAGCCTCAGAATAGGAATGGATTTCTGCAAGTGTTAAGGTGGGAAAAGAGGAATGTCAGAAGTTTGTTTTTAAAAGATGTATAGACAATAAAATATTTCATCATCAATTTCCGGTGACTGAAACCAAGTATAATATTCTGCATTAAACCTATCCAGGCAACTTTCAGAATTGTGACTTTGAGTTAACTTCACTTGGATTGAAGATTCCTTTTAACATTCCTGAAACTTCTTGTAATATTGACATGACCAACATACATAAAGTGAGAAAAATAGACATGCTGAATGAATGAAGTTAAATAGAATTCCTTATTGAGGTTGCAGGAACAAACCATCCCGATATGTAGAAAGAATAGTAAATATGGCAGGCGACCAGCTTGGCTTAACAGTGAAATCCTTGCTGATCTTAAACACAAAAAAGAAGCTTAAAAGAAGTGGAAACTTGGACAAATGACCAGGGAGGAGTATAAAAATATTGCTCAGGCATGCAGGAGTGAAATCAGGAAGGTCAAATAACATTTGGAGTTGCAGCTAGCAAGCGATGTTAAAGGTAACAAGAAGGGTTTCTTCAGGTATGTTAGCAACAAGAAGCAAGTCAAGGAAAGTGTAGGCCCCTTACTGAATGAGGAAGGCAACCTAGTGACAGAGGATGTGGAAAAAGCTAATGTACTCAATGCTTTTTTTGCCTCTGTCTTCACGAACAAGGTCAGCTCCCAGACTGCTGCACTGGGCAGCACAGCATGGGTAGGAGGTGACCAGCCCTCTGTGGAGAAAGAAGTGGTTCAGGACTATTTAGAAAAGTTGGATGAGCACAAGTCCATGGAGCCGGATGTGCTGCATCCGAGGGTGCTAAAGGAGTTGGCGGATGTGATTGCAGCACCATTGGCCATTATCTTTGAAAACTCATGGCAATCGGGGGAGGTCCCGGATGACTGGAAAAAGGCTAATGTAGTGCCCATCTTTAAAAAAAGGGAAGAAGGAGGATCTGGGGAACTACAGACCAGTCAGCCTCACTTCAGTCCCTGGAAAAATCATGGAGCAGGTCCTCAAGGAATCAATTCTGAAGCACTTAGAGGAGAGGGAATTAATCAGGAACAGTCAGCATGGATTCACCAAGGGCAAGTCATGCCTGACTAACCTAATTGCCTTCTATGATGAGATAATTGGCTCTGTGGATGAGGGGAAAGCAGTGGATGTGTTATTCCTTGACTTTAGCAAAGCTTTTGATATGGTCTCCCACATTATTCTTGCCAGCAAGTTAAAGAAGTATGGGCTGGATGAATGGACTATAAGGTGGATAGAAAGCTGGCTAGATCTTTGGGCTCAATGGATAGTGATCAATGGCTCCATGTCTAGTTGGCAGACGGTATCAAGCGGAGTGCCCCAAGGGTCGGTCCAGGGGCTGGTTTTTTCAATATCTTCATTAATGATCTAGAGGATGGTGTGGACTGCACCCTCAGCAAGTTTGCAGATGACACTAAACTGGGAGGAGTGGTAGATACGCAGGAGGGTAGAGATAGGATACAGAGGAACCTAGACAAATTAGAGGATTGGGCCAAAAGAAATCTGATGAGGGTCAACAAGGACAAGTGCAGAGTCCTGCACTTAGGGCAGAAGAATCCCATGCACTGCTACAGACTAGGGACCGAATGGCTAGGCAGCAGTTCTGCAGAAAAGGATCTAGGGGTTACAGTGGACGAGAAGCTGTATATGAGTCAACAGTGTGCCCTTGTTGCCAAGAAGGCTAATGGCATTTTGGGCTGTATAAGTAGGGGCATTGCCTGCAGATCGAGGGACGTGATCATTCCCCTCTATTCTGCATTGGTGAGGCCTCATCTGGAGTACTGTGTCCAGTTTTGGGCCCCAAAAGGATGTGGAAAAATTGGAAAGAGTCCAGCGGAGGGCAACAAAAATGATTAGGGGGCTGGAGCACATGACTTATGAGGAGAAGCTGAGGAACTGGGATTATTTAGTCTACTGAAGAGAAGAATGAGGGGGGATTTGGTAGCTGCTTTCAACTACCTGAAAGGGGGTTCCAAAGAGGATGGATCTAGACTGTTCTCAGTAGTACCAGATGACAAAACAAGGAGTAATGGTCTCAAGTTGCAGTGGGGGAGGTTTAGGTTGGATATTAGGAAAAACTTTTTCACTAGGAGGGTGGTGAAGCACTGGAATGGGTTACCTAGGGAGGTGGTGGAATCTCCTTCCTTAGAGGTTTTTAAGGTCAGGCTTGACGAAGCCCTGTCTGGGATGATTTAGTTGGGGATTGGTCCTGCTTTGAGCAGGGGGTTGGACTAGATGACCTCCTGAGGTCCCTTCCAACCCTGATATTCTATGATTCTATGAATACGTCAAGTGAAAGTCTAAAGAAGAGAGCAGTGATATTAGCCAATAACTCTAAAAGTGAATGGTATGTGAATCAGAAAAATATTAATTTTTCTTAAAAAAGACTTATTAAATTACTAACATTCAAATTCTGAAAACACACATTTAACCTTAATACTGTGAGAAATTCCATTGATTTCATTGGGACTACTCTTGGTAGTAAAGTTAATCTTAGGATTGGGGCCTAAATGTTTCCCCTTCCCCATAAAGTTCAAGTTTTCTTGTCCCCTACAAAGTGCTCTTTAACTCTGCGCTGTTGACACCACTTTCCTTTCCTTCTCAACAATGTCCACCTCAAAGTTCCTTCCAGCTCTGTTTGGCTCTTTCACCTATTGCTGATGCCATGTTGTCCTTCATACTGCTCCATAAGTCTGGAATCACATCTCAGTTAATGGACACACAATAGCAGATTTAAAGGTAGCCATCCTGCAGCAAAAAAACTTCAGGACCAGACTTCAAAGAGAAACTGCTGAGCTTCAGTTCATCTGCAAATTTGACATCATCAGCTCAGGATTAAACAAAGACTGTGAATGGCTAGCCAACTACAAAAGCAGTTTCTCCTCCCTTGGTGTTCACACCTCAACTGCTAGAAGAGGGCCTCATGCCCCCTGATTGAACTAACCTCGTTATCTCTAGCCTGACTCACTCTTGCTTGCATATTTATACCTGCCTCTGGAAATTTCCACTACATGCATCTGATGAAGTGGGTATTCACCCACGAAAGCTCATGCTCCAATACGTCTGTTAGTCTATAAGGTGCCACAGGACTTTTTGCTACTTTTACAGATCCAGACTAACACGGCTACCCCTCTGATACATCTCAGTTAATATTCACCAAGTTTGTTCCCCCTCTTCTCTCCCAAATTTCACAGAATAAGTATGCTTAGTGACAAGTATCAGAGGGGTAGCCGTGTTAGTCTGAATCTGTAAAAAGCAACAGAGGGTCCTGTGGCACCTTTGAGACTAACAGAAGTATTGGGAGCATAAGCTTTCGTGGGTAAGAACCTCACTTCTTCAGATGCAAGAAGTGAGGTTCTTACCCACGAAAGCTTATGCTCCCAATACTTCTGTTAGTCTCAAAGGTGCCACAGGACCCTCTGTTGCTTTATGCTTAGTGAGATATTCCAGATCTGATTCTGAGGGGCTATAGGGTTGTTCTGAAATGTGTAACATTATATCAGTAAGTTAACTTTAAAATGTGCACATGCCATAATTTATGACCTTATGACTGTAACTTTTGTCCTTCTTCACCCCATCCTTGCTTATTTGTTTCTTGCTGGTTGCATCATACCTAAAATCAGATTATAAGATCTTTGGCGAAGTAACTATGTCTGTGCTGTAAAGTTCTCAGCATACCTTTGGGCAGTGTATAAATAATACTAAGCCTATCAGCATTTGTTCTGAAATATATAATAATTTAATGACCATTTGCTACTCAAGGTTTGTTCAAAATTGTTTCTTTAGAAGATAAGCCCATTGGGGCAAGACCCTATTATTTTTATGGCAAAGTTCACCCATTGTGTGGTACCATGTACACATCTGATGCTATAAATATTAGGCTATATACTACAGACTTTGCAGAATAACTAGTCTTTCTCATCTGGTTCTCTAAATTATAAAGACTGCTGCTAATTATTGAGTATTTAATTTTAGAAAATATAACTAATTTAAAATGCACTAACATTGATCATCCTATTAGGATAGAGCTGTGTAGGTTTGTTTTAAATAGGGTGATTTCTGGTACTGTAAACAGAAACAATCCTTGAATCCCACTAAAAGCATATCTGCTAAAACAGAGTAAACAGACCTTCTAGTCATACTGTATGGGGATTATTTTTGTTGATTTGGTAATCAGAAATCTTTTAGAAACAGCGGAGGTGAGAGAAAAGCTTTACTAGAATTTGATAGAGCTTAATTGATAGAGATTAATTATGTTCTAAGTCTCTAATCATCTAAACCAGCTCTGTATGTGTATTTTCTTTCTTTTACATTTTTCCCTGTCACTTGCAGATCATTATATTTCTTTATTGCCAATGGCTCAGCAGCCAAAAGAAAGAGAAGAGATGGCAGTCCATAAGTGCAGCTAGCTGGAAGCATGAAAAATGACAGATGCTTATGGATCACTGTATATCATCAGAATCTGTCCTCTAAAGCCATCACCTAACACTGTACAATGTCACCCTTGCTTAACCAGTGCCAATACATGTGTGGAAGAGGGGTATAGAGATCTTTTTAGAAGACATGAAGGAATTGCCAAATATTTCTCCATCTTTCCTTATTAGCCAAAAACTCAACCCAATAAGCTACCTTCCTATTTTATCATTTACGATATAGAATTTTCAGCTAAACCTACCAACCAGAGTTCAATAAAAACAGCAGGATGAGAATTACTTGGGTATATTCATATCTGAATATCATTTCTATACTTCTGTTAGTTACTACATAGCTGAGGAAAAGCCAAAAGCTTTTCTCTTTTTTTAATATCAAGGTTCTCTTAAAGTGTGATCCCAGTGAGAGGGCTTTAATAAAGCAGGTATAGTTTAATACAATTCAGCAGGAAATTTCTGTATACCTTCAGACTCCTTCTCATTGATGCTTTCTAGCCTTTCATTATGAAATAGGGCACTTTGCACATTGGTGTCATTTATCCATACTAAATCCAGAGATTGGCTCTGAAAAAGCTGTATATCTTTAATTGATAATCTGTTGACCTGTCATCAACTGGTCTCCATTTATCCAGACTGCCAAAATAAGGTATCGCTTATTCAATTGCTTAAAGTCTAAATGCTAAAAATTTGCTTGGCTTCTCTTCCTCCTCCCAGGAGGAGTACATCAGATGGAAAAGTGCATATTAAGTCTCTGTATGTAATAATATAACTACTAGGCATATTTAGTACAAAGACTGTTTCTTTGCCAAAGGACTTGTCTTGGTGCTTGTAGTTGCATGTTAGATGTGCAGCTAACTGAACACCAAAGAATTCTAACTCATTCTGGTTTGCCCTGTTTAATGTTATTCTGTAGAGGCATTAATAAATGAAGGACCCTCTGAGGTACAGTAAATTCTAAATGTACCACTCCATAATATATCCTCTGGATATCTCTTGTACATCATTATTTTCTGAGTTTAGTCCATTTCAATTTTTTGTGAAAGAACAAAAATCTTAATCTTGTAGAAGAGAAAATCCAGCCTGCAATAATAAAACTCAAAGCCAGAATTCATCCTTTATTAGAATTAACTATGGTAATTAATCATGGAGGCACTTCAGTTTGAAGGGAAAACAGTAGTGGTAAAATTTTCAAAAGCAACTCAGGGATTTAGAACCCTAAAACTCCTTTTTTTCCAAACTTCTTTTGGGGCCATACTTTCAATGGTATTTAGGCACCTAAAGATGCAGATAGGTGTCTAGTGGGATTTTCAAAAGCACCTAAGCTGGTTAAGGGTCTAACTCCCATAGGTGCCTGAGCTGCTTAGGTACTTTAGAACATCACTCTAGGTGCCTATCTGCATCTCTAGGTGCCTAAATACCATTGAAAATTTGCCCCTTGAGCATTTATCAGCCTAAGTCTCAATGTCTTTCAATGAGATTTAGGCTACTAAGTGCCAAAGTTCCTTTTGAAAATGGGACTTAATAGCCTAAGTTCCTTAGGGGCTTTTGAAAACTTTAGTCTAAGATCTGAATGAAAGGTGTGATTGTCACTTTTCTATACCATAGTAGAAATTTTCAGACTTTCTTCAGGATGAAGTTTTGCCCAGTGTGTTTTGTGTTTTTGTTGTTTGCTTAATTTGCCCCCTCCAGAGAAACATGGCAAGTGAAATCAACAAATTCTGCTTCTGCGATATGAAGTTCTGAGATGGTGGTATATATCGTGTACAACTTGTTGGAATTTGGCTGGGTATATGTGCATATGTAATATAAGCATCACACTATCCATCCATACATAAAAGTTCAGTTATTTAAATGAAAAGCAACCCCAAGAACTCCTGTATTCTCAAAGAATGTATTTGATGGCCTAACAAAAAGTTTCCCTCTCCTAGCCTATTCTGTGCCACCCTCCTATTAGCCCCATTGGCCTCTTTTACCCTGTAGACTGCACAAAGTTAGGCTTCTAAAGCCATATTTAGACACCTGAATGGAAGTGGCCTGATTTTTCAGAGGTGCTGAACCTCGGATGTCACCCAGGTTTGAATATGTTGACAAATGTATTTAGCCCTTATTTCTGTGTTTCCCTGCAAGGATGTCCCAACTAATTTTGTTGCTGTACTCTACTGAGCACCTAACATTTCCTGCTGAACACGTTCTGCTGTAACTTGACTTCTCATGAGGGTATATCTACACTGCAGCTGTGGGGTGGACTCACACGAGCTCAGCTCAAGCTGGCATGCTAAAAATAGCAGTATGTACTTGCCATATGGACAGCAGCTCAGTTTAGTCATCTGAGCTAGGATTCTGGGTTAGGCAGGCTTGGACTCAGGTGGCTAGCCTGTTCCACAATATTTTGCTATTTTTGTGCACTAGCTCAAGCTGAACTAGCATGAATCTGTTTACCCATACTGGGAATCCTGTCTCCCAGCTTCAGTGTAAACATACTCTCTCAGCCTTGACATTCAGGCTTTTCTCTTGCATGGAGCTGACCTTACACCTGGCACTGATCAACCTTTATGGGACAGGAATCTGTACTCCACGACTTTGGTTGCAGTCTAGAGGTGGTCAGGAATTTTCCAACAAAACATTTTTTCTTTAGAAAATGTCAGTTTTTCAAAACTGAAACCATTAGTGGGAAAGGGTCAGTTTTTGGCAAATCTCCCAGTTCAAAACATCTTTGAAAAGAAGGAATTTGTCAATGCCCCTATGTCTTCAGGTTTTGAATTTTTACTTATTTATACCTAAAAAGTCTAAAAAAAAATCAAAGATTAAAATTTAAACAAAACATATTTTGTTACAGTAATCTCTAAATGTTCCTATTGACCTGACCCAGTTTTTTTAGATTATTGGTTCATGAAAAGTCACAAATTTGACTTTTCATTCAGATCCGGGACAAAACTTTGAAACCTCAAACATTTGCAGGATTGGAAAACTCATTTCTAGCCTGGCTCTACTGAAATCCAAAGCAATACTATGACTCAAAACGATTTATCATCTCTTCTCAGAGGGTGGAAGCTTATTCTATTCCTCCACTGGGCACCTTTGTGTGAATTTACCCCAGAAAACAGATTAAATCCCAAATGTCATCATTGTGGTAGCTAGAGAGCTTCACAAGCTTCAAGCCAAAAGCCTCCAGGAAAACTTTTCCTGGGGTTTTTATTTCTCTCCTTACTTTGTTTACAACACTTCTTAGTGGTTACATTCCTGCGCATAGAAAAGCCAGGCAGTATACATGCACATAAGATAACGGACCCATCTCTTGAGCGCGTGAATGCCAGCTGCGAGGAAACAATCAAATCAGCCAAGAAGTTTTCCCAAACACAGACGCGGGGGTGTAAACAGCTCCAGCCTCGTTGCCATGGGAGCAGTTTGCCGCGCCCATGAGCTGACGATTCGGGAGCCATACATCCCCACAATCATGAAAACAACTTAGTTAGGAAAAAACCTGAAAGGTAATTATCAAATCTAATGAAAGCCCTTTTAGTGCCTACACAAGGAAAAATTATGTAGGTACAATGATAAATTATAGGCATACATTTTCCCAGTTCAGAAAAGATAGGTATCTTACATTCTATGTCTCCCTCATGTTGAAATACTTGCTGGTCAGCACTGGAACCTGTTCATCACTGACCCCTATGTAGATCAGACTGACCTTATCAACCCTCTGAAGTGTTTTTGCCCACCCTTTCTCTCTTTCTCTGTTCCTATACCAGCAAGTTTTAAAAGTAAAGGCTGTGGTCACTCTTATTGTGTACGGAGTGAATGAATTCCTCCTTAGTGGTCAACATCCTGACCATGGTGTTTGTGCAATAGGTGGTCAGATGCTGCAGTGATGGTTTATTTGATCTTCATCTTCTTTGTCCTGTCCCACTTTTGGGTCTGCAGCTGTTGTTCTCATGTCCAAGAATTCTTGTCAAGTGGGTCTTACAAGCTGACACCAACCTTCTTAATGTCCCCCATCAGCATCTCAAACCACCTCTTTCAAAATATTCTCATGGTCTTTGTCTTGTGACTACTAGCTCTTCTGTCTCTAGCCAACATATGCACATCCCATGGCTTCATATGACCCAGCCATCTCAGTATCCTCCCTCGGCTTTTCTGTGATGGAGGCTACCTGCATCATGGCTCATATCATTTCACTGAGTAGCCCTTCAGCCCTTGTCCACCTGAGCATTTTTATTTCAGCAGTGTGAAGCAGTTGTTGTTCTCTCTTTCTCATTGGCCAGCATTCTGGCCTGTACATCACAGCTGCCCTAATCATGATCTTATACACTTTGCTCTTTTTAGTTAACTTGGTATAGTCTTATCACAGAGAATTCCTGTCAACTCCTTCCATTTACATCAATCGCTCTTCATGGAGCTCCTAATATCCACATCCACATCCCCACATGACTCAACACTGAACCAAGGCATTGAAATTGTTGCACAGATTTTAATGCTGTACCATCACATTTTACTGTCTTTTTGTTGCCCCCTCTATGAACCTTTACATGATAGATTATATGATTGTGATGAAATGCACCCCTATATTCACACCCTATACTCTATCTTGTAGTAATCTTTGTACAAAATATGCCTTGTAAAGTAGCGTATGAAAACTAATAACTTGCTGGTCAATAGCAGGGTAAAATGTACGTAGCCACATTATATGTAAAGTTATGAACATAAGCTAAAATCGTGACTGAAGTATGTTTACCAGAGAAGTGGGTAAACCTCATTCTCAAAGACAAAGGGCAAGTTGATTCCCCAGCCAGGTGTTATCAATACTGATGGACCATCACCTATCAAGTAGCCATTCTTTGGGAAATAAAGGGGCCAGCAAAGAACAGTGTGACACCTTCCTTCCTTCCCCATGAGACTCCCTGTCTCCTTACTCTCAGCTCTTAATAACTTTATGTAGCGGTCACTCTCAGGGAAACGCATTTCAAAGGGTGACTGAACTATAGAAGTGAGGGATAAAAACACCAAAGTTGTCTCCCTGTCCATCTGTCTCTTTTCCACCTAAGAAGATAAAAGAAACAGCCTATGGTCTTTGGATGCACATCCTGACCTGAAACTTGGTCAGCAATGATACCAGGAATCTGTGGTAAGAACTTCACCTTAAACCAAGTCTAGTTTAAGTTTAGAAAGCATTTTTTCTTCTTGTAACCATTTCTGACTTTAATTCTTTATGACTTGTTCTCACTTAAAACCTATCTCTTTGTAGTGAAATACACTTTTCTTTGTTCTTTAATCAAAATTAATCCAATAGTGTGAACTGTGTGGGTAACTCTATTTAAAGTGGCAAATTGTATATTGTATACAACAGACGTTTGATATCTGAACTGTCCTGAAGAAGGCTGGTGGATAGTGCAGTACAGAATGCACATTTGGGGGTGGGGGAATCCAGGACTGGGAGTGTGTTGGGGTTACCCTACATGTGGTAACCAGGGCTGGTGGAAACCAGAGTGTGACTGGAGTGTGCTGACAGTCTGCAGCTATCCACAGACACTCAAGGTGTGACTTGCATGCTAGAAGGCTGTTTATGAACAGCCCAGGCAGGAGCTACAGCAACAAGGCTTTGTAAGGCATGCCAGGTTGCAGGGCAGGGGTGATGCAGCCCCTTACTGGTCTGGATTGCATTCCGAAATGTCACAATGATATACCATCTAGATTAGAGGCATCTGAGAATAATGTGGCTTCCAATATCTATTGCCAGTTACAGGGCCATTCAATATTGCATAGCATCCTGTTTCCATGAGTAGTTCTGGTGTCGTCATTCTCCTGTTCCTTCCCAAGTTAAATTGCAAGCATTTCTTTGAACTCCTTGAAATGGGAGCTAATTGTGCATATACATGCTTTGCTTAGCCTTAGTCAGGCTAAAGTTTATTTGCATAGTAGTGGTCTTCTTCCACCGAACGGTCTCTGGGTTTCCTTGCTTAACTGTGAAGCAAAAGGTCAGTTTTTTCCAGTTGTATGCTTACAGTTGCAGCAACTATATCTTCTTAACTCCATATTCCTCATTGTCCCTGATAATTAAAGTTCATAGCTAATACCCCATTGTGATGAATGGAATTGGTTCTTCCCACTTTGCTATTGTTTGTCTATTCAGCTGCACTTTCTGCAAGAGGGGAGTGCATTGGTTTACCTTGACATTATCTCCAATATAAGGACTGGGAACTTGATTATTCTGGGTAGGGAAATTTCTCTCCCCAGATTTTTAAAGCTATGTAGGCATTTCTGCACTCAGCGTTGCAATGCCTACCTGAATTAAGAAATTAAATCTCGTATTTTCAAAAGGGATTTAGACACTTGAGTCTAAATGCCATAGGATGAAGGTACTACCACAACATAAATGTTAATTTTGTGGTTCCATCTGAATTTCTCTATGGAGGCTCAGCGTCTTTGGCCATTTTTGATTTTTTGTGATTTGTAATGTTTTTATGGTAAAATGTCTCAACTTTACCAAGGACAAGTGGATTGTTTCTCCACTTCTGTTTTTACAAAATGAGCAATAGAAAAAAAATTTAGACCCTTGTGGTTTAGGTGCCAAACTCTTGCATACATCTCAAAAAACCTTGAGTCACAGTGGTATATAATCTGAAAAGATATTATCCTCTATAATCTGCCATATTAATTTCACAGAGCAAAAATTAATTAAATGTGAATTCTCTTTGATGCAGGAAATAAATATATTATAACCTTGTACCCCAAACGTGCTCAACTATATACAGTACATATAACACTACTAGAATGCAGTCGTCTCTGGCATGGCAGAGAAGTAACTATTACGCATACCACACAGCAGAGCCTGAAGGGAAAGTTTTGACCAAGAGCTCAGGGGCACAATCCTATTTTTACATTTATATACTTAATGTTTACGGAAAGCCAACAGGGCTGCTTTTTTATTGTCTCATTTGAAAGACACTACACACAGTAAACTTCGTAGAATTCAATATATCTACTTCAGAAAGATGAAGCAACTCTGCTGGATTTCCTTTTTTTTTTTTTTTTATGCTCCTCCTGTATACAATATTGCCTGATAAAATGAACTTTCATCTGGCTTAACACAAATCCTGAAGTTACCTCTTGTGATAAAATATATGCATCTGTCATTGAAAGTAACTGATAGATGAGACCAATTTGAAAAGCTCAGTCACTCCTGTTATAGCCATAAATAGAGAATAATGATTTTTCCCTTTTTTCCTTATTTGTAAATCCTTGTTATTGCCTTTGCTAATGATGCTTCTCTCCTCTTTACTAGCCACTTGATGTGTGAGTAAACATGCCAGTAATTTGTACAATACATTTATTTCTAATTCGATATTAAGAAACTAGCCAGGTAAATATTACAGAATGTGTTCAGCTCCTCCAATTACAGGCAGTTCTTTTTAATACCATAATCCTCAGATGTGTGCCAGAACCCTACCCATTGGATCCCATTATTCTTCCAAGCACCATGCTTCTCCATCCCTCTGAGTTTTACCCCTTGACATTCCTCCTCTGTTCCTCTCCTATCATGAACCTCAAACAAAAGATATGACTTTCATGCTATTGTATAACTGAAGTTCCTACATACTTCAAGTGGGTACCTATATCCAAACAACTATACCCATGTAGGCATGCATATGTCTAGGTAAATATTTACCTGTTTAGTAGTACTTTCAGGATGTAACCATAACTCCCTTGGCGGGAGTAACTATGAGTGTTAACAGTTCTCCTTTGGCTGAGTCAGGCTCTTGAGGCTCTTGCCGAGGAGGGATTGACTCCTCCTGAGTGGCTGGGGTTTTAATAACCCATCTGGGTAGGGAGGTTACACTTCTCCTCCTGAAGTTTGCCAATTCTCTCATTACTCCTGAACCTTTTGGAGGAAGAAGACATGGTTCACTGCTGATTCTCCTAATTGGATCTAGTTACCAGGGCAGCACTCTAGAGATCTCAGCTTCCCTAGGTGCCAGCCAGTAACACCTTACTTCTTGGAGGTTGCCACTGAGGCTCTGCTACCCACTCCTGTAGGGTGAATACCAAACCCTGTAGTCAATACCACACAACCCTGTGTAGTAAGGCTACAAAAAGCCACCCTATGACCATTGTGTTGAGAATGCCGGGGGTTCTCGTGTAGAACATCTACGCTGTCTCTCTTTGCCACTAGGGATAGTCTGAAGTCTTGGGACTTGCTGCCTGGAGCCCTAAGAACTGACTGCTTAAAGTAGTTGGGATGGTGGACCTACAAGAGCAGAGCCACTTCTCAGTGCAGACCCTAAGACTGTCCATAGTGAGGTCAGAGGCAATGGTGAGGAGCTTGAGAGACTATGCTCAATGACTTGACTGGGCTAAACCAAGTCTGTCGGGCTGACCCAGTAGCTGCTTGTTCAGAATTGTTGCAGAGGAAGATGATGCAGACGTGATATCCGTAAGAGTGATGCCAGAACTGGGGGTCAATGTATATAATTGAATTTGGACTAGAGAGCTGGGCCAGGAGTCACCAGCTCTCGAAACAGATAAGTGGAGTCTTGCTGGACTAGGAAGGTTCTGAAGAATACCCATTCTATGAAGTCGTAACCCTCATGCATTGTCTTTCTCCAGTTTTCCTGCTGTCACTTCTCCAATCTATCTACCCTGCCTTTTTCTACAGAATCTCATGATGATTACAACAATTCATGAGCAGTCAACTGGATGTATGACCATGGTAGGATGGACCATCTGGGGCGACCAGACCCCAAATAACCTGGAAAAGAAACCCCCTTGGGTTTATAAAATAGCCCCATTATTGTGTATTTGTAAGACTTGTCCTCCTCTCCCTTAGCCGTGCCACATTGTTTGTTTGTTGGTAACAATTTCTTTGTCATTGTCCAGATTTTAGGCCCAATTCTGTATTGGATCCACTTGCATGGACAGCAGTAGCCATGCAGCATCACACTGAAGTTGACTGCACTCTGTATGATTTCAGGCTCTGTGCTAATGGATCCAGATGCAGAATCAGGGCCTTAGATGGTGAGATCTTTGAGACAGGAACCATGTCTTTCTTTATGTGCCTGAATGGCACCTAGCACACTCTTAGGTGCTCAGTGAATAAATAATGAATACTGTGTTCTGTTATGTGGGAGAGGTGAGATTTGAGCCTTTTCATATCCTGGACACGCAACTGGCATTTCTTGAGGAAAAGGCATTCTATATTTCTAAGGCTTCTTTATTCTTGGAGGGAAATATTCAGGTGAATAGGGATAGAGTACATGGTTTCCCCCAATTCATTGCTCACTTTACTGAAAAGCTAAAGCATATACTATTTTTTTTTTAAAGGAACTCCTTTTATTGGTTCAAGTTACAAAATGTAGCATGTGTGCCTGTTCTTCTTTTGGATGAATCCGAATCAAGAGAAGCAATTTAGGATTGGAGTGTAGACGTACCCTGAAGCGTAGCACATGTAGATATACCCTAGCTAGATTACGTACTGGAGAAGTGAAGCCATGGCAGCCCAGGCTTCAGCACAGGTTAGCTATGGTTACCCAGGATTCCAGGCAGCTGCGTACCGCCTGCACTGAAGGATGTGCTGCTGCAACGTCACTGCTCCAGTAGCTGAGCTAGCTAAATTAAAGCTAGTTTGGGTGTGTGGACACAAATTGCAGTCACACTCCATGTCTGCAGTGTAGATGTACCCTCAGAGTGAAGAACAAAGCAAAGGCCAGCATGTGCAATGGGTGGAAGCTGTTCTACGTGCAGAACTGTATGCAATTTATTATTTATGGCCACCCAGGTGCACTGGTAAAAGTTTTTTGGCTCACTTTTAGCTGTGTTTAATAATCTTGGCAATGAAGGCTGTATATCCATAAGAGCTATTTATGGACCAAGGCTTTTTATACTTAAGACAATGAGTAATTCATTGAATGAAATCATTCAGAGGATTTTAGGACAAAGTTAAGAGTGCTGTTAGTCCCAAGGTGATAGAGCAGAAAAGACTTGCTGATAGACTTCCAGGAACAGGAGCTTTTAAAATGTCCAGCAGCTATTATCTCTTGGATATGCATAAGAACTTGAATGTTTTCTAATGAATATGGAAAATGTAGTGGGTTAGCTCACAAGGGAGCTTTACTTTTATTCTAGTGCTGTCTTTCTCCTCTCTTCCCAGCATTCATAGGCCCATACAACTTCTAAATTAAGATTTCTGAAGTTGTTTCTGGCTGGTGATGTCACACGCTCCCTTTTCTAATAAAATGTGCTACTGTATCTGGTATGTCCTAGGGCTGCTTATGATTTCCTGTGGAGTGTCTGGGCTTATCACCAGGCAAGATGGATACACTGCAGCTCTAAGATGATGCAGTGGCGGTAGTTGTTTTTTGGCTGTCTAATGGTATTGCCCATGATAAATTACATAGGCTTGTCTTTAAAAAAAGATTATAAAGTTCTAACTAGTTTTGCAGATGCCCAAAATGTACTGAGACATGTACTTGTATGAGGCAAAAGAATTCCACAAGGCTGGTCCATTCCTACTAGATATGAATGCTACTTTCATGTCCATTACTTATCCAACACGTTTGTTTGAGTCTATTCCGTGTAAGACAGAACATTTATTTTCCAAACAGTGGGTCACAGCCCAAAGATGGGCCATGACACAGTCCCGGGTGGTCCGCCGGCAGGGGGTGGAGATTTGGGGGGCATGTAGGTATGTTGCTCCCCTCCTCCCCAACTGCATCTTTCCACTCACCTCCCAACCCTGGTCCATCAACGCAGCTCCAGGGCACGCAGCCCCACTCACTTGCCCTTCCTGACAAAGCCTGCGTGGTAAGCATGTGTAGAGGGGAGGGTCTGGAAGAGAGGAATTTCTCAGGGGAGAGGGGGAGGCTGGGGTCAGGAGAGCAGCAGAGGCACAGCTGGAAGGTTTCCTCCTCCCTTCCTCAGTGTCTGGCTTATAGGCAGCAGGTGTTGCTATTTTGTAGTGGGAACATCATGGACACACACACACCCTGTGCTCTGAGCTGTCCCCTCCATTTCGGTGGCCGGCAGTGGGGTGTGGGTGTGCTGTTTTGCAGTGGAGGGGTGGGTCAGAGGACCCTCCTCCCCAGGGCACTGACCTGTCCTCTTCCCCCTCCCATCTCTCCTGTCCATGCTAGGAGCCACCCCTGCCCTCCACTGCAGGCTGTGCAGGTCCCTCGCCATTCATCCCTCGCCAGGGTGGAGCATGAAGCAGCCAGCGGGAGCATCCTCAGCCTGGCCCCGGAAGCTGGGCTTGCTCAGTCATTTTGCCGACTGGGGGTTCCCCCGCCCCATTCCCCCCAAACTTGGGGTTTCCCGCACACACCCCACAATGTTGCTGCCTCACCCCTTTTGGGGGGGAGGGATAGCTCAGTGGTTTGAGCATTGGCCTGCTAAACCCAGGGTTGTGAGTTCAATCCTTGAAGGGGCCACTTAGGGATCTGGGGCAAAAATCTGTCTGGGAACTAGTCCTGCTTTGGGCAGGGGTTTGGACTAGATGACTTCCTGAGGTCCCTTCCAACCCTGATATTCTATGATTCTATGAAACACCCTTAAATCTTCATACACCACAGGCCAGGCCAGCCCCCCTCCACCTCCCTATGAGCCATCTGTCAGTGTCCTGCATCTTGGACTAAACTGGACTCAGTATCACCCCCTCTGCCCCAGGGCCAGGCTGGGGTTCTCTGGGGCTGAACCCCTGCTCTGACTGGGGTAACAGATTGTCTCTTTTCTCTGCTTCCCCCTCCCCCATTTCTCCCCAGCTGGAGGAAAACTGGGCCTTGTGGGCTGAGGAGGCGCTGTGGCAGTCCCAAAGCCAAGGGGAATGTGCTGTGCCTGCCACCAGTGACAGGCAACACCAAGGGACTTCAGCCACCCCCTCCACCAGCGCCCCTGGGGGGCAGAGGCCAGGGGCACCTTGCTTATCGTAAGATGGGGACATAAAGCTTTGCCCCTGGCTCTGCAAGGGAGGGGGGTGCTGGGCATCAGTGGGGTGCACTACCTTTGGGGAGGAGGGGTGGCATCTGACCTCAGGCCAGAGCACTGAAGGGCCAGGGTCAGGAGGGGAGTGGAAAGATAGCCCCCTGCTGGTACATATAATTTATATGTAGGTAATTAAAATTAATACTTTTCCTCAAGAAATGGCAATAGTGGGCCACAGTGCCTATTGCAGCTGCACCCATGGCCTCAGCGGGAAAAAGTTTGGGACGCCCTTGTCTACAGGAATTTTTTTTTTCCAGTATAATGAATTTTCTTTCAAAATATTTCTTCCCAGAATGAGTGCACATCATTAATTTTAATTTATTCAACATTTTTACTGCAGTAACACCTAGAAGCCAACCAGGTCAGAGAGCTGCACTTGGCCTCATCTCTGACCAATTACCTGCATCCCAAGTGACATATGTGAGGCCAGGGATCAGGTGACAGGACCAGATAACCTGTAGGCTTACATAGAAGGCCAACAGGGAGACCTGCAGGAGATCCCAAGTCAGGGGAAAGGTGCCAGGCAGCAGGACCTGGTTTATTTGTTTTATTTATTATGGACTGTTTGGTTGGTTGTGGCTGTTGGTTGGTTGGCTTTTGAGAAACAAACCAATCCCTGAAGAATGGGACTGCAATTTTGTTGCCATTTGTGAGCTTTATTTGATGTTGTCTCGTGTTGACCCAATGGCTTACAGGTCCCATTATGCTAGCTATTGTACAAATATATACAAACAGTCTCTGCCCCAAAAAGCTTATCTAAACAGACAAGACATATAAGGTATATGCACGTACAGGCAATTCTACATCATATCAGAGGTCTTATTTGTTCTCTTCTGCAGTTCTAGTGCTTATTAATAAGATCTGTCATCTTATTGCCTCTCTGGAGTCCTGTAAATTCTAAATATTGAAGTATGCAGAATTATGTTTAGCCTTAGATCAAAAATTTCTTTTTGTTTTACATATTTTAATCAGGTCTTATTATTCATATTATGTTTAAGCCTCTTCCATAACATTAGTAGTTTTACTTTACATTCCATTAATCATCCTGTTGTTGCTTCATTTTCAGGTATTGTTCTAAATCTTTCTAGCATCTGAAGTGTTTGAGGATGGTTGGAATGGGTTTTTCTTCCAAACATACATGGAAGTATCTGCTCTTGTTCTTCAGCGTTTTTAAATGTGGTTTCAGTGAGGAAGAATGGTCTTGTGTTTGAAGCACAGGACTTGAGACTCAGGTGATCTGGGTTCAAGTTCCAACTCTGTGCAACAGACTTGCTGTGTGACTATGCAAGTCACTTAGGCTAGGTCTACACTAAGGGGGATGGGTCGATTTAAGATACTCAAATTCAGCTATGCGAATAGCGTAGCTGAATTCAGCGTATCCTATTCGACTTACCCCACTGTGAGGACGGCAGCAAATCGACCGCCGCAGCTCCCCCATCGATGGCACTTACTCCTCCTGAGGAGGTGGGGGTAAGTGCATCAATTCGGGGATCGATTTATCCGTCTAGATGAGACGCGATAAATCGATCCCCGAGAGATCCGGGCGGGTAGTGTAGACTAGCCCTTAATTTTTCTATGCCTCAATTCCTGACCTGTAAAATAGAGATAATACTTCTTCCTTTTTCCCACACTTTGCCTTGACTGTGTAGACTAGGGTAGAGACTGTCTTTTACAATGTGTTTGGATAGCACCTAGGAAGTAGGGTCCTGATCTCATTTGGGGCCTCTAGGTGATACTGCAATAAAAATAAACAGTGAGCCACAATCTGCACTCTTCAAAATCAATATGGGTTACACTTTTGAGCAAGCTAGCAGAATCCTTGTCACGTAGAGGCACCTAAAACTAGTCTGCCCAAAGCCATAGGAATAGGGAACCTCTTTCACTGGCAGTAGGACAAATTAAATAAGTCCTTTAGAGTATAAAATCGTCAATTACTGTGGTGCTTATAAAGCTCCTATACATCCTCTTCTTTCCTCTGTGTAGAGGCTGTATGAGACATACAGAGTTAGTTCTGGTAACATGGTCAGAGGCAGAACAACAGGAGAGAGTTCACCAAAAGCTCAGGTTTGAAAACCCACTCTCTAGGTAGAGTTTGTTAGTACAGGGGTATGATTCAACCCAAAATGATGCTAACTTGGCAAAAATCTCCAGCTACATCGATTTCCATGCAGCTTTCAAAGCAGCTAACTCAAATTCAAAAACCAAGAAGTGCAGGCCATGCAGGATAGCTCTGTACGTTTGCCGCTGGCCTTGATTACGTTGCTTGTCAGTCACCTCTGAGCACAATACATTCTTCTTTTTAAGTTGTTGAGCCTAAATGGCTACACAGGCTCTTTGATCCAGGGGTCTGGCCCGCCCACCAATCCTCCCAATCGACTTCAAAAGAGGGATGTTGGGAGCCAGTGAAAGGGTCAGGAGTGCACAAGAGGAATCTATGGTAGAGAGAAGTGTTGCTTGAGTAGGGATAGAGGTTCCCATCTTATGCAATGCAGTCAGAGTGCTTTCCCCATTATGACATCTGCCTCCCTTTGGCTCCCTACCTCTAATACATCTGTTGTTGTTTTTGCATCAAAACCTGCAGACATATCTCCACTGCTATATTGATCAATACACCTTTCAAGATCCCTTGCATGTCTATCACAATATGATGTACCTCATCCAGAGCATCAAATGCCCCAACAACTTCTTCTATATGGGTGAAACTAGGCAATCAGTATGCTCTCAAATGAATTCATACAGAAAAATGATAAAAGACAAAAACATCCTATTACTCCATGGGAGAATGCGTTTCACAAAGTGATCACTCCATATCTGCTCTTTCAATACTCATTCTCAAAGGAAACCGGCACAACAGTATCTTCAAAAGGTGAGCCTGGGAACTTAAATTCTTAACTCTGCTAGACACCAAAAACTGTGGACTCAACAGGGACACTGGTGTCATGGCTCATTATGATAATTGTAGCACAACACCTGCCTGCTAACCTTTAATGGACCACTTCAAACTCTTTAAGCATAACAATCTAACCCTTATTGCTCACTCCATTTCAACATGCATTACCCCTTCTGCTTAACAATCTGCCCCAACTCAACCCTGCTCAAACGCTCTCATTTCCTTCTCTAGACCTGAAGAAGAGCTCTGTGTAGCTCAAAAGCTTTCATCTTCCACCAACAGAGGTGGTTCTAGTAGAAGATATTACACCTCCTCCACTTTGTGTCTCTATCTATCATGTCTTTCTGTGTTCAGTAATAATGCTCCTACTGCTTCCACTGGAGTCAATGGCAGAACCTCCCACTGATAGGGCCTTTGGTGTAAAGTGGTAATGACAGGCTCTGGAACAAGATCTATGAGGGCAGATCTCTCAGTCCGCAAATGGTTCAGCTGCAGGTTCAGCATCTAAATTTTCACATCCTAGAACTTTTGTATTTTTATTTTTAAATTACTGGATTTGGGGTGGGGAGGGATTAAATATAATAAAAGGACTTTTTTGAATCATGCAATTTATTGTGCTCAGGCAGACTGTGGCATCCACATGGAGCTTCACCAAAGCCTCTGGGTGAAATCCTGGTCCCATTGAAATCAATGAGGCCAGGATCTGGGAAAGACAAAGCAGTAAATCTGTAATTTCATTCAAAATATCCATCTACTAGTAATTCAGTACTCTAAGTTATTGCCTAATGTTTGTCACATACCAATGCTAATGGCTGATGGACCTCAGAGCTTGGAGAAAGGCAAGGCTAGTTCAACATATACAAATTTGTTTTAAAATGAGTGTCAGCTTTTATGCTGCTGTACCAGTCTCTGCTTCGAAATGGCTACCAAGTGTCTGTAACAAGTGTACATGCCCTCCCACACAGATTCCCGTTTTTTCTTCTTTGCTGCAAATAAATGTTCTCTTCCTCTAGCATGGGATGCCAGATGAAGGTCAAGCATCAGTCTCTTTTTTACTGGACAATTTGAAGTCTGTGAACTCTAAACTCTATATCGAACACTTGACTTAGTTCAAGTTGTTTCTAACTCCAGCTTTTCACAGACTGTTATTGATCTGCTCCTCTAAAAGTAATAAATCCTGTAGTGTAGTAATTCCATAAGTACAGCAGAGTTTTGGGGGGCTTTGAATCTTCATCTGATCAAACAGTTCCAAATCTCTTAGATAAATTATTCCCCAAGCTCTCAATGTCAGCTCTGTGTGTATTAAATCCTCTTCCCCCAGACATTAAATCAGATGCCGCAGGTTTATGTTAAACTTTTTTGTATGCTTTCACCTGTTGTATGGACACTGAACACAAGTGAATGAGAAGTAAATAATAATTTTCCAATTATTATTATTATGAGAAACAGGTTGGCCACTTAATAAATTTAAATAATTCTTTCTCCTATTTAATTTACAGTCAATTCATGTTTAATTTAATTTGAGGCAGAGAGGGGCAAACATTTTTAAAAATAAATATGTATAATACTTTCTTGTAAGGATATTTCACAAATTGAATTTGTAAACTATATCCCTAGAGAGGAGACTAGTAAAATGTTTAAGTCCCTCTGGAATTTTGTTTAAAAGGGTTTTGAATTTTTTACACTCTGGTTTTGAATTAATCTCCTGTAGATTATAATGAGGCAGTGCAGTTAAAATTCAGGACTCAGAACCTATTCCTGAGTTTTCTTCTTGGCTCTGTTGCTGATTGGCTGTATGGTTTTGGTAAAGAGTAGCCATGTGAACTTTTTCAATGGGGGACAGTGTGCTCAGCACCTCTGAAAATTGGGCCACTTCTTAAATTGTCTACACATGGGTGTAAGTGCCTAACATGAGGTATCTAAGTTTGATTATTTTGACTGTAACCCCTCTGTCCAGCATGTTTTTCCCCCACTAATCATGCAGATGCCCCTCTATGAGGGTTTGGCAAAGGTTCTAGCTCTACAGAGTTGAAAATAATTCTGGGGAAATGAGGCCCTCAACTAGATTCTGGATTTATTTCTGCTAGTGCACATGTATTCTTTGTTAGCAACAACAAATATCCACAAAGAACAAAGCATCTCAAACATGGACTGAAAAATACATCATTTTGCATTTACAGACATCCAGATTCTTATTTGTTGGTGTAATCTAAGGAAAAACATCTTTTTATGTTCTCTTCCTTAGTTAGAAGATGGCAGTACCTGGCTTTTTTCCTCCTGACACACATGCACTACTAATTAGAGCTGGGCAGATAACGGATTATTCAGTTCACGAACAATTGTGAAAAATCAAATTTCATTTTGGATTGAACCAAAAACAATGTCTTTCAAAATTTCCAACTCAGTGTTTTTTGCTTTGATTTGGGGCATTTTAACAAACGCAAAGGAGAACTAGATTCACAGAGGAGGACGAAAGGGAGGTGGTCTCCTTATAACTTTTAGCCCAGTGGTTAGGGCGCTCCCCTGGAATGTAGGAGACCCAGGACCCAATTTGTGCCAACTGGCAAAGGACACAGAAGGTCAAGAGTTTTACAGTGATTCCCTGGGTCAAGTACATGCTAACCTTTAGTGAATTATTGTGCATATAAAGTCTCTACTGAGAGCCAGTAGTACACTGGTCATCATAATCCTTGCAAAATGGATAATATTTAGGAAGTTATATACCTATACTGGAAAACATGTTCTTAAAACCTTGAAGTTAAAGACAGGTCACCAAAAGGCGACATGCTTTGGACATATTCTGTTCAGGCAGGGGATGGCAGATGCTTATCTCTGTCTGTCATTGTGTATTGGGTCTTTCACAATGCAAATCTATTTGCATACTAAGCCGCTAGTTAATCAAGACCATGAAATCAACAAGAGATCACAGGAAAGGAAATCCACAGGAAGGAACATAAAGCAGGAGGATGTCCTGTTTAGGAATAAAGATCAAAGGACTGTTTTAATATATCTGAGTTTCCAAAGAGACACACAGTATCCTCCACCCAGGGAGCAAGCTGGCAGCATGTTTTGTCTCATGACAAAAGGATCACAGCCAGGCTTGGCTGAAAAATGTTTATCTATAGTGCTGAATATATTTGTATCGCAGTAGCATCTAAGGGCCCCAATCAGGGACAGAGCCCATTGTACTAGGGACTGTACAGGTATGAAATAAAAAGACCCCAATGAGCTAATAATTTAAAGCTACTATTACAGCTATAATACAGTTTATCCCCGTAACATTCCATACTCCTTGCTGGATCTAAATAGAATGGGCCAAATTCTGCTTTCACCACTATAAATACAGTGTTACACTAGCGGTGTCTGGATTTGCACCAGTGCAGTCGACAGCAGAACTTTGAATGTCTGAGCTGAAGGATGCTTAATGAAGACACCATTTAATGGGCTGTGTTTACACAAAACAGGATGCAGAGTTAAATCTATGCACTCTGTCTCTCACTGAACATTCTGCATGCAGATCTGCATTTCAAAAATTGGTTTATATTGAATAACTCCATTCCCCTTTATTTTAAATCGAATAGCGTAAATACCTTAAGAATCAGGCAATCCAATTTAGATCTCCACTTATTGTAAACTGTGTCTGACAAAAAGTGAGAGTCATGGGTCAGATCCCATAGTGGTATGGCAAATAACACCTGCTTTTCATCTGTGTACACTTCAAGAACTGTCCTGCTTGCAGTCCATCAACGCTGCTTTTATCCAGTTTACCTCTTACCCCTCACTTTGAACAAGTGCCTGAAAAGTTCCACGTGAATGAATTCCTTAATCTCTTCACTCTAGAGATAAAAGAGAAACACAAAAACAACCCAAAAGAGCTAAAGAGTAATTGAGAAATAGAACTCCTTTGAAGGCTCCCTCATAAAGCAATTTTAGCAGTGTGCACATCTTCAGCCATTGTAACTCACTGTTTGCTTGATGTTATGTGGCTTAGTCTTTTCATCTGTATTTAGCAGAGGAGGGGAACACATATTTAATGCATTTATTATTACAGTAAAGATGCTGACAAAGTAGAAAGGGCACTGACTGGAGAGACTCTGTGGCCAATAAGTTCAGGATGAGGGAATCGCATGCAGAAGATCTGGATGGTTTCCAGTAAACTAACTTTGTTTGGCCCCTACCAGGACCAACACATTATCTATTGGGCCCAACAGCACTCTAAGGCCAGGTCTACAATAAAATGTTAGGTCGACCAAGCTACGTTGCTCAGGTGTGTGAAAAATCCACACCCTAGAGCAATGCAGGTAAGCCAACCTAAACCCTGGTGTAGACAGCACCTACATTCTACTTCTTGGAGAGAGGAATTAACTATAGCAATGGGAGAACCCTTCCTGTCACTGCAGTGAGTGTCTACATTGAAGCACTACAGCTACAACTTTGCAGCTGTAGCAGTTAAAGTGTAAACATAGCCTCTGTTACGTTAGAGGAAAGGCTCAAAGAATCCCATAGTTATTCCAGTTTTACACAGGTATAACAGAGCAGAATCTGGCCTACATTCTATAGAGTGGGCAGAAAAGAATGTAACTCTCACACGGGAAAGGAGTTTAAGTTTTAACTAGAGCTGATTAGGAACTAGAATTTCCATTCTGTGGGCAATTCTGACATTTCGGGGGCGGGAGGAATGGGAACTGTTCTGACTCTGACCAAAACATCAGAATTTTGAAATTTCCCATAGAATAAAACTTCTAAAAATGATTTGGATCATCAAATTGGTTTCATTTCAATAATGTTGCAACATTGTAATTAATATATAAACAGAATAGATATATTAATAAAAACACTTTAATATAAAAATCTAAACAAATTGAATTGAAACGATTAAGTCAAAATAATTGATTTTCATTTTCCCATTCCTGAGAAACATTTTGATTTCAACAAAACTGCATTTTCCAATAGAAAACTGTTCTGTTAAAATATTTTCAACAAGCTTTGGTTTTAACCCTGTGTGCCCACAGTGCTGTGCTCTATTTACCTGCGGTGAATTCAGTGTTCCTTGGTAACTGGTGACACATGACGACAATAAGATATAAGGCATAGAGCAAAGACCAGGAAAATCTTTTTAAAATGAATGCAGCTTTCAGCTGGGGGAAAGGGGGGGGGGGTTGGAAAAGTGCCTTTTGCACCTTCTAACTTCCTTTCCTCTGATAGATGTTGTAAAGTGTTGATTTATTTTTTTGCAATTTCTGCTTGACTGCATCTAAAATATATCCTATCCTAAAACTGTCCTGACAACACTGTTAACTCCTAATTCTGGATATTCTTAAACACTTATAGATTCATAAATATTCTGGTTCACACATGCAATCCTTCTGCAATATTACAGGATTGCATGGATAGATGCCTTTACTGATTATGCATTTCCTATCTATTCATGCTTTGGGTGGTTAGGTTACTTCACTGCCTAATAGGTATTAATGAAAGAGCTTTCAGCTATTTATTCAAAATATTTCCATTTCCAAGTTGGTTAAAATTTGACATCAGGGAAGATTCAAACTGGTACTGTATTCCTAGGAATACAAGACTAGGGCAAAGGCTTTGAATGCTTCCATATCTGGGTTGATGAAATTTGTCCTACATAATTTATAAGTGACTTCTTACTACTTTTGTAAAAGAGCATTTTCCCCCCAAAGGTGGCTGCCTCCTGGGTTATGAAGGTGGTTGACTGGCAAGCATTATCAGACATTCTGAAAAGTAGGCCTACCATACTGGAGTTTAGCATCAGATTCCTAGTGCTGCTGTCTAATATAGGAACAAATTTCCTCTTGCTTATTACTCTGCCTAAAATGATAAATAGGGCTGCGTGAGAGCGTGCACCAGACCCTTTGAGGCCTTCCGGAAGGCCCTGCGGTCCTATCACAGTCCGCCCCAGAAAAAGGCAGAGTGGGGTCCTCCAGCAGTCTAGAGAGGCTGCAGGATAGGCAGCCTATTAGGGCCCAGCAGCCTAGTATAAAAGAGCTGCAGGGCCGGAGGGAGGGCACTTCCTTGCTGGATGAGTGTGGATGGTGGAGAGCTGGCTGAGGGAGCTACAGGACCTTGGACAGAGCAGTACTGGCAGAGACCGTGGGGAGCAAGAAGGAGCCCCTGTCTGGCTGATGGGACTCAACCAGGACAAGGTCCTGAGGTAAGGGTGAAGAATTTGCTGGGACTGCAAGGAAGTGGCCCAGGGTATCTTAACAGCAATGCAGCTTAGATAAAGGGATACTGTGGACGGCTGCTATCTATAGGCTCTCTGGGCTGGGTCTCGGAGTACAGGGGAGACCTGGGTCCCCTCCATTAGCCACTGGGGAAATGGTGTGGACTTTGATGTACCCCAGAAGAGGAACTGAACTGATTTAGTGGTCCAGTAGGAGAGCTGGGGCCAGAAAGGCCCAGAGAGGGCGAGGACATTGCCTCCAGGGAGGCAAGCCCTGGAGTACGGTGCGATACTCGGGCTGAGACCATTTAAAGTTGTGGGGGTAATTAAGGACCTGACCAAAGAGAGCTACAGGGAAAGAAAGGGCAGGCATACACACTCCAACAAGGGGTGCTCCCGAGAGGTGTGCCATGCCTTTACAGACTAGCTGAAAATTTTCCATCAAAAGTGTTTTTTAACACAATTGGGTTTTGGGCTAATCAAAATTTTTAATGAAAAGTGCCTGGTTTTGGCAGTAAACTTCAAATTTTCATTAAAATGTTGAACACCCAAAAAGTGAACAATTTCTGTTTGGACATGCCACAGTGGTGCTTCATGAGAAACGTAGTTCAGTTGCCTCAGGCCACCCCTTCTCTTCTACGTTCCCCCTGGTAAGCTATTTTCGATTAATATTAATACAGTGTGATGCATTTCTATAACACCATACACCTGATGATCTCTAACTTTTCAGTCCAATAATTAAGCCACACACCACCACCGTGAAGTAGGTGAGAACAGTTATACCATTTTACAGATATTTAAATTCATTTGAGATACAGGGAAACAGTAGCCTGCAGTCACTTAGAGACAAGGAGCCTGATGACAAATCCTCTATACTTTACTCCTTTCCATAACATAATTCATCCTATTCCCAACGGCCATTTTCATAATTACTTCCCATTAGAGCAACTTTCTTCAAGCTAAAACATCAAAGCAGATATTTTCATTCATCTTAACCAGCTAAAAGGGCAAAGACCATTTTAGCCTCTCTGTCTTTGGTGAATGTCTCTCTTAAATTGCTGTTTTTTTTCCCCTTTGGGCGAGTATCTCAGGAACATGCTGGTGACACTGTATGGGAGGCTGCCTTACTCAAACTCAGTAAGATTGCTGAAAGTTTAGCATTAATGCCCTAATGAAATGAATCATTTATTCTGGACTGGTGAAGAGCAGGCCTATGAAAACTATTACGAGTGGCTAGTAACTGTTACATTACATTATCCAAAGTGTCCTGTTTTGGGCATTTCTGTTGTCTTATTTTGGTCATGGCTCAGATATTTGTTGTCTTTGTTGTACCTTTTTAAAGGACAACTACAGTTTGTAATTGTTTATGTAGATTGTTAACACCACTTCCATTGTTAAGAGATTCCTTCAGTATGGAGAGAATATAACTAATGGTTAGAGCAGGTAATGAAGTCAGTTATTCTTATTATTTGTATTACAGAGGCACCTAAAGGCCCCAAATGAGGCCTTCCATTGCACTAGGTATTACATCAGCTGTTCCGTACACATAGTATGACACCATTCCTGTCCCTGAAGAGCCTTATTAGCTATACTCGTTGTTTCTTGCCCCTTAGCCTGTAAGTTACAGCAACCCCCAGTCTCCGTTAGACTCAGATCATGGAAGGGGCCACCCAAATACCCCAGGAAAACCAGCTTCCATACAGGAAAAAAATAAAACTCACCACCCCTAGTTGTTACCTACAACCCCACACTGGAACCCATATGGGGTGATGATGCTAGTCACCTTGATTTCACGGGCAACATCAACAATCATAGTTCGTACTAATGGCTCTTTCCGTGACTCCATAAACCAATTCGGGAAGAACAACGCTTGCTGCATGGGCCACAGAAGCATTTGCCTAGTAATGCTGATTGAACTGCACATTGTTTTCATGCCTGGCATGTACTTCCAGCTGATCAACGTGATTCTTTGCAAAGTCATGGACGCCTGCCTTAGGTGTGGTGCCATGCAATATAATCAATCACCAGTTGCTCAAAGATCAAATCAGAAATATTTGTTTTGTACAGATTTTGTTTCAGGGTATTTTTGAAGCATTTCATCTGCCGTCTATGCTTAGATTTCCAGGGCTTAATTTGGAATATAAGACTTGTTTTGATAGACAGGTCTCAGGCATATGAATTAAATATCCAGTCCATCTCAATTTGGTGCAGATCAAGTAGGCCTCAATGCTGACTGAAACAGCTTTTGCCATGACTACAGTGATAGAAACCCAGTCTTGCCATTTGATTCCCTGTAATAATTATCAAAGAGTCCTGTGGCACCTTATAGACTAACAGACGTATTGGAGCATGAGCTTTCAAGGGTGAATACCCACTTCACTGGATGCATCCGACGAAGTGGGTATTCACCCACGAAAGCTCATGCTCAAATACGTCTGTTAGTCTATAAGGTGCCACAGGACTCTTTGCTGCTTTTACAGATCCAGACTAACATGGCTACCCCTCTGATACTTGTAATAATTATAGCTGTCACAAATGGAAACTGTCAAGCTTTTAAATTTGCCGTTGATAACAGGTCCATATTTCACACCAGTAGAGCAATGTCATGAGAATAGCATTATAGACTTTAATTTTTGACTATAGACAGATTCCATGTTAATTCCTGATTCAGTGATGGAGACAACCATATGTGGCTCTGGCTTTCTTAATTTGCACATCCACTTTGTGGTCAATTGTTGCTTCGTTGTTCAAAATCCTGCCAAGATAAGTCAACTATTTGACAGCTTGGAGCATGGTACCATCGAAGCTTATTGATGGGTTTTGATAAAGTTGTTCAGAAGCTGGCTGGTATATAACCTTGGTTGTTCAACTGATGGCGAGACCACAGTTACAAGCCTCATCAGCAAAGCAGTTTGTGGGATACTGTGGTGCTTCTTCAGATTGCACCATCAAGACGCAATTGTAGGCATAGAGCAGTTCTTGAATCAACGCTTCTATCACTTTCATGTTTTCACATAGATGGGAAAGATCAAAAAGCTTACCAGTGCAGAAGTGTCAAAAGGCCATTTGAAGAGCCAGGAAGGGGTTCCTCTTGCATCAAAGCAAAGAATAAATGTAAAAGGTTAGGAGCAAGAATACATCCTTGCTTCACCCTGTTCGTGAATTGAAATGGGTCTGATAGATAACCATCAGCACTAACTCTTCCAGCCAGGCCTTCATGGAATTGCTGAATTATGTTAATTAATTTGTCTGGACATCCAGATGTAGTCATTTCCAGAGGGCGGTGTGGTTGACCATGTTGAATGCCTTGGTTAGAATGAGAAACACAATATTCAAAGGTTGATGCTGCTCACAACACTTTTCCTGTAATTGTCAAATGATGAAAATCATGTCAACAGTTTTTTTGGCTAACACAAAGTCACCCTGACACTCAGGTACAACCTTGTCAATCATTTGGGTCGGGGTTGGTTTAAGAGGATCCGTGCAAGACTCTTGCCGGCCCCGGAGAGGAAAGAGATACTGCAGTAATTACCACAGTTGCTCTTTGAGACTTTATGCTTATAGATAGTGATGATGTTGGCATCTTTCAGTTGTTGCAGTATGATTTCTTGAAGCCAGACATGTAAGGAAAATTCAAAAAGCCTGTCAATGAGATTTCCTCTATATTTGAAAACTTCAACTGTAACAGCAACAGGACCAGATTTGTTGTTTTGCATTACTTGAACAGCGTTCAATACTTGGCTTGTGTGGGTGGATATACAACTGCACCAGATGTAGGCAATTTGTGGGCATTATCCAGTAAATCATCAGAAACAGTAGAAAAATGATTAAGTAGTTCACTAAAATATTTGTGCCACTTTGGTGCATGGTAGTGCAATCTGTGTTGACAGATTCACCATCAGCACTTGTTAGCGATGTGAAGGCAGATTGGATAGGCCTATCCACAACTTTGACAGCATAATAGAAATCTTTGGAGTCATGTTTATCAGCAAGGGCCTGTAGTTTATCCACTTTACAGTAAAACCACATATTTTGCATTTGGGAGAGTTTGCACTGGAGCGTGATGCAAGCTGTCCTATATCTGGCCTTTTTCGACTCAGAGCATGGGTCAGCTAAGAGCGTGGCATGCACTTGTCACTTGACATCAAGGAGATTCAATATTTCAGGGTCATTATCCTAGAATCAATCTCTATGATGGTGTTTTGTATATCCAAAACAATCCATGACCATGCTACACATTTTGCCATGCAGGGATACCCATTCAACAGATATGTCATCACTGATCATTGGAAGAATTTCTAAAACAGGAGTTAGTTGTGCTGAAAATTGTTTGGTGATTGACAGATCTTTCAGCCAGGCAATATTTACATGCTTAACGGACAGATTTTTAATCCATGTTCAGCCAAATAGAGAGGGAAAGCTTTTAATTAAACATGATGGTGGTCAGTCCAACAATCATTTCCTCATACTATCCGAGTTATGTGCACATCTCATAGGTCATGCTGTCGGACTAACACATAGTCAATCAGATGGCAGTGATGTGAATGAGGGTGCATCCAGGTCATTTTGTATATGTCATAGAATTGGAGGACAGTGTTTGCGATAACTAGATGGTGCTTGATGCATGTCAGCAGAAGTGGCCTTTGCTGTTCATCTTGCCAATGCCACATTCGCCAAGAACACCATGCCACACAGAATCATCACAGCTAACATGAGCATTGAAGTCATCTAAAATAATCAACTTGTGTTCAGGGGGAGTCAATCAGATCATTTAGTTGAAAATAAAAATGCTCCTTAACTTCAGAGTTAGCCATTTTTGCTGAATAAGCACTGATCAGTGAAGCATAATGTCCACCTCTCAGGGGAAGTTGGAGCTTCTCCAGTCTGTCGTTGGTACTGATGGGTAGGCTCTCCAAACTAGAAACAAGCTTCTGTCTGATTGCAAAGCTGACTCCTGCATCCATGGCTCGTTTTATGGGCATTTCTTCCAGAAGAAAGTATACCCAGCACTCTCTTCAATGAGCTGACCCTCTTCAGCAAATCACATCTCGCTCAGCAGCACAACATCTATACAATATCTTTCAAGCACTTGACCAATAAGAGCAGTCCACCTGGCAGGACATTTTAATTTAGTTTGAACGATCAAGGAGTGTACGAACAGTCCACGTCAGAATATAGAGACAAAAGGAAACTTTTTGAGGCTTGTTTAAATTTTGACCACATGACGGGACACCCTCCAGCTATGGTAAGCTAATCAGAGCTGTTCAGGATGAGCAATTTTAGGGGCCTTTTTTAGCCCCCTCTTCAGATTGAGGTCAGCTGTGCTGTCTCTAAATAGGACAGCCGAATCAATCAAGATGCTGCCAGACTATGGTGTCATCCCAGGTCAACACAGTGACCAAAGTCTTGACCTGTGCAGGTCACGACTATGACTCCCAGCAATTTCCATTACCTGTTACTTTCACCATTTCCCCCATAGCAGCAGGACTTGCTGGATTGTCAAAGGCTCCACGAGAATTTGTTTAAAGTGAACGAGCAGTTGTGCACCAACTCAGACACTCCCTTGACACTTCCAGTGGCAAGGTAAACAGAGAAAACTGAAGGAGTTTGTTTTCAGAGTGACCTTCTCTTAGACCAGTTACCCAATTGCCCAGGATAATGAGCCTGGTCTGCCGGACCAGAGCCTAGGCGGGGTATCATCAAACAATTACAACCCATACCTAATGAGGACCACATCCTGAAAGAAATCTTTTCTAAACCTCCTCTTCTGGACTTCAAACAACCCCCCAACCTCACAAAGCTAGTCATCACAAGCAAGCTCTCCACAGACCAAGAGACATCAACTCAAAGCAGCACCAGACCCTGCCAGAACACCAAATGCAAAACGTGCAGACATATTGCCATTCCTCCGATGATCAACACCCCCCTACAACACACCTTTCATGATTCATGGGTCCTACAAATGCTTATCACAACATATGGTGTATCTCATCCAGTACATCAAATTCCCTAATAACAACTGAGTGTGTGAAATGCGACAATCACTACACACTCGAATGAACTCACACATAAAAATGATAAAAGAAAAGAACACCCTATCACCCATGGGAGAATACTTATGACAAAGCGGTCACTATATCTGATCTTTCAATACTTGTCCTCAAAGGAAACATGACACTTTCAAAATGCAAGCCTGTGAACTAAAATTCATAAGTCTGTTAGACACCAAAAACCATGGATTTAACAGGGATACTGATTTCATGGCTCATTACAATAATTTGTAGCACACACCTGCCTGCTAACCCTTGATGACCCACTTCAAGCGGTTTAAGTATAACAATGTAACCTAACCCTTATTGCCCACTCCATTTCAAGTGACCTTCTACAACATGTGTTACCCCATATGCTTAACAACCTGTCCCAACTTGTATTTAGCTGAGGCACCCTGCTTCCTTCCCCAGATCTGAAGAAGAGCTCTGTGTAGCTCAAAAGCTTGTTCTTTCCCCGAATAAAAGATTATAACCTCACCTACTTTGTCTTTCATATCCTGGGACCAACATGGCTACAATAACGCTGCAAACTCCAAGAAATCGTCATGGCCCCATTTTTGTGATAATTCCTTGGGGTCTGCAAATACAGGAGAATTGTGCAGCCTGTATTTGCAACATTTATGAGAATAGTGCAGAGCTCTGTGGACTCCATGCTTCTGATAAAGATGGCGGATACCAAAAAATGCCGTGTGGGTTTGTAAGATTTCTTTTTATTAAAAAAGCATTAAAATTATGGGATATGGATCGAGAAAGTTGCATGATGGAAGATTGATCCCTACCTCCCAGAGATCTTTGGACAAGTCATTTCTATCCTACAACATATTGCAAAAATTTCCACAAAGGCATTGCACTGGATGGAAGTATGTGGCACACTGGGTTAATTACCCATGGTTCACTGCTCTTTGCATTGACACACTCACCCTTGGTGAGTACATGCAGTGCTGATGTAAGTGGCCAAGAATGCATGCACTCGAGCAATATACAAACTTTGGTGGCTATACTCCAATGTGACTCGCATAGATGTGGCCTTAGGGTTCGAGCATACTTGTATTACTTAAGTTGTAGTATAAGTACACAAATGCAATATTCATGTTTCGCAGGCTAAAAGTTGATCCTAAAGTATACCACTTTTGATTCCCTCTAGACTTAGATGTAATTTGGCCCAATGTATGTGTGATACTTGGTAGGTCTGTTACTGTAAAAGGGATTTTAGAAGTGTAATTATTCCAGTACAGGGAAATGCTTGCCTGAAACCATAAGGAAGTCAATTTCATGCAACTGAAGTTGGATTTCAAAACCAGTCTCCTACATACACAACATAAACATCCTCCCTCTCATGTAGATAGAGGCAGTTAAATGAGGTTCCTAATTTATACTCAGTGTTACGATGCATCCCATAACAGGGACCCATACCAGTCTGTGCAGCAGTGTGCTGTCTTTGGAAAAGTGGGGACTCCCCAGGAACTGACAAAACAATGGAAAACTTTTATGGTTAGTGTTGTGTTTTTGCTAATGGTTCCATTGATAATCATAATAGTGAATGACAAAAGTTGGCTTTGGCTTTACTTTGTAATTTCCAGATTTTGACTTTATTGTGCTCCTGTTCTTTTATTATTCGCTACCCCAGTCTTATTTCTTTCTTTTTCTTTTTTTTAATTGGCATCATCAAGCAGCTGTTCTTAGTGTGGGTGCCTGATCACTGCTGCTTCTAATTTGCCATAGCCCCTCCAGGATTTTCGTGTCTCCAACACCTGCTCCATATTCTTTAGAGCAGTGACTGAGGAGCACATGACCATATCCCTCTGTGTCAGGGACAGAATAAGAATGAGCATTGCCCAGATCAGCCAAAATAGCATGGCCCTAGGCACTCTACCTTCTTCCTAGTGGCAGTGGACTTGCAAAATCCATGGGCCCTTTCGGACAAGTTGGGGGCTGTGACTAGTTATTCATCACTAGCCTCCATACCTCCAGCCATAGATAGCTCCTTATACTAAAAGTCTCGGCAGCTCACTCCATACTTAGGGTCTGCTTCTCCTATTAACATTAAGGGGTGTTTTTATCTATCATGTTTTACCTACCTACCTTAAACTGCAGATACATTTAGATATAATAAAAGATACTAAATCATTTCTTTTACTTGCTAACTGAATTGAAACTGATTTTTCCCCTCTCCAAATTTGCTAATAATCACAACCCTGCTCCTTTGTCACCCTGCAGCTGCATTGTATTACTCCCTGGGCCAGATATAGCTCTCAGGCCACCCACTGTGTTGTGTTGTTGTTAGTGGTGGTGGTGGTGTTTTAAAAGAAATCATAAAAAAAATTTGAATTTCTTTTTCCGGACTTACACTTTATGACTGAAATCAGAATCAGGCACCATGATTTTTATCTCGACAGTGGCCTTTTAAAAAAATATAGCAAGCTAAGGAGGAGTAGGTTTAACACAGTGTTAAAAAAGCTTTGATAAGATGCTTAAAGAACCTCACTGAATAGGATACTAAATCTAGCAAACCCTACTTCTAATAGGCAGGAAATGCAATTAACCATCTTTCCCTGGAGTAGCAATATAACAGGGCTCCAGCAGGTGTGTGACTATTGTGTTATTAAAACAAAAAAATCAAGTCAGCTTTTCACTATAAAAACAAGTGAAAGGCGGAGCAGATGCTGTAATAACCATTAATTTACATTCACCAACTATATGTGTTATAAAGCTAGATCAAGAACCCTGGAAAAACAAATTATTTTTGGCTCGCCTGTGCAATAGCATAACAAAGCAACTGGTATGCTTTTAGCAGAGCTAGAATACATATTAGCCAAACTATCTCTGATGTAACTACTGAAGTTCAGAACATATTTGGCCTTGAGTGCTAAGGAGGATCAAAACTTGAACTGTTTATATCCCCCAACCCCCAAATTTTAGGTGACCTGAATCTGAACTAACTTGGTATGGTCTTTTTTTGAAACCTTGATAAAGAGAACAGAGCAAAATGCTCAGGTTACTCAAATTCCATTTTAACAAAGTTTCACAATCCCTTGCTACAAATTCCATTGAAAATTTGTACTTGGAATTTGACAGAGAGCCCTGTGGGCACTGACTTGCAAAAGAGAATGTTCACCATTTTGTGGGGGTCTGATTCTGCAAGACTTTTGACACTGGCTTAGCAGTACAAGCGTGCATTAAAAAAACACTATTTAGGAATGTACATAAAAGTGAAGATTCAGGAAATATCTTTGCTTATATAGCACTTATCATTTGAGGCTTTTAAAATTCTGTATATGCTAAATAAGTAAGTTTCACCATGGGGCAGTTTAGTGTTTGTATTATTTTGTTCTTGTAGGTGGGTAAACTGAGGGACTGAGTGGTCTTCTCAGGGTCACAGAGCTGGAAATCAAAGCTGGGAGTTTGCACTCAGAGCAACCTTCTCTAACCATTAAATAACTGGTCTTCAGACTTTTCCATTTCATATCCCATTTTTGACTGTCCAATTGTCACCCTGTATTAGCTTTTATATATAATAGAAAAAAATTCAAGGGGAGGTGTAAAGTAATAGTCTCCGAGATTCCTGTTTTCATTAAATACTTGTATTGAACTAAAGCTTTGACTCTCTGCAAAAAAATAGTGTGGTAATAGCAAACAGGGCTGGCTCTAGGCACCACCAAACCAAGCACGTGCTTGGGGCGGCACATTTTCAAGGGCGGCATTCTGGCCATTTTTTTTTGCTTCCCACGGCAAAAGCCTAGTGCCGGCCCTGGCAGCAGCAGAGCGTCGTGCGCGAGGGGCGCCCTGGGGGTGCTGCAGTTCGCGCCGCGGGGGAGCAGTGCCGCACCTTGTGGCTGGGCCGGGCAGGCTCCGAGCGGGGGACACTCAGGCTGGGGGCCGCCCCACGGGGCACATGGAGCCGCCTGCAGGTGCCGCAGGGTGGCCGCCCCCCAGCGCCGCAGCCAGGGCTGGGCGAAGTGGCCCGAGCCACCCAGAGATTGCAGCAGGGCGGCCAGAAGCAGCAGCAGCAGGGCCATAGAGGGCGGGGCGGGGCGCTGCCGTGCGGGGCCCGTGTCCCGCTCTCGGGTGCTCTGCTCCCTCTGGGACTACCCTGTCCCCTCCTCAGCCCCCTGCCAGGGCGGTCCCAGCTGGTTCTGGAGGCGGGAGCCCTGGCTGGAGGGACCCTGGGCTGAGGCGCGGCCCAGGTGCCCCGCTGCTTACCCTGACCCTGCCAGCACCGGACCAGCTGGAGGCGAGAGGGGAGCGGGCGGAGTCAGCACTGGTGGGGGGGAGCCCAGGGCTGGGGCGGCAGAGGGTGCGGGAGGGGGGAAGAGAGAGCCCAGGACTGAGGCGGCAGAGGGTGGGGGGGTTGAGAGCCTAGGGCTGTGGTGGGGGGCAGCCAAAAAATTTTTTGCTTGGGGCGGCAAAAAACCTAGAGCCGGCCCTGATAGCAAGATGGCTATCTTGGTGTTAAATCCTACTGGAGACCAGGCGTAGGTCATTTTTTCCTCACTGTTAGCTAGTTGAGGTGGGTGGTTATGGCATTTTGGGCTTATGTGTGTCCCCATTCTGACTTTCTGAAAAAAATCTTGTATTTCAGCCTCCATTTTGAGTGTAACCTTGATTATGTCTTTCATTATATGCTGTACCACCATGTTGGGTTGTGTTACGGGACCAGTCTGGAGTCTGACCTTAAAGGACCATGTTGTAGCCGTGTTGGTCTCAGGATATGAGAGAGACAGTGTAGGTGAGGTAATGTCTTTTATTGGACCAACTTTTATTGGTAGAGGAGACAAGCTTTTGAGCTCCATTCTTCTTCAGGTTTGGGGTTCCAGAAGAGTTCGAGTGTAAATCAGAGTGCCCACAGCTTGAGCATGGAGTTCTGGTTACACTGTACATAAGCTACTGGGGAGAGTTGGAGGGTTCAGCACGGGTCCCAGGGGCTAGGGCAGCTGGACTGAGGGGTTCCACTTTTCAAGGAGGGAGCCAGACAGTCTGCATCCCAGGAATGCTCCTGGGAGGCCAGACTTAGAGTGTCTGGATGCTGTTCAGACCCAGTCTGCTTGGAAGCATGCAGACTCCAAAGGCTGCATAGATTACAGTAGCTCAGTAATCAGCTACAAGGACAAACTCAGCTCAGGCTTTAACAGGAACACGGGGTTGATCTTGACTAGTTACATCAAGGGGGGGAAAAAACACATTTTTTCAGGGAAGACATAGTCACAGAAAAGAGCTTCCGAAGATAAGGGGGAGTAGGAAATTGTGACTGGGAGATGAGTGGAGACTGGGACTGGCTGTTTAAAGAGACTGTGGATCACTGGAGTGGTGGGAATTAGATTGGGAGAATGGGAGGCACATCTGACAAGGAGCCAGGATTTGGTGGGAGGGGGAAAGAACTGGGACCAGCTGGGCAAACAGATTAGGAAAAGGCGCTGAGTTGTGGCAAGGAGGCCAGGGAGGGAAAGAGGGAATGTCTGTGGGAGGGGCCAAGTGCGGTGCAGGGAAGAAGATGAGAGAGATGGATTGGATGCAGAGCTAGAAGATGGGAGGAACTGGGACTGGTTAGGCAAAGATACTAGGGCAGGTTGGGGGAAACTTGATTTAGGAGTCTAGAGTGGGAGTTTCTGCAACAAATTAGGCAAGAGCCAGACGGACAACTTCATTTACTACATAACCCTAACTAATCTCCAGAGCAGCTCCATCTTTAGCACTGAATGAGGCAGGTGTCCTATGGAAAAAATAGTCTGTGATCATGTAATTAAAGACTGTATCATGATGCATGTGCAGAAAAAGGCCAAATTAAGGTTGCCTAGACAACCTTAATTCTGGCATTTCCTAACTTTTGAACGTCTGACTTTGCAACATGGAAGTTCTTTTAACTTAATATTTTTTTGTGTTAAAGAAAATATACAGTGTTGAAATAAACATAGGATTCCAGGGAGCATAACCTAAATGCCATTGGACAGGTGCTGCTATAAGATTTTATTAATGTCATTGAAAAATGTAAAGTGATTTTCTATAACTGAAAGAGAACAAAATGCAATTCCCTTTGCTCCTCTAGCCTGTAATCAGTACTCTGTTTGGCACATCCCTGGGTGTAGAAATCAATACAAATTTAGGCTGGGTACCTATTTCGTTCCTCAAAGAAACCCCACAAAGCAATTACAAAAAACACTTTCTAGTATTTACTAATGAGGGAACCATTGCAGTAAAATAAATGAATCAGACCAGTGAGAAACAAATTCACGTCAATAAAGTTGTAGAGATAAAAAATGCAATTGTGTATATAAAGTATCTCTTGATGACATCTCAATAAAGTAATAAGATCCTGTTTATTAGTAATAAAAAGCCCTCCAAAATATCCTTCACGTATTAATGGATTATGTTGGAAAAGTCAGGTTGTAATAATAATATTATTAACTGGAAAATTTAGTGTAAGTAGGTGCATAGAGTAATTTGCACGCAATGATTAAGGCCCATTCAGGAAGATGCTTAATTTTTTGGAACTAATCACATGCTTAAAGTTGAGGATGGGTAAAATTTTTAGAAGTGCTTAAGTGACTTGGAAATCTACATCCACTTTCAAAAGGAACTTAGGTTCCTAAAACACATTTGAAAATTGTCTCTGATGTGCATAAATACTTGTCTGAACTACGTGGCCCGAGTGAGCAGTGGTGCAGTTCAGCACTTAGGCACAACCGTGTAATGAATGTTAATGAATGGTAAAATGATATCACTGGGAAGCACAACACTAACATTCACAGCACATAGGCCTTACTCCCACTGGAGAGCAGTGGGACTGTTCATGTAAGTACTTGCCATTGTGTAAAAGGGCTGCCTGACCCAGAACGACGTTACCTGTGCAATTCATTTCATTGATTCATTGCCCAGCATCAAAAATAACAGGAACAGCCTTGTAAATATCTTGCCATATGGAAACCAAAAGTACAGCCATGTTGTGGGGGGGGGGGGGGGAAGTGTACTTAAAATACGATACAGATATTGTAACAAGCACAGGTGGCAATGACCCAGCTCCTGGCTCGATCTCATCTTCCTGAACTTTGACAGTAGCTCACTGATCCAATCTCTGAAGTGATCTAGCTCTTTTCATCACATCTCAAAGCACTTTACAAAGTGAACTCAGTATCATGTTACAGATGGGGAAATTGGGGCACAGACAGGGAAGGTGAATTACCCAGGATCATGCCGCAGACCAGTGAAAGAGGTGGGAATAGAACTCGGGTCTCCTTAACCCCCATCCAGTGCTCTAACCACTAAATAATACTGCCTCCTAGTGGGTTACATGATTGCTAGATATCAGTAACATATTGGAGATCAGGAATCCTAGCTTCTATTCCTGGCTCTGGAAAAGGAGTGCTTGGTTTAGTTCTTTGAGACAGAATAATTGAAGCACAATCAAGAATGAAAAGCAGGGTGTTTATGGTTTAGGTTTACCATATTAGAGGAGCAGCTCAGAATCTTACCCCAGGTCTCTAATTCAGCACAGAACTCACAGCCCAAAGACAGCAGGGAATTAAAGGAGATTTATAAAACACCTTTTGTGTCCTCCCAATCCTGGGCTGCTCCAGGGACTGTAGTGCCTCCTTACGTAACTTACATCACCCTGGGGGCCTGTGTACATCACAGCAGCCTCCTCAAGCTGTTCTGTAGGCTGCAGTGCTGGAATCTCCTCAGTGCTTTGTTTGGCAGAGGCCCTCTGGAAAAGCTTGCTCCCAGCATGCTCACACATGTAGGGTGACCAGATGTCCCAATAAAATTGGGACTGTCCCGATATTTAACCCTTTGTCCCACATCCTAATCAATGTACGATCGGGATGCCATTCATCCCAATACTCAGGTAAGGAGGTGAGCGGGAGGGAAGCGCTGACCCCGTGGGTGCTCCGGGACTGGAGCACCCATGGGGGAAAATTGCAGCCAAGCTCCCCACTCCTCTCCTCCTTCTCCCCCTCCACCCCCCGAAGCGTGCCGCGTCCCCGCTCCTCCCCCCCAGCGCTTCCCGCCGCCTACAGCTGTTTGGCGGTGCTTAGCACTTTCCAGGAGGGAGTGGAGAGGATCAGGTAAGTGGCGCGCTCAGGGGAGGAGGCAGAGAAGAGGCAGGGCAGGGACTTGGGGGAAGGAGGTGGAATGGGGGCGGGGCGAGGGCGGTGCAGGGGCGGAAAGAAGCAGGAGGTGGGCGAGCACCCACCCAGCAGAGGGGAAGTTGGCGCTGTAGGCGTTTGTGGTGGGCGCGGGGGGTGAAGAGACAAGTGGCGGGCGGGTGGCCAAGCAGATGGGGAGGCGAGCGGTGGGTGGGAGACTGAGGAGGGATGCAGCAAGCAGTGGCAGGCTGGGGGATGAGGAAGGGCGTGGTGGTGGGGGCAAACGGGGAGGGGGCGGGACCTGGGGCAGAGTGGGGGCAGACCCTGGGAGGAGCAGGGGTGGACTGTGGGCGGGGCTGATGGCACCCCAATGTGTCCCGATAGTTTAGTGTGGTGATCTAGTCACCCTACACACATGGCTTGCGTGGGAGTGGGAGGCCTGAGAGGGAAGCCTTATAGCGGCCTTCCACCCTGCCTCTCCCAGTGGAATCCTCCCCTGTTGGAACTGGGGCTTTGAGAGCCCCCTCTATGCCACTTCTGCCCTTTTATCCAGTATAAAAGGGCCAAAGCAGGGATCAGGGTCTCATTTCTGAATGCTACTCCCAACTGTGCCTGCAGTAGCCTGTGTTAGTTTGTTTGTAAAATAGGGCATCTTATACTAGCATTATAGGGCTGGTGTTTATGGTCTTGGTTAATAATTAGGGTGGGGAAATGCATGAAAATATGAAGGGCAATCAGTAGCAATGAGATATTAACTCAGTCTCCTGGCTGCAAATTCATGGACCTTTCTGCAGAGATATTTGGTGAGAGTCTCTTTCTTCTCACTTTTCCAGACTCAGTGTCTCCCAGTGGATGTGTTATATCATTGCTGCCAAATACAGCAAGCTTTTCTTGGCACTTTTCAGTTTCTGGAGGAAAAAATGACAAATTATGAGACAGACAAAATACTTCCTCTATATATATAATATTAATGAGCACATGAGGAGCAACATGTGGAACAAACCATGTTTTAGATTTATTGCAAAAGATGTCTGATAAAAGGAGAGACAGTCCAATGTTTCCAAACGTCTAAAATTAACAACTCATTATTCTCTTTGTATAATTCAATTTTCATCAAACCATCATAAAATCGTAAAATACTACTCAAAGTTAACATTCCACATTGCATTTTTTTGCCATTTTTATGAACTTTTTACAAAATAAAGCTTCAAAACTCACGATAAACTGAATACTTCTGCCTCAACCTTAACTATGCTGTCACAATCAGCTCTAGCTGCTGTCATTTTTTTAACAGTATGTTGTCTAGACTTGCTGTGAACAGCAATAGATGATGTAGTTGTAAAAATGGCAGCACCTTGTCTATCTACACAAGGATTACCACAATTGCAACAGAGGGTGGAAAGTGTTAAGAAAATCTCAGGATAGGCACAGCTATTTCTCCAGATTTAAAATGGAAATATCCATCACTGTAAGGTGTTTTGACTTCCTCCCTTAATAGATGCTAAAAAAGACTGCAAAGTATTATTTATCATACAGCTGTGAAAAATGTCATTCACAGGCATGACATCCCAATGATGAATTATAAAAATATGTGGATTTTGTATCAGAAAAAGTAAGCTATTGAGTTTTATAGAGAAGACTCACTCTGAACGATTGCTTGTGGAGAAAAAATAATTGACACTTGCAATCTTTAGCTGGTTATAGCTCCTTGGTTAAAAAATAAAAAAGAAATTCTATTAGTTTGTGTTGTTCACAGGCTTGTTTTATAATACGTACACTATAAATTACAAGGAAGTACATGAAGGGGCTCAGTAATGTCCTTATCCAGATGACCTGTGCTCCTGTGATTTATTATGTCACCAGAACCCTAGTAATCTATAGCTGTCGGTCTCTTATTTATCTGTTTATTGACTATCAAATGCTCCTATTCCATTAACTGCTTGTTCTTCATTGAAAAAAAGCTTAATACATTTATCATCACTCTAGGCCTCCCCTTTCTGCAACTCCCAGCTGCCCCCTGTCTGCCAGTAGTAGTACTCCTAGTCCGAGGTCAAGCCTTGCAGGATCATTACCATCTGTATAGGAATAAAAATGTGCCCTCTATGCCAAGGGGTTTCTTGCCTCTGTTGTAATATCCACAAAGTCCCAGTCAGCAGACCTGCTCCTGGCTGTAGGCGGTTTTATAAGTGCTTGCTGCCTCCAAAGATGAGATAAGGATTTTTTTATAAGGACTTTTCATTATATTTTGCTGGATTGATTGGATTCAGACTGAACTCCCAGTTGTCAAAGGGACAGAGGTGCCAAACACAGGATCATCCCTATTTCCTTAATGAGGTGCTGGAGATGCTACAAGTATTTCCTGCAGGGAGAACAATACATCTGCAACACACCCCACTGTATTCTTCAGTCTACACTGGCTCCCAGTTCATTTCTAGGTGCAATTTAAGGTGTTGGGTTTTAACCTCAAACAGGTTAGGTCCTGGTTACATTGGAGAACACCTCAATCCTGCTACTACACTGCAGTAGTTGAGATGTTCTGAGGCTTTTGAGCCAACAAACTCCTATGATGAGGGGAGTGGTGAAAAGGCATTTTGATCTCAAAAATATTCTCAATCTGTTTCCATTTTTGGTCAGCCTTAGGGGATCATGTGTGTTTGTGTGGCTACGTGAGACAGCTTCTGTTCTAAGTACCTGATAGTGTTGTACAAAGGTTGTAGGGAGTTGACCTTGTCAAGTCTTGAGTGAATTAAAGGTCGTCTCAACCGAGTGCCAATAAACACGTCATGCCTCACTAAATCATCATGAATTCTGTGTATCATATTTTACAGCGAACTATTTTAGATTTTTTTTTTTTAATGATTAGAACTATTTTTGTATCCCTCCACTGGAGACCTTAGTTACCATGAACTCAGTCACATAGGGTCCAAAAGGCAAGAAATAACATCTAAAATATTCAAAATAACTTTGCTAGACATTAAAAATTAGATTTTAAAGTTGTGCTACAGCTAAAATATGTCAGGCCAGTAGCAGGTACTGTGTATCCTTTTGGGAATCACCGAAAGGGCATCACCCCTTTTCCAGGAGCATAAGATCCCTATTTCTAGTCCACAAATTATAAGATCTTAAATCTGATCCTAGTGCAGGACTGAAATCCCCCATTTTAGAAGGTGGTGGGGCATTCGGGGAAGGGGAGAGAAATGTAGCTGAAAAAGACAAGAAAGGTGGCTATTAAAAGCTGCTCAGAGATTTTGAATGTTAGTAGTCATGGAGGAGGTGGCTAGTGGGCAGAGGACAGGTAAGGTGATAAAAGGGTGCATGTTAAATTGCTTTTAATGTATGAATATTGTCACCATATGATGTGCACGTGTGTATGGGCACACAAAAAGCTCAGAGATAGCTATACATCATTTAAAACAGGATTTTTTTTTTTTTTACCAGCACATTTCAATCTCAGCTTTGTTTTTTGGCTACACTCTGTCATGGTGGCTGATATTTGTACAGCTGCCTTCTGTCCTCCAGATCTGCTGAATAAGGGCCTGATTATTTTCAAACAACTTTTGCAATTATCCTTGAAGAAGGAAATGGCTATTTTATGTACAGTACATCTGTGATTATAACTGTTCCTTTTTTACACTGTTGCTGTGTGGTCTTTAATTTGGCAAGCATTTGTAGCTTAGTGTTTCCTGAGCACCCTCTATATACTCTGAAGAACAAAGAACAAATTTCAGAAAGCAATAGGACAATCCCAGCATATTTAGCTCTTGCCCAGTTTAAAGGTCTCGCTCTCTGGTAACTCTGTTCAGGTGTTTTCTTTTAACTGTACATTGGTGCATAATAGTCTCAGAAATATGAAAATTGTTTTTTTCCCCCTGGAATCTATTTTCCCCCATACCCTTTTCCATTTGGCAAATAATGGATTTCTATAGATACAGGCCAGCCCCCAAATTTGGATCTGAATTCGGAGTCTGAGCACTTTGAAGGTACATGGTGTTTAAATCAAAGTCTGCGGGGATGGACCCATTTTTACTAGAAAATAGATGGCACGAGGAAGAAAAGGAGAGAAATATGTACTGCACAGTCTTTTATTAGGAAAACAAACAATTACTGAGAACAGTTTTCAGAAGAAAAATGCATAGAAAGTGTGTAAAGGTGTTATAAAACATTATAACAAAGAGCCATTAGATAAGTATCCCCTGTTTAGATTCCCAAATGAGGGGAACCGGTTCAAACAATACAGTTGAAGGAAATTAGCATCACATATAAGGAGGGGGTAAGACAGCGCTGTATATTATGAATGTTAAAACAATGCCATATAATTACAGGTTTTACCTGTCAGAGGCTATCATAATAGCCTACCTTTATGGAGTGAAATGCCTTTCAACAAGATTCTCAAAGTGCTTAATATGAATTAAGCCCCATAAAACCCATGGCAGGTACTGGTTTTACAGATGGGCAAATGCAGATACTGAGAGCTTAACGGACTAGCTGAAGATCATACAGTGAGTCAATGTCAGAGCTGTGGATAGAACCAAGGGAGTTCTGACTCCCAGTACCCCACTAAAACTGGACCATATTTCCTCCTATTTAAGGGGGTAGAATTGTAAAATAAATTGTTTAAACATGGGAGGTGTGCAAAAAGTGAGGGCATCTTTTCTGCAGCTGTTTAGATGAGCATCATACTACTGGCCTTGACATAGGAAGGTGGAAGTAAAACCTGATCCAGTGCTAAGGGTGTCTTCCCATATTATTGCAGAGATAACCTATACATAAAAATGTTATGACGCAGTGGTGGCCTAATATTTTTTCAAAAAAATTCTCCCTAACATCCTCCCAAAAATT
>NW_020664530.1:4739569-4815439 GCF_002925995.2 Terrapene triunguis | reverse complement strand
GCTACCCCTCTGATAATGGAGTAGAGAAGGTGAAGAGGGGAGGTACAGGAGATTAAGGGAAGCATAGAGAAGGACAGAGAAAGCCAGTCTCTTATCCATCCTAAAACTTCTCTAGATATACATTACTAAATGATTAAAATATTCAGTGGATAAAATCATGCCCTTACTACCTATTTCCACCTAATCACTCCCCTCTTATAGTCTTGCAGGAGAAGAAACAGAGCACAGCTTCCTTCCTATGGACTTTCTCCACCAGTCAAATTTCAACTTTTGATGCTTTGTTTAAAAAAAAAAAAACCCGCAGGGAAATTCCCAAACAAAGCATTTGGTTAAGAGAGTTACAGTTAAAAGTATGTTTCTGTGGAGTCCTGCTAATATGTAAAATATTACTTACCTTAAAAAAAAAAGTATAGAATTTTTTAAATAAATTAAATGAACAGTGAAGACATCTGAATTCCCCCTTGCCATGTAATCCTTCATCGTGGTCTATCACCTCATGCAATCCTATCTGTGTACTTAAAAAATTTGCAAGTTTTATGTAAATATCAAAATAACATCTGACTAGGGAGATTATAATTTCCTATATATTATAACAGTAATATATGCTATATTATTATTCACTCCAAAAATATGACATGTTAGGTACACAACCGTTAAAAGTTCCCACTTACAGTGTTAACATGCTTACATGCAATGCATTTCCTAATACAGATCAGATCAGTCATTCCAATTCTATTCATAAGAGTATTCTACTCCACCATCATATCACACTGTGAGAATTTAGATTGACAACCCACCCTTTTTATTATTTACTATTTCTATTACTATAGTACTTAGGAGCCCTTGTCATGGACCAGGATTCCAACACACTGTATTTCTTTTGAAAACTATACGACACACTTAATAATGAATATATAAAGTCAACAGTACACATCAACAGCACATATATATTCCAGAATAAATCAAGAGACAGTGTTAAAGTTGGGGAGGCATTGTAAGTGAGAGAGGGTGAAAATGGATCATATGATAATGGTAAACTGATTAAACTCCATAATGGTTCACTTCGAGTTTGTCGAAATTTGTAAAGAAATGGTAGCATTTCTTTTGAGTGTTCACTGGACTCTTGTGGAACACACTTTCAGCGTTAACTCTTTTTTAAACTATACTTTGTTATCTGGGAAATCTTATTGAGTCAGAGTCAGATTTTTGAAGAGATGGGCACAAGCAAACAATTATATGCATTTTAACATGGCTAACTGTAAATGTATACATCTAGGAACAAAGAATGTACTTACAGGATGGATGACTCTATCCTGGGAAGCAGTGATTCTGAAAAAAAATTGGGGGTCATGGTGCATAATCAGCTGAACATGAGCTTCCAATGCAAAGCTGTGGCCAAAAGGGCTAATGTGATCCTTGGATGCATAACCAGGGGAATCATGAGCAGGTATAGAGAGATTATTTTACCTCTGTATTTGGCCCTGGTGTGACCACTGCTGGAATACTGTGTCCAGTTCTGGTGTCCACAATTCAAGAAGGATGTTGATAATCTGGGGAGGGATTCAGAGAAGAGACATGAGAATGATTAAAGGATTAGAAAACATACTTATCATAATAGACTCAAGGAGCTCAATCTATTTATCTTAACAAAGAGATCACACTTTATTGCAATCTATAAGCACCTACAGGAGGAACAAATATTTAATAATGGCCTCTTCAGTGTAGCAGAGAAAGGTATAACAAGATCCAATGGCTGGAAGTTGAAGCTAGACAAATTTAGACTGGAAATAAGGTGTACATTTTTAACAGTGAGAGTAATTAACCATTGAAACAATTTGCCAAGGGTGGCTGTCGATTCTCCATCACTGAGAATTTTTAAATCAAATTAGATGTTTTCCTAAAAGATGTATTCTAGGAATTATTATGGGGAATTTCTATGGCATGTGTTATACAGGAAGTCAAACTAGGTGATCACAGTGGTCCCTTTTGGCCATGGAATCTATGAATTTGCAGAAGTACTCTGCAACCAGTCACTCCCATTAAGCATGCTTCGTTTAAGTGCCTAAATGAGAGTAGAACTCTCTCTGGCCTTGAAGCTACCTGTGTTCCCATATGAAAACACTTCATTGAAAAAAGAGTTCAGCTGAAAGTGTGTTTTAGTGGGAGCTGAGTTCTGTTGAAACTCTGGCCCTCAATGTGTTCATTTAAACTTGTGCAGAGTGTGAATACCTGATATTTGATATTATGTCTGGGTCTGATGCAGTATAGCAAATACAAATGTTCCAGCAAATATTCTGAGTAGTGGAACACAGCAGCAGGTTAAGATAGCCTTCTGTAGGTCCCATAGTTGGAGCTTGCTGCTGCTGCTACTGCATCCCACTACTTGTTTTTAATGGAAGACTGTGTAGACTAGTGAGCAAAGTATACCTTAAATTACAAAAGTAGTTTATTCACATTCATGGTAAGGGATGAAGTTAGTTTTCTTTTTCTTCCTCTTTTTTCATGTTTATACTTAAAATTAAATTGAACAAAACAACAGAAAATCAAAGGTAACAAAGTAGGGGATGGGCTAGGTGGTTTTAAGGCTATGTCTACACTTGGAGTTGGGGGTGTGATTCCCAGCTCGAGTAGACATACTTGTGTTAGCTCTCATCAAACTAGTGTACTAAAAATAAAGTCTAGTCATGGTAGCACAGGCAGCGGTGAGTCAGGAGTGGGTGGGTGAGGTTCTGTGGGCTGCAATGTGCAGGAGGTCAGACAAGATGGTCATGATGGTCCCTTCTGATCTTAAAGTCTATGAGTGGCCACCCGAAGTACAAACCTGTCCAGACCCGTTGGCCTCTAATTTGTATTATTCCAAGAATGACTACATTCTGCAGTTAAAGGGTCAAATTCTGATCCCAGTTACTGTTATAAATTCAAACTCAACTGAGTTGTGCTTGATTTAAACACGTAACTGAGATCAGTATGGCCCGAGATCTCCGTACTGTAGAAAGTTGCATGAAAATACTTTGGGAGAAGAATTAGTATCCTGCTGATAGTCTTCGGCAGTCAAGTAAACACTAATAAAATTCTAAATTTAGCCTCACTTTTCATCCCTGTGTGGATACCACTGGCTGATGAGAAAGCACTGTGGAAATGAATAATAAGCAGGAACTACCAAAATTTGTCTTCACTTGACTGGTGCCATTGTCCAACTTAAACAGCTTCAGTAGTAGGAGACGAATGAGCAGTGATTATCATTTATTCTGTCAGAAACAATGGTGGTATGAATGGCTCTGTCCAAAATAATAATCAGGATATTGGCTCTGAGCCAGAGCAAAGGAAAGAGCAACACATGGTGTTTATGGATTTAAAGTTATGTTGCTTCTGTAAGAGAGAGAGGCTGACATGCAGGGGAGGGAGTGAGAAGATGTGCTAAATACCATCATTTGAGAAGACCAATTACTGCAAGAGCAGATTTAGAAATATATGTATCTTTAAATCGTAAGCAGTAATAAATTGGTGTCTCTGTATTTTATTTTCAAATATACAAGTGGAACTCCAGCCTTTTTTCCATTTGAGCAGTCTGAAGCCTCTATTCATTCCCTCACTGACTCAGGTAAAGGTGTCTGCTACAGGTGATCTGCTCTTATCACTTTGCCTAGGCAATGGTTACAGGATGGAGAATTATTTAATCTGTAAAGGAGAATATTAAATGATTTAATCCATGTCTTATTTTGGTCATTTTCCTCCCCCCCCCAATTCTAACTTACATCCTCTCCATTTGTAGCAGCAGTATCTGGTAGACATATTGGTACTGCAGCTGGATAGGCAAGGAACCTTTGATTCTACAGCACAAGTGCCAGTTGTCAGGGTGGTAGCCTTTTCTTCCCACATTTGCACACAAAGAATGAAAAGCATAATCTTTCAAATGCTTTCAGCTTCCGCTGGATCGATAAAGTAATTGTGTCAAATTCCAGCCCTGTGAAGGGAGATACAGACCCACTCGTGTCAGTGCAGTTGCACTAGATTCCACTAGGGCTTACCTGGGCATATTAGATTTTTTTATCATTTAAATTATATACCGTATGTTATATATGTGTATATATATTTTAAAACCCCGCTGTTTTTATATGGGGCAAGCCAGTTCTACTCCATATGTCTTTATTGGGGAAGAGGGCAGGAAGTCATTCTGGGCCCACATCCTAATGTGCAAAGAGGTTTCAGCACTTCGAATCTGCCCTAAGATTCATGGGACCTCAGAAAGCTGTCAGAGTCCAGAGCCATTTGCACAGCGGCTATATCCCACATTGCCCTCCATGACCTCCCCACCATCAACAGGGCTCTTGTGTAGCTCCCTCTATGTGCTGCTGTCCCAGGCAGGGCTCAGAGCGAAAGTGATTCAGCCTGAAGCTGGGATGCCCAGCTCTCCTGTCCTGTTCATCAAGTCAAGGCTCTTCATATGGGAGGCGATCTTCTCTGTAGTCTAGGAGCCATGATGCCAAAGTGACTAAGTCCCCTTCTCACATGGACAGGGGATGATCCTTCTCAAGCATGGAGCTCTGGGTGATTATTTAGCTACATAGTTTTGAATTTCTTTTTGGTTCTGCTCTTTCCTGAAGAATGCCATTTTCAGAGAGCTAATACTTGCCTTACATAGAGCTGCATAAATTGAATCAATTAATCATTTGAGCAACTGGAAGAGAGGCAGGTTGAAGCGATCACTTTATATCAAACTGGACAACCATTTGGGCTGCGTGAGGTGGAATATCACGTAAAAGGGTGCTTTTTTTCCTCAACATCTTGTGCTTGTTGATGCTGACTATTGGGGATTCTTTGTACCTCTGGGTTCACTATGTGGTCTTGCTGCAGGAATTGTCATCTCCTTTATTAACTTCTCCCAGGTCAAGCTTGCTGATCTTTGACCTTTACAAAGAAACCACTATAGCATTTTACAGTAATGGTACTAAACAGTGCATTTTACAAAGTGCTATTGCAATGCTCTGGGCAATTACTGTAGAATAAAAGGTAAGTATGTCATTGAACATTGCCTATGCCATTGATGTGCAGATCTATCTTTACACTTCTGATCTGTTTCTTTATATTAAGTCCTGCACCTTAGCTTGTCCCTTTTACATCTCCTTCTTGGGGTCTTACCCTCCTCTTCCCCTTAACGTGACCAAAGCTTCTCATTTTCACCTCCCCCTCTACGTCACTGACAACTCCACCATCCTCTCCATCTTTGAAGTCTGTAACCTAAATATTCAACCTCTCCCTCTTTGACCATTCATCCATTTTGTGTCCAAATCTTGCTCCTATTTCCTTTTAAGATCCATCTTTTTCTCGCCAGCCAGCCAGCCAAAACTCTCATTTGTGCTATTTTTCTTCCACCTTGATTACTATAACCACCACCACCACATCTCTGGTCTCCCCTAACATCCTTGTCATCCTGCTCCAGTACATATAAAATACAGCTGCCAAGTTCACCATCCTTGCCCGTTGCTCCAACCACATTTTGAATCCCTTCCCTGCACCAAATTCAAGCTTTTTGTTCCCAGATTCGTGGCCATTCACAATGCTGCCCATCCCTAGGTGTCTGCCTCTTATCACATTGCTCAACCAATAGTCTGCTGTGCCTTTTTCTGCACCTTTTTCTGCGATGCCCCTTATACATGGAACATGTTGCCTGAACTGATCTCTAAGGAAATGATTCACCTCTAGTTTTATGCCTGTAAGAAATGAGCCAGTTAACGCTGGCTTTAAGGGCAGAAGGGGTTAGATGGTATTTGGATATTAATAATAATTTTAAATCCATGCAAATGAATACCAAAAATACGTGTATGTGATTGTATCTTCTTCTCCACCCTTCATGTACCACTTGTATTTTTTAATAACATACTGTATTGTTGCTATGTTTCTACAACATCCAGGATAATGCGGACCTGATCTCAGATGAAGAGACAGGGTGGGATGGGAAATGGAGTCAGAAATAGGTGAAGTGACTTCCCCAAGGTCACGCAGCAGGTCTGTGGCAGAGCTGGGAATAGACCACTGACTCATGACTCATAATCTAGTGCCTTAGAGAGAGAGAAGATGGGTGAGATTATATCTTTTATTGAACCAACTTCTGTTGGTGAGAGAGAGAGAGAAGCTTTCCACACATACAGAGCTCTTCTTCGGGTCTGATATGATCTAGTGCCCTATCCACTATACCATGCTGCTTACAAATATTTTTTTTAAAATAACTTACCAGTAATATCAAGAAAAAAATCATATACTACATGTCTCTGTTTATATATTTTTGCAAAGGAAAGGTATGTTCACTTTTGAGTAACAAGAGACATTTTCTGAAATGTTGTATGCCAGACCCTTGATTAGATTCTGACTCAAAATGCTAACCTTTCATTGCAAGCATGCATTTTAAAATATAGACTCCCGTTAGAGAATCATAGACTCTAGAGAGAGGGGAAGACCTATTACACCTCTTATCCACCCCATGTCACTGCTGGGTTGTTCACTACGCTCTACTCACAAGTGCTTTATCCAGACCACTTTTAAATGAATCAAGTGATGTAGGAGGCTAAACCTGTGCTTTAGACAGGTGACTAACCAAATGGAAAAAGGCTGAACATTGTGTCCATTCAACACCAACAGATTGTTACATTATGCTTTCTGAATGGGTATTTAAGAGCAAACTTTTGATGTCTCTACTCAATTTTTTGCCAAAGTTGAGAACTGTCATGGTTACTCAGTGAGGCACAGGGAGAATCCTTTTAGGTACAAGACAGCAGTGTGTTTCTGGATTAGATTGGTTTTGAAGGGCTCAGAAGCATACACCTCACCGTCGGGGAGCAAGATGGAATAGATGACCTAATACTAGCTCTCTTTCATCTCTAATGTCTACTGATCTAGGATGGGTTTTGCTCTTAAATCTTAGAGCATGATTGTTCATGTAAAATCCACATTCAATTAAAATTGCCCTACACTGCCTCTCCTCTCCCTCAGAATTATCTTTTTAAGTATTCTGTTGTATCCAATTCCTGTACTGAGGCCAGGCAAATCTATCACATTATTAAATCCGTTTCACTAACAATGTATAAACAAAAACATAATTTAAAAAATGCAACATTTTGCGAACTTTTGAACAACTCCTTCACATGCATTTTTAAGGCAGTTTTCAACTTTAACCCAAGTTTCCTTTTGCTTAGCATACTAACTAGGTCAACATTCCAAAAGTGGCTCATGGGGATAATAATGTGTTATTTTAAGTAATTGAAATATTATCCAGGGTTCAGGAATCATTTTTCATGATTTTACCTTTTTCCTCTAGGTTGGTTACTTTGTTTGCATGGAAGTTTTTACAGATAAACCAGTCCAGTGTCTCTTTTGTTATTAAAAGAATAAGCAAGCAGTTATAAAAACGAATATGAGTTTAAGCGAAATGTCACTAGCACATTTAATTTATAGTTTCCGAGCTTAATTTACAATAATATTATGCAATAGTCAAATCAAGGTTATCATTGAAATACAATCAATAAGTACTTCTGGCAATCTTGCACAGTAACAAAATGATTTTTAGAATCCCACACATCCATCACCTTTAGAATGACATTTGTAACAAGGTGGCTTGCCTCTTAACAGTTGGAAAGCTGGGGCTAACCAACCCTGATTACAGAATGAGCTGCAGCTGGGAGCGATGAGGTGGCTGCCTTATAAAGAGCAGCAGGACGCTGCAATGAACGGGGGAATGTTCAAGGATTAGAGACTACTAGGAGCGAGTAAGCGCTAGCAGAAGGTTCTGGGATTCCAGCCAGGTAGGGCCTGGGATGGCCTATCAAAGCAGGAAAGGCCCCAGGCAGGAAGGCCTGGGCGAAGAAAGAGAAACCTTTGTTTCTGTGAACTTTTGGATGGACTTGAAAACTTTATTTTGAAAGTTTGTTAATTTAATGAAGCACAACTTGAGAAGGGCTGGGAATGGACAAAAGTGTTTTTTGAGTTTTTTGAACAGTCCAAGAGAAGAAACAGAGGCAGGCTGCTGTAGTGAAACCCTATGCAAAAGGAGGCTGTCACCCCAGTTACAAGAACAGGAGTACTTGTGGCACCTTAGAGACTAACAAATTTATTAGAGCATAAGCTTTCGTGGGCTACAACCCACTTCTTCGGATGCATATAGAGTGAAACATATATTGAGGAGATATATATACACACACATACAGAGAGCATGAACAGGTGGGAGTTGTCTTACCAACTCTGAGAGGCCAATTAAGTAAGAGAAAAAAAACTTTTGAAGTGATAATCAAGATGGCTCAGTACAGACAGTTTGATAAGAAGCAAGTGTGAAAATACTTACAAGGGGAGATAGATTCAATGTTTGTAATGGCTCAGCCATTCCCAGTCTTTATTTAATCCTGTGCTGGTTGTATCTAGTTTGCATATCAATTCCAGCTCAGCAGTCTCTCGTTGGAGTCTGTTTTTGAAGTTTTTCTGTTTTAAGATAGCCACCCGTAGGTCTGTCATAGAATGGCCAGACAAGTTAAAGTGTTCTCCCACTGGTTTTTGAGTATTATGATTCCTGATGTCAGATTTGTGTCCATTAATTCTTTTGCGTAGAGACTGTCCGGTTTGGCCAATGTACATGGCAGAGGGGCATTGCTGGCACATGATGGCATATATCACATTGGTAGATGTGCAGTTACACACTCCTTTAGCCCAGAGAGCTCTTACTAGTTAGACAACAAGCTTTTAGGCATTTTCTACTTTGGGAAACAGTTAGTGACACGCACATACACCACTCACACGAATGGGACTGGGAGTGATTTGAGCATCCTCAAATTGTTTGGCAGAAGGATTTTCACACCTTCTTCTACTTAGTCTTTTTATTAGCCAAATCAGCTGGGAGGTAGAATTTAAACAGAGCAAGGTGAATGATAATTGTGAATTATTTCAGAATACTTTACTAGATGCCCAAAAAGCCATAATCAGGAAGGATATGCTGTTTAAAAACACAACTGGTGTAAAAGGAAAGTGAAGGGAGCTGTAAAAAAAACTGTATATATAACAAATGGAAGAAAGGGGAAGTTGACAGTAATGAATAAAAATCAGAAACTAAGAGCTGTAGAAAATTGATAAGGGAAGCAAAGGTACACAAGGAGAAATCTATGGCCAGCAGAGTAAAGGGAAAATAAGGAGTTTTTAAAGTATGCTAGAAACAAAAAGAATCCTAACAATTGACCCATTACTAGATGGAAATGGTAGAATTATCAGTAACAATGCAGAAATGGCTAAAGTGTTTGACGCATTTTTCTGTTCTGTATCTGGGAGAAAAACAGATGATATATTTGTACCATATGATGATGATGAAACACTTTCTATTCCAATACTAATTCAGGAGGACATTAAAGAGCAGCTAATAAAGTTAGACAATTTTAAATCAGCAGGGTCAGATAACTTGCATCTAAGGGTATGTCTACACTACGAGAGTAGTTCGATTTTAGTTAAATCGAATATTTGCAATCGATATTAGAAAGTCGAACGTGTGTGTCCACACCAAGGACAGTAATTCGACTTTGTCAGTCCACACTACCAGGGAAAGCGTCGACATTGGAAGCAGTGCACTGTGGGCAGCTATCCCACAGTTCCCGCAGTCCCCGCTGCCCATTGGAATTCTGGGTCGAGCCCCCAATGCCTTCTGGGGGAAAAAAATGTCTCGAGGGTGCTTTTGGGTAACTGTCGTCATCCAATCGTCACTCCCGCCCTCCCTCCCTCCTTGAAAGCGCCGGCGGGAAATCAGTTCGCACACTTTTCTGGTCAGTGACAGCGTGGACGCCACAGCACCGCGAGCATGGAGCCCGCTGCGACCATCGCTGCAGTTGTGGCCGTTGTCAACGCCTCGCAGCTCATCATCCACCTTTCACAGAGGCAGATAGAGAGAAATCAGGCGAGGAGGCTACGGCAGCGGGGTGAGGACCTGAACTCCGAGAGTAGCACACGCCTGTCAGAAACCACGACACCCAGCGCCGAGGACATCGCGTTTGCAATGGGGCATGTGGATTTTGTTGAACAGCGATTCTGGGCCCGGGAAACAAGCACGGACTGGTGGGACCGCATAGTGCTTCTGGTCTGGGATGAATCCCAGTGGCTGCGAAACTTTCGCATGCGGAAGGGGACTTTCCTGGAACTTTGTGACTTGCTGTCCCCTGCCCTGAAGCGCAAGGACACCCGCATGCGAGCAGCCCTGACTGGTATTTACTTGGAGAAGCTTACTGACTCGCTGTGATCTCAGCGAAACCAATATCCCCATCGTTATAGCAGCTTGCTGCGTGCTCCACAATCTGTGTGAGAGCAAGGGGGAGACCTTTATGGCGGGGTGGGAGGTTGAGGCAAATAGCCTGGCTGCTGATTACGCCCAGCCAGACAGCCGGGCGATTAGAAGATCCCAGCGGGACGCGCTGTGCATCCGGGAGGCTTTGAAAGCCAGTTCCAGGACTGAGCAGGGTACCCATTGACTTTTAAGTTTGTGGACACAGAAGCTGAACTTGCCCCCGTTTCTTTACCCAGTTACCCCCTTCACCCCCTTCCCAAAAAATAAAATCTGTTCTGTTTTGCTAATGAACACCGTTGTCTTCATTACTGTTTTCGCGGGAATGTTTTAAACCTGGGTTTAGTGTTGTGATGCTAATGATGCTTCTAAACTGCCCTCCCCCGCCACAAAGTCACAGAGCAAGCCCCCCCCCCCAGAACATGAAAGCCACCTCCCAGACTGACCAGGGTAACTAGTCACTGCACTGTGTATGTGCCCTGCTGCTGGGCCTGCCCCCTGCTAAAGGTGACTGTCCTGTCTAATTACCAAGCCCCTTCCCCCCCTTCAGACAGACTCTCCTCCAAAAGAAGAGGATGGAAACAGTAATGAACAGAAACGTATTTTTTATTAACAACCGCACATGGAACGGGGGGGTGAAACTTGGACGGGGTCTTGTGTGAGGCGGGTAGGAAAGGACTTTTCAGATTTGGGGGAATGAGAGCCTTCTACTGCTATAGCTGTCCGCTGGGGTGGAGTGAAAGTTTTCACGGCCCCTGCCGCCCCTCCGTGTTTGGACTTTGGGTGAGGGGGGTATGGGACTTGGTGGCAGGGCAGGGCGGTTAGAGAGAGACTGCAGCGGGGCTCTCTCCTCCTGCCTCCGGTCCTGCAGAACATCCACAAGGCGGCGGAGCGTGTCCGTTTGCTCCCTCATTAGTCCAAGCAGCGTTTGAGTCACCTGCTGGTCCTCCTGTCGCCACCTCTCCTCCCGTTCCATGTTTGCCCGGTGCATTTGGGACAAGTTCTCCCTCCACTGTGTCTGCTGGGCTGCCTGTGCTCGGGAGCATCCCATTAGTTCAGCAAACATGTCTTCCCGTGTCCTCTTCTTCCTCCTCCTAATGTGTGCTAGCCTCTGGGCAGATGTTGCTGTGGGAATTGGAAAAAGGGGGTGAATTCCTGAGACAGATCAATGTATCTGTGAACAGAGAACATAGTCTTGCTCTGTGAACAAGACCATGCAGAGCACCTATCACACGCGCACTGAGGACAAGGTCGAATTTTCGGCCCTCGCCTACAGTGCCTGCGGTCTTGCTGTGGCGAGCTGAGGAGCGGGGCAGGACACCGGACTTTGTCTAGCTGGCAAACATGGTAAGCCGTAGACTTGTGGCTGCTTAAAACTTTAAGAGTGGCACTGGCCTCCTTTCACATAGAAAGCAATGCGAGTCTCTGCTGGCAGCAATCCTGCAAGCATGAACTCTGCCCCGTCCCAGCCCCTCGCGGCTGTAAACTGCGTGGCTGTAAACCGGCGGTTGCAGTTCTGTAAAGGAACGGGCAAGCAGTCCCAATACTAATTGTCCCCTACCTAATTCAAAGCAGGGCGTCATGCCAGACATCACCCTCCTGAGGGTCTCGGAGAGCCAGAAGGAGAGGATGCTGTGGGACAGCCTGCAGAAACCGGGGCCATTTGCTGCTATGCTGTGCAAGGCCATGATCCCCGAATACCTGCTGGCGTTGTGGCAGGGAAACGTGTCATACCACGGGGGGCCTAATAAGCTCTCCCTGCCAAAGAACCTGATAATTAGGCTGGAAAGACACCTGCAGGAGGCCTATGAGGAGTTCTCCCCGGGGGATCTCGCCTCTATCCCCGGACACATCGACCAGTTTTTGGGTTAGGTGCCCTTGGAGGGACAAAAGAGTGGAGCGTCTTGGGCAGTGTAATCATGAAGCGGACATTGTTGAATTTTCTTAAAATGGTTCGGACTATACATTGAAGCGGCCAAAGACACAGTAATCATGATACCCTTTGTTCAGATTCCCCTTTTTGTTGCACTTTCCTGTTTACATGTTTAGAAGCACTTTACCCATTGTTAATATTTCAAATCTTCCTGTTCTGTTATAAATAAAAGTTTACATACTTGAAAGCACTTTAGCTATTGTTAATATTTAAAATATGCAAGTTCTGTTATAAATAAATGTTAAGATATTTAAAACACTTACTGCTTGATCCTTCCCCTGAATCTGTGTCTGGGGTAACGGCGGGGGACGGTTGGTAGGGGATCTCTGTGAGGGTGATGAAGAGCTCCTGGCTGTCGGGGAAATCAGCGGTGCCAGCGCTGTCGACTGCCTCGTCCTCCTCATCTCCTTCTTCATCTTCCCCGTCCGCTAACATGTCGGAGGAACCGGCCGCGGACAATATCCCATCCTCAGAGTCCACAGTCAGTGGTGGGGTAGTGGTGGCGGCCGCACATAGGATGGAATGCAGTGCCTCATAGAAACGGGATGTGTGGGGCTGGGATCTGGAGCGTCCGTTTGCCTCATTGGTTTTTTGGTAGCCTTGTCTCAGCTCCTTGATTTTCATACGGCACTGCGTTGCATCTCGGCTGTATCCTCTCTCTGCCATGGCTTTAGAGATCTTCTCGTAGATCTTTGCATTCCGTCTTTTGGAGCGCAGCTCGGCAAGCACGGACTTATCTCCCCACACAGCGATGAGATCCAAGACTTCCCGATCAGTCCATGCTGGGGCCCTCTTTCTAGTCTGGGATTGCACGGCCATCTCTGCTGGAGAGCTCTGCATCTTTGCCACTGCTGCTGAGCTTGCCACGGTGTCCAAACAGAAACTGCGATTCAAACTGCCCAGACAGGAAAAGGAATTCAAATTTTCCCGGGGTGTGGCTGGTCAGAGCATCCGAGCTCGGACTGCTGTCCAGAGCGTCAACAGAGTGTTGCACTGTGGGATAGCTCCCGGAGCTATTAGCGTCGATTTCCATCCACACCTAGCCTAATTCGATATGACCATTTCGAATTTAGCGCTACTCCTCTCGTTGGGGAGGATTACAGAAATCGATTTAAAGAGAGCTCTATGTCGAACTAAATAGCCTCGTGGTGTGGACGGGTGCAGGGTTAATTCGATTTAACGGTGCTAAATTCGACATAAACGCCTAGTGTAGACCAGGCCTAAGAGTTTTAAAAGAGCTGACTGGGGAGCTCATTGGATCATTAATGCTGATTTCCAATAACTCTTGGAACACTGGACAAGTTCCAGAAGACTGGGAGAAAGATACTGTGCCAATATTTTAAAAGGGTAAATGGAATGACCTGGTTGATTATAGGCCTGTCAATCTTGCATCGATCCCTGGCAAGGTAATAGAGTGGCTGATACGGGACTTGATTAATAAAGAATTAAAGAGGGTAATGTAACTAATGACTATGAATGTGGGTTTATGGAAAATAGATCCTGTAAAACTAACTTGATATCTTTTTTTGATGAGTTTTGTTGATAAATGTAAGTGTTGATATAATAGACTGACTTTGTACTCACATTTTGATTAAAAAAGAAACAAACGATACAAAATTAACACTGCACACATTAAATGGATTTAAAATTGGCTAACTGACTTGGTCTCAAAATGTAATTGTAAACAGGGAATCATCATCAAGTTGGTGTGTTTCTAGTAGGGTCCTGCAACAATCTGTTCTTGGCCCTACGCTATTTAATATTTTTATCAATGACCTGGAAGAAAACACAAAATCATCACTGATAAAGTTTGCAGATGACCGAAAGCTTAGAGAAGTGATAAATAAGAGGATAGGTCATTGATACAGAGCAATCTGGATCCCTTGATAAGCTAGGGGCAAGCAAAGCATTTTAATACAGCTAAATGTAAATGAATACGTCTCGGAAAAAAGAATGTAGGCAATACTTACAGGACGGAGGACTCTATCCTGGGAAGCAGTGACTCTGAAAAAGATTTGGAGGTCATGGTGAATAATCAGCTGAACACGCACTCCCAGTGTGATACTATGTAGGGCCGGCTTAGGCTTTTTTGCCGCCCCAAACAGCGGGAAAAAAAAAAAGCTGCGATCGGCGGCAGCTCAACCAGCAGCTTCATTCCTCGGCAGTAATTCGGCGGCGGGTCCTTCGGTCCGAGAGGGACTGAGGGACCCACTGCCGAATTGCCACCGAAGACCTGGACATGCCGCCCCTTCTTATTGGCCGCCCCAAGCACCTGCTTCCTGCGCTGGTGCTTGGAGCCGGCCCTGATGCTGTGGCCACAGGGGCTACTGCAACCCTTGGCTGTATAAACAGGGGAATCTTGAGTAGCAGTAGAGAGATTATTTTTATCTCTGTATTTGGCACTGGTGTGACCACTGCTGTGCCCAGTTCTGGTGTCCACAAATCAAGACAATTGTGGATAAATTGGAGAGTGTTCAGAAAAAGCTATGAGAATGATTAAAGGACTGGAAAACATGCCTTACAGCGATAGATTCAAGGAGGTCAATCCATTTAGTTTAACAAAGAGGAAGTTAAGGGATGGCTTGAGTACAATCTATAAGTACCTTAATGCACAACAGAAATTTGAGAATGGGCTCTTCAGTGTAGCAGAGAAAGGTATAATACGATCCAATGACTGGAAGCTAGATAAATTCAGACTGGAAAAAAAGTCATACATTTTTAATGGTGAAAGTAATTAACCATTGGAACAATTTACTAAGGGTCATGATGGATTCTCCATCACTGCCAATTTTCAAATCAGATTGTCTTTAAAAAAAAAAAATGTTCTACTTCAAAAGGCATTATTTTGTGGAAATTGTATGCCCTGTGTTATACAGGAGGTCAGGTTAGATGATCATATTAATTTATCAATATTAGTCATGCGGCAGAGGGTACATTGGGAAATGCACTGCAATTTGACCAGGATACAGGGATTAACACACCTATTCTTCAAATGTGGCATGGGATGTTTAATGAACCAATATGGTTAGTACAATGATGAGCAGACCACAGTTTCCAAAGAGAGAGAGAACCTCCATTGTTTGGCTCATTAAATAGAGGTATAGCACAACTAAGTGCAGTGGTCACACAATAGGGGCCAAATTTTCAAAGGTATTTAGGCTCCTAGATAGGTACCTAGTAGGATTTTCAAAAGTCCATTGGGAATTAGGCACATTTGAAAATCCCACTAGGGACCTATCTGTATTTTAGGCTTCAAAATACCTTTGAAAATCTGGCCTTACTTCTTTAGTAAATAGCAAATCTCTGACTCTTAAGAGCAAAGAAATGTTAACTAGAAAGTTACTTGTTACAAATTGTATTTCCCCCTATGTCCCACCCCTTGAAAAAGTTAACTTTGTGGGTTCATTCAATTTAAGATTTCTTTCTACGAATGTTAAATTCTAGTTAGATTGGATCAGTGGGCCGTTTAAAAACAAACAAACAAAAAAAAGCATTTCTGTTAACTTTAGACATTTGGTATTTATCTAGAATATCCTTGCATTTTACATTCCATATACATTCTCTATTATAGCATTTAAGGGGAGAGTGAGGTGGCAGATAGCAAAGCTGACATTGATATTTGAAATTTGAAGAGCATAGCACTTTAAAATTAAGCTCATTAAAGATAATGGAGTGATACATTGGTAGGACTTGAGCTGCAAACCCAGAGGTGACAGGCTATTTGGTGAACAATTTACTGAGTGTCTCACTCCCCCTTCCCTAACCATGGGCATTGTAAGTTCATTCTATTAACCTTAATAGGTTTGCTCTCACAGTGCTTTACTCTGAAGATTTAAATATGAATGCTTTCATAGGTTAGCCTGCAGTTAACTTAAGCAACTAAACTAAAAGTAGAAGCAATATATTAATCTATAAGCATATTTGTATGTGCATACCCTGCCTGTAGGTGTTAACTGTGGTGAAACCTATAAATGTAAACCAGGAAGTGGTGTGACGGCCAGAATGCATTGTGGGGGTTTTATTGTTAAATATTGTACATCAATAATTTCTCCTGTTACTCAAATCCGTAAATGTCAATGGAAATCCTCTGCAGCTAGTCAGTGCTGCTCCTTGCTCTAGCTGAAGAGTACTATAGTAAGAGAGAGACACTTTCCTCAACTCAAGTCCCCAGTAGATATACTTGAGGGTTTGAGCTCTGACACCATGCCCCCTGTAGCATGTGCAGCTCTTGTCAGCTTGGGACCCAAACTCAAAACCAGCAAGCATGTTAGTCAAAATAGATTTTGGCTCGAACAGAAACGGCCCTGGTGGCACTAATGGATGACCTCTCACTGGCAATGGAGAAGGGCCAAGCATAATTGCTCAGACCACAGTACAGGTGTAAATGTCAGCCATGGGTGTTACCCCGCTTTGTCGTCTTTTCGACAGTTCATGCACATATCACAAAGCTCGGAAGCACAAGTTGCTTAAGCTAAACCCACATACGAGAGAAATTATGCTAATTCTAAGACGAAAGCCCTTACAGGAGCTCACTCAGTTCACTAACATTGCCATAGACAGCATTCACCCTCCTATCATCAACAAGAGTTTGTGGGTTTGGAATTGGTATCTTGACTCCTGAATGCTGAAATGATGGTAGCAATAATTGTTTTTTATGGGTTGAGGGCCTGGTAACTGTGACACATGCCTTCCTCACTGCTAAGTTTAGCTACTGTAACTTTCTTTACCAATTGGCCGCATGCACTACATCTCATTCAGAATGCAGCAGCACTTGTTCTGGGTGAGACAGACATGTATCACACCGGAGCTTCATGCACTTTCTAAAATTGCTTCCAGGCCTAATTCAAGTGCCTGGTATTGATTTACCAAAGACTGCCTCCTCATCTACTGGCCAGTGAGAGAACTATACTTGCCAGGGATAGAGCTCCTAGCAAGACTTGAGGTGAAGCTATCAAGAACCGGAGGCAAGGCATTTTTGGTGAAAGGTCCCAGACCAGTGATACTTAGACTGAGGCTCCTGAGCTGCAAGTGGTTTTTTAATGCTGCTCTTTGCAGCACATGATATTAAAACACTATGAGATTTAATTATTAACCAATCAGGATGATTTTACTATGTTATTAACCAATTGTAGTTGATAAAATAACACTATTTGGTCAGTCATTTTGCTGTGAGAATAATATGTATATATAGTAAATGAAACAATGAATTCACACTTATGTGGTTCTTTTGGGTAATGTTGATCGCTAATTTGGTTCCTGAACCACTGAGGTCTGAGTATCACTATCCTAGACTATGGAATATATTGCCACAAGAAATTAGACTGAGTCAGAGACAGGTGTTAAGAGGAAAATGCAAAACAGTTCATTACATTGGCCTTTCTGCACTGAGGAGACAATTTTTTGTCAGACAAAATTTACACACCCAAAAGAATACCCTCCTTTTAAGTAACAGCAATGGGCAGAACAGAGTGCAGAGTTCTCCCTTTGCAGCATTTCTCTGGAATATTCTTATGTCTTCATTCTTGTGCCTAGACATCACAGTTAATGGGGCATCTCATAAATTCCTAGCTAGATTAGATAACTAGCTTGCCTAAAACCACAGCAAATCTACTGAGCAGCATCAGGAATCGAATCCAGATCTTCTGCCTCAGAGGTCACCATATACCACTTTCCACACTTATAATAGTTTCTTCTTCTTCAACACTTATCTGAACAGTCAGCCATAGCAATTGTTCGCTGCTCAAGGGTTTGACAGCCCAAGAGTCCAACATTGGAACAGACTTGATGAACCCATGTAATGGGGATCTGCTGCTGGGCCACCTCCACCCCATGGCTGGTGGAATTTTATCCCAGATGTACAAGCCCCCCGGAGAACGGCATTTGCAGGAACATCCTCTGGCATTCTTGCGACATGTCTGAAAAGCGTAAGATGCCATCTATGGACAACGGCCTCAGTAGTCTGTAGACCGGAGTTGGTTTTGTGAAAAAAGCATTATAGTGTTAAAAGCTATACTACTTATCCATAAGAATATCATCCTCTTCTTTCAGAAAGTTGCCTTTTTTTAACCACAGAATAGTATTACTGGTTGTCTTAGGGTTTTGTCAATATAACTTATGTCATTCAGGGGTGTATAAGCCACCCCCCTGAGTGACATGAGTTACACTGACCTAAGCGCTGGTGTGGATAGCGCTATGTTGGCAGGAGAGCTGCTCCTGCCAACATAGGTGCTGCCTCTCATGGAGGTGGTTTTATTATGCTGATGGGAGAGCTCTTTCCTCGTCAGCATACAGTGTCTTTACCATACGTGCTACAGCGGCGCAACTGCATTGGTGCAGCTGTGCTGCTGTAATGCTTCTAGTGTAGACTAGCCCTTAGTAAATGGCTTTTCCCCCTGATTCTTATACAATTGACTAATAAACTAAGACTTCCCTTTATAAGTGCTTATTATGAAAGAATATAGTGCCTTTGTCTGCTTTTAAAGAGTGGGGTAAGCTTTATTAACTTCATTTTACAAAATGGTTAATCAACTTGCTAAGGTCACAGCATGAGTCAGTGGCAGAACACGGAACAGAACCCAGGTCTTCTGGCTCAGGGACCTACCCAGTGGCCACAGGAGTATGTTCCACTGCTCTTTCCTACTCAATTGTGTGACCTAAAATAATCCACAAGATTTATCTTTGGTGAGCAATCCACCACTGCAGCAACTGATTGCACTTAGAATCTTTCATGCAGATTTAAAAATATTATCTCCTAAGGAGACTCAGAATGACTTGGAAGTAGGGTGACCAGATGAGAGGAAGAAAATATCGGGACACATGGGGGGGGTGTCCGCCAGCAGAGCAAAAAAAAAAAAAAAAAAAAAGCTGAGTGCTGCTAGCGGAGCGAAATATCGGGACAAACACTTAAATATCAGGACGGTCCTGATTTTATCGGGACGTCTGGTCACCCTACTTGGAAGCTGGCCCCAGTGCTGATCTTGAAAGCTGTTTGTGTTACCCAGTTTTGGCTGGCTGTGATTGACTGTCTATTTGTGGGTCTTTCTTCCCTGAATTATCATACCTCTCAAAATGGTGTTTCAGGGAGTTGTGGGGACTTAAATGGTTGACACAGGAGAGTTGCACAGATATAATATCTATAATAAAGCATCCTATTTATCTACAGATGTCTGCACTTTTTGAATTATAAAGCATTTAGGGATGTTCAGACGATCAGACAGCTGAGCTGGCTAATCATTCCTAACCAGATTATTCTGCATAAAGACATTGAAATCAACTCTTCCCGGGCAGCTCCATTTTAACTGTGAGATTATTTTAAAGGAAGACAAGGAGAAAATAGTCTTCGCTTTTACTTTCGAAGGGGTGGGGGTATCAGATTGACAGCCGTGAAGACTGAATTTCTCTGTTTAGCTACAAAATAGGAATAGCACAGGCAGCACCAGTGCAAATTTCTTCATACTAGCCAACCAGCATGCCTCAAGCCTGAAGGACCTCTGGGGCTAATATACATTTCTATGTAAATACTGGAGAACCTCCTTACTAATCATCCTACAGCTCTTCCTGTTTGATTGGTTTTAGTAACGCTAAAGTGCAGTGTTAGTGATGCAGCAACTGCATTCAGTGGCAATTGCTCAACTAACAAAATAAACAAAATTAGTTCACCCCAAGTCTTATGTATCCAAAATTAAATATAGTTCTTATTTTTTTTAAAAAAAAGCAGTGTCTCCATATAAATGCCAGCTCACTAAACCTGTGCAAAACTAAGAGAAGGGAAATGTTTTGAGTCCATGGTCTGACTTGACTAATTATCAGGGAAATTTTAAAGGGCTCATGAATTCGTCCATAATGTTTTCTGCCAATCTGAGGAACTTCCTCTGTCAGATATTAATTCTGTTGTCTGTTTAATGTATTTTCTTACGTAGGGTAGAGCTTTCCACCCTTCCCAAGATTCTTCCCTTTTAACTAAACCAAAGGAAAGAAAACCCCAAAAGATCTCGACCTCTACTTTTTAGGCACCCCTCCACCAACTGCACTCTTGAGCAGCCTCAGAGCAGCAACCTCTCACTGCCCTTCCAAAGTAATGGGGGCCGAGCAAGGACAAACACAGTAGAAAAAGCCACCTTTTAGGTTTGATAGCCAACTTGGAAAGGAGGAGGAAATCTTGCCAAATCTTCTATGCTAACGAGGCATGTACTAGGTCCATACTTAACGGAGGACCTCCTTTGTGCAGCGGGAAGTGGTGCTGGTGGTCATTAAGTGATGCTCTTACTTTGGAATATTAAACTGATGTTGCAGGATGCTGCTGGAGCTGCTTGGTTTTTCAGAGCTCCTGCAAAATCAGTGGCCTGACTGCTTGTTGTCATTAAAGGACCCATGGCACTTTCCACACATTTTGTCTACATAAAATTTCCTTTGCAGTGTTCAGCTGGACACTGTATTTCTCTTTCTTTCTGTCCTGAACTGTGTGATACTGTTGCTGTTCTCTGTTAAATAACTGTCAGGTTCCACCCTAGAGGTGATGGCATTTCACTGTGGAGTGAACTGATTCCTATATAGTTAACTCTTAATTTAAATCTGTGGTAGAGATCATCCTCGAATCAAGGGGCTGCTGCTGCTGCTGAGTTAACTCCTAAAGAGCTTTAAGATTATGTTGGATAAAAGAGGTTCACCCAAGTAAGATGAGCATTTTTTCAAAAAGCTCATCAATCAGCAAGAATGAAGATCGGCTAGCATGAAATCCTCCCCGTCCTTGCAGCAGAGCATGCAGATAAAGTATGTTTCCTTACAAATTCTTGCACATGCTGAAGGGATTGAAAGGTCCCTTTGTCAGCCCACTCACTCATGACTGATTTCCCCCTGTAACACTTCCCTTGTGATAAATATTGCATTACAATAGATAGCAGTTAGAAAGAGATACGGTTACTTTGTTACAACAGTGGCTGGCACTGGCAGGCAGTTGACCACTACACCCGGAGCTTTCAGGGTATGTCTACATTGCATCTGGGATGGAGCCTCCCAGACTTGAAGTGGTGCAGCTCCTGCTACTGCGCTAAAAATAGCTGTGTATATGTTGTAGCTACTTTTTGAGCACACTAGTGCAAGCCCCACCATCACAAGTCTGTGGGGCCACGTGGGGAGGTTCACTTCTAGATGCAATGTAGACATACTCACAGGCACAGATAAAGAACTCAGTGAAGGAGTAGAGAAGGAATGAAAGTAGAAGAGGTAAGGAAGACAAATGGAGAGGTGCAGAACTTGAGAGGGGGCAAAGACAGGAGAGAAACAGCAGCAGAAAACTGGTGAAAGGGGGGCAGAAAAGACAAACAAGAGGGAGACCAAAAGGCATGCTGTTCCAAACCAGCGCCTCACATCAGCTGGACAGATTAGCCACCGAGGACAGGCAGAAAACTGTTCCCAGAAAGGTTGATTCAGATGTTGGTGAAGCAGAAGCAGCATCAGGAGAGACTGAATCACTGGACCCATGGTTGGGAAAACAATCAGCAAAACTGAAAGAAAAAAGACAATGAGAATGTTAAATAAGAGGATGAGAGCAGAGGCACCACAGAGGCTTAGTGGTAGCAAGGGATGAATTACCATCCATTCTATTGCTCCCTGAGCCAGGTATGTTGTGGAAGCAGCATACTCAGCCTATGTAAAATTTGCCTGTCTAAAGAATGGTGTTGATATGCTCCAAAATACTGTCCAGATCTGATCGATCCTTCGATTGAAATATAGAATCTCAAGACTGGGAAGACAATTTTGAAATAGGGAGGTGATTTGATCCTAAGGGCTGTCATGGGGATGGCCTTGCTGGTATGTGTAGTGTAAAGTAAGTCTGTCACCATTTTTTAATATCTTTTATTAAAATGCTTCCAGACTGCATCTATTTCCCCCCCACACTTCTTCAAGATAAAAGCACTTCATCTACCACTGCCCTGACTTTCTTGCTAACTTTGAGGAGTAAAATTGTGTGAAGATTTTAATCTTTATCCTTAATGTCTTTGCAAACTGCTGGAGAACACTCCTGAAAGATCAAAAGGCCTAAAGGCTACATACTTTTTCAGAGACAATGGGTATGTCTACACAGCAAAGAGAAACTTGCGGCTGGCCTGTGCCAATTCGGGTTCGTGGGGCTCAGGCTGCGGGGCTGTTTAAGTGTGTGTAGGCTTCTGGGCTTGGGCAGAGGCCCAGGCTCTAGGACTCTGGTAGATGGGAGGGTCCCAGAGCTCAGGTTCCAGCCTGAGCCGGAAGTCTACACAGCAATGAAACAGCCCCGCAGGCCGAGCCCTGTGAGCCGAATTGGCTGCCATGGGCTAACCGCGGGTTTTTCTTTGCTGTGTAGACATACCAATGTTGCCAAACCTAAAGCCACTGGAGTCTGTTAATGGGGTCCACCGCCGGGGGCAGTGTGTTTGTTTTTGATCATGCCTCAGGTCCATATGTTACGCAGTACTGGCTGCGACATAACTGAGAGCTTGATATCTCTAGGGAACTGGGGTGTTCTTTCCTTTATATTGGGCACATTAGCTCCATTATCCTCCAGTTTAACTGGAAACCTCTGTTCGCTTAATTTGCCTTTCTTAATTTCCCCAATGCATATATCATTTCTGGATACATTACCTATTTCTCTTCCTCTTCTCTGACACAGCCTCTGAACCAACATAATATAGAGTTTGAATGGAAGAGAAGGTGGCATGTTAAATCCTGGAGCAAGGTGTTCCAATTGAATGGGTTTGCAGGAGCCCCAGATTGCTTCAACTGTCTCTGTTCTTCTGGAAATAAATGCAACTAGCAAACTTGAAAATAGCAACTGCCATCTGAATCCTTGAGCCATGTTCCTTTGCTGCCCTCTACTGCAGGGCTCAGTATAATTCCTCTAAATTGTCAGAAAAAAAGAGCAATCTTATATTTCCTCTGAGAGGCTGCCAGTCAAAGCAGGACTTGAAACCCAGGAAAACACTGAGAACTCAAAAAAGAAAGAGATGGTAGGTGATGTTGAGAAGTAACAGAGTAAGAAAGGGCATTAGTTACAGGACAACCAGCTCTAGTAGCGTCAATATGAAATATCAGCTAAATCAGACACCAACCTAAAAGATGGCAACTAAAAGCCACATTTTCAGGGCCTCAAAGAACAATGACAGAACCATCCAGAACCTTTTAAAAGTCAACTTTAAAGAGATATTGTCAGATACTTTAGGCCTCATGCTGTTTGTTTTTCTGTTGTTGTTATATATTTTGCATACATTTACAAAACCCAATCTTAAATGGAAACAGTTTCCATGACTTTCTTAAATATAAATGAAAATATGCTTATTTAGATTTAAAGATCATCTGTCTGTATTGCAAGTGCAGGGAAACTAGAAAGTGAAACTGACTAGGAACAAAAACCTTTTATGTGAAGTCTAGTTTCATGATCCAAGCCAAAAGCATTGAAAAAAGTAAGCCTCAGAAAGGATATAGTAATCCAGGCCCTGATCTTGCAATCTGAGCTGCATGAGTGCACCTTTATGCCTGCATAGTATCACCCTGAAGACAATTAACTTCCACACGGATGCAGGAGTCCAGTTATAGAATTGCAACCTTAGGCCCCAGATTCTTTTAGTTTTAATAATTTAGGATGATAGTTATTATTTGTATGTTGACTGCATAATCATACAAAAAAGCCTAAACCAGAATGTTTCTAACAGGTGTTGGGTTTTTTTTTTTGTGATTAAGCATGATGGTTTCTCTCATTTGCTTCATGCAACACCTCCATTTGTTTGGAAAAGTTAATACAAAGGAAGGGGTTTTTTTTTGTTTTTGTTTTAAAAAAAACACCTTTAGATTTTAAATTGATTTTTATTAGCATTAGACATTATATCATCACTTGTTATACCAACAGGTACACATCTGAAGTTATCTTAATATATTCAGCTTTACATCTCAGAGTAACACAGACCTACAACAGTCTTTATTATTAATTTAAGCACTGATCATCTGTAAGCCTGTGCAGAGTCAAGCTCTTTATTAATTAAACACACACTTTCTACTGGCTATAGGCCCTCAACCAAAGCCTACCAAAATCAGTTAAAGCCCTTCCATAGACTTCCATGCACTTTAGATCAGGCCCAAAGAGTATACCACCCTAAATAGTCCTATTGGGGTAGGATGGCTGCTCTAGTGGGATAAAGTACTCAATTGGGACCTTAGATCTGGGATAAATTCTCAGATCAGCCACAGCCCTCCTGTGTGACCTTGGGCAGGTCACATAATCTACCCAGTGCCTCTGATCCCAATCTCTAAAATGGAGGTAGTACTTTCCTGTCTCACAGGGGGATATTCTGAAGAAAGAAGTCCATTAATGACTGTAACATTCAAATACTACAGTGATGAGAGCAATATAAGTACTTAAATTGAAGTCAATGGACCATGCCTTATAGTGTTTGCAGAATCAAACTCAGACAATTTTTGTCCCAGAGATCTTGAATCTGTTACCCCAGAACTGTACTTCCTCACATCTTAATACAATGCTTTTAAAACTGTTCTTTGCAGTCCTCCAGCTTTATTTAATATTTTTTTTTCAAAATATCACTCTGCCCAAATCTAGTTCAAGAGAAATAAAAAACAAATAGGCTCTCCCACAATTTTTTCTTACCAAGTTGTTTTTTGTTACACACATCCAGTAATGACACGAACTGAAAAAAATATAAAATATTCAAACATCAGCAAAAGCTTTTTTTGTATTATTTGCAACTCTTTTTCTGCACCTATTTCTTCTGTACTTTTGGTTTGCTGGCAGGGGTTGTGGTGGAAAGCTGGTCTGACTTGCTTTTACAGGGAGCAGAACTGGGTCATTGCCACTCTCCTCAGCATGCTGTTCTCATATATCCTACACTATTATAGATAATGCAAGAAAATCTGAGTTGTCTTTGCTATTAAAGCACCCCTTTTCTTTTTGTAGCTGTTGTCCTCTTGCTGACTTTCTTTACAGATTGATTGTAGAGCTTAATATTTTCCCCTGAAAGATAAGTCTGCCATTCTCCCATCGCCCCCTCCCCCCGCAAAGACAAAAATATAACATTTTCAAGCCAGTGCAAATTACTAGTGCCCCACGTGGGGTTAGTAAAGCATTCGTGCAAGAGGACAGAGCCTAAATAAAAAGAGGTGCTATCTCTCTCTCTTTTTACAGCTTAGCCGGGTGGGCCAAAAGTCGAGGTGGGTGAGTGCCTGAAGTCAGGCATCTAAAATGCACAGCGCAGGAATGATCTCGCAGGGGCTGGGCACCTGCAGCTCCCATTGGAGTCAGCAGCAGAGAAAGGTGCTCAGCCTGCGAGGACATCTGCAGTCGCACGCCCTGCCCCCGTCCTGCATGGGCTGGGCACTCTCCCTCTCGTTCTTCCTGCTGCAGCCGTTCTAAATCGATCGCGGAGCAACGGATCAGTGCCGGAATCGATGCCATCGCCGTTCCTCCCCTTCCCTTGTCCTCGCCTCTCCCCGGGGCACCTGCACGCGCCCGTCCTAGCGCCAGGCCCCGCAGCAGCAGGGAACGGAGTCTCAGGTACCCCGGCGCGAGCGCCCCGCTCCCAGCCCGCCCGCTCGCTCGCTCTCCCTTCCCGTGCTTGGTGCAGGGGGCGCTGCACGGGCAGCTGCTACTTCTGCTTCCTAGGCTGAAACTCACGTGCTCCGCAGCCCCCGCTATTGCTGCTGCCTCCAAGGCGCCTCTTGTCACCCTTTGCTTCCCTACTCCCCCCCAATGGGGTACAGGCTCCTAGGGGAGAAAGCCCCCCTCACACCTCTGCCTCCTCTTCTCACTTCTGCCTTTCAGATCTAAACGTGGAGTCCCCTCCCAGTTTGCTAGCCGAGTTTGCAGCTAAAAGCAGCTGTTTCGGCTCAGCAAATAGAGGATGCTCGTGATTCCTGCTTCCCTGTTCCTGCCCCTCTCTGCGTTGGCGCCGTGTGGCGAAATGTATCAGGTCTTTAGCCAGATGTGCCTGTGGCTTAATCCCCCTCTCCCATTGAAACGGGCTCGCCCTGCGTGCTGCAAGTTACCCGCAATTCAGCCTACAACGCTTTTAAAGCTGTTTGTTTATTTCTTTGGAAAACAAACCTTGGTCTGTACATTTCCTCTGCTCAGAGTAAACGTGAACTGTGCTTTTTCAAGAATATGCCAATAAAATAAGCGAGGTTTAATTGACAGCTGAGGTTTGCAAGAACTTGGAATCTTTTTAACCCACCGTTTTCTGTGTTTTTTGTTTTTTAAAAGCAGAAAGTTAATAAGCTATGGAACGCGTGTTTACTCCGCTGGAATGTCTGCTTCCCACTGGTATTGTACCTCTTCTTACTATTTAAATCTCTTTCAAGAGTCTTTACCCTGCAAATAAGTATATTTTGTGTGCACAACATTAAGAATTGCGTTCTTGGTTTGAAGGACAGCTCAATTATCATCTATTATTTTGAAAGGTTAATATATAAGGCCTAACATTCCCCTTCATTTGTTGCTAGTAGAGCCAATTCAATGCCATTGTGATGGGAATCAGTTTAAGTTTTAACTTAAACTGAAATAAGAGTGTGCGCACACATGAGTTTACACTGGATTAACTATATCCCTTTCAAATCATATTCTGTTAAAGTGGTGCAGTTTATCCAAGGCCTCTGGCTATGTTTATATTATAAAGTTGCATTGGTTTAATTTAATTTTCTTTTAAGCCGACTTAGTTAAACCAGTGCAAATTCCTGTGTGAACACTCTTATTTCAGTATATTTCAAACTGATTCCTAATCCATTTAAACTAAATGGAAATAAGATAAATGATTTGAACTGTAATAGTGTTCACACAGGGATTTGCACTGGTTTAACTAAATCAGTTTAAAATGCCACCTTGCATCTGAAGAAGTGAGGTTCTTACCCACGAAAGCTTATGCTCCCAATACTTCTGTTAGTCTCAAAGGTGCCACAGGATCCTCTGTTGACCTTTAGTTTAGTTGGTGAAATTTTCTTATGTAGACAAGGCCTAAAGCTGATGAGGAGGCTGGCCTGAGGCGATATGTACCCAGTCAATATGTGGATAGTTGAAATCCCCCATTATTATTGAGTTTTTTATTTTAATGGCCTCTCTAATCTCCCTGAGCATTTCACAGTCACTACCACCATCCTGGTCAGATGGTGGGTAATATGTCCCTACTGCTATATTCTTCTTCTTAGAGCATGGAATTACTATCCATAGAGACTCAATGGTACAGTTTGATTCATTTAAGATTTTTACTTCATTTGATTCTACACTTCCTTTCACATGTAGTGCCACTCCCACACCAGCGCAACCTGTTCTGTCTTTCCGATATATTTTGTACCATCTCCCCTTCCCCCACATCTCCCCTCCAACTCACACAGTGGGCCTCACCTAGTTCATCTCAATGTAAAACTACAGTGCTTTGTCTCCACTCGGATTTTGCAGCAGGATAGCTAAGGTCATCCTGTCATGGAAAACACATTTATTTTGGCAGTGAAGGCATAGCAAATGGTGATATTTAAAATGTCAGTGGCAGGCATCAGTTAATGCTCCATTGCAATGAATGGGAGGGGAAAAGTACTCAGTGGCTCCATTGCAATGAATGGGAGGGGGAAAGTACTCAGTGGCTCTCCAGCTTTTTCTGAGGCACTCTGTCTCTGCAGACAGTATTCCATTGATTTACATTTGTTTCACATTTGGAAAGTTATTTTTGCAACCAGGGGGCCTAGATACTTTTTTAAAAATGAAAACTTAGATTCTGCAGCACAGCTATGTGGCGTGGGGTAGATTGTATACATAACCGTTCAAGTGTGATACAGCAAATGCACAGGGCTCATAACAGTTTATGTCACATTACAGTTTGTGAAATCATTTAAAAAGCAGCTCTGTTTTCTTTTTTTAAAAGATCAAGGGCCTTCTACAGTGTACCACCCTTTGTTTCCCTCCTATGGTTTGTTTATAACCTTTCCGTGCAGGTTGGTGACCTTGGTGTTGTGCCTAGATTACCCATTGTGGTTTCTGCAGTGAGACTAGTCTTACTAAACTTTAACTACAGTGGACTTTGAGAGCTCCATACCATGCCTTTGTCTCCTTAACATTGGGGTGCTGCTGTATGTTTTAGACAGGCCTGCACCTGATTAGTACTTGGAATCTTGGGTAGTAGGGTATGCTAGGTCCACTTACTCAGCAGTATTGCTAATGTGGAGCATTGTATGCCATAATCTACACTGGATTTCTGTTTGTTCCCACGTGTAATTCAAACTTTACTTTTTGATGTACAAAAGCCCTTTCATCTACAGCGTAAATGTTGACCTTATTTAGTTTTAAGAGGGCCCCGATACAACTTCTGTCATTTCATAACTTCTGCCAGATGAGGAGGATGAAAGAGAGAGACACATCTTCCATTGCTCAAGTCCACCAGCAAGGTAGCTCCCTGGTGGCTTCCTTATCGACCCTCCTGCAGAGGGGAAGGCTCTGCATAGCAGAGAATCCTCTTGCCTTGCTCTCTGTATGCTGGCCCACAAAGAGTTCCATGAAACTATTTCTCACATCATGTGGGGAGTGTGAGCCATTTGTGGGGGCTGTCTCCCTTATATCCTATTCCCCATACCCACTGTGCATCAGAACCACACAAGTTCCAGGGGTGGTAGTTGGGGCTTGGATTTGATTCCTTCAAAAGAGGATGTATTCTTTGATAGTCTCTTTACCCTTTTCATCAACTTGAATGGGCTTTGAGGTTTTATCAAGATGATTATTTTAAGTACCTTTTAAAACTTAAGTTTATATGGGCTACATTGATGTTATAGTTATTTCACTGGTGTCTGGAATCACATTGACTCCAGTTAAATGAGCCAAAGCTGTTTCAGCTTTAAAAGAATATCGCCAGGTAACTGTCTGTAAAGCTGAAATGTCCATTTATTGCAGGTAACCCTTTGCATCCTTCCCCGCCCCTTTCCCGCCCCCTCCATTTGAAACTAGAGCTTTTGTTCTGTTAAAGCAAGGTCACCTGTATGTCACAAGCGAGCCACAGGAGAGAATAAAAAGTGTTTCACAATTATATAGCAGTATAGTTGTTTCTGTACACAGGAACTATGAAGTTATGCATTAAATTTAAGGGAAGGAGAGCAGGAGGAAGCAACAGTGCAACCTAACTGCTCTTCCATACAGCCACAAGACTTTAGGTCTGGTCTACACAACAAAGTTAGGTTGACATGAGGTGCCTTGCATCAACCGAGTTGTGCATATGTCTAAACTAAAATTTGTCTCCCAATGATATAAGTGTCCCGTTATACTGACGTAGTAACACCAGCTGCCTGAGAAGCATTGATCCATGGGTGAAATACCGAGGTCGACATAGCTTGAGTGTGGATGCTACATTACTTATGTCGACCCTAATAGAACCTCGAGCAGCTGTCCTGCAATGCCCAGCACTGACTGCTCTGGTCACAATTGTGAACTGCACTGTCCAGAGGTCACAGAGACTGGAAAGTCCCCCTCCTCTGTAAAGCCCTGCACATGTTTAAAATGCCTTTCCCTGATTGGCCAGTTTGGCAAGCATACCGAGCTGCTCTCCATGCTTGCATACAACTGCTTAGCTGACCATGCTGGCCACATGCTCTCTAGCTTGGAGTAGACAGGAAATATTGGTTCTCCTGGGCCTGTGGGGAGAAGAAGCTGTGCAAGCACAGCTATGGACCAGCCATAGAAACATCAGCATCTATGAGCAGCTTGCACGCGGAATGCAGGAGAAGGGGGTACAACAGAGATCAGCAGCAGGGCTGCGTGAAAGTGAAGGAACTGCAGCAGGCATATCAGAAGGCCAGTCTATCCTGCTGACCACAGTGGATACTTTCAAGAAGCCCAAACCACAGGTCCCTGGCCTAAACAGCAAGGAGGAGGTGGAGGAGGAAGGAGAGGAGGATGGGGGACATGCGACCAGGGAATCTAGCTATGTCATGAGCCAGGACCTGTTTGAGACTTTACCACTGTCTAATCAGCCCTGGTTGTCAAGCGTGGGTAAGCCCAGTGCAGGGGAAGGAACCTCAGGTAAGTGTGTAATTGTATTTCCCGTTACAATGATGTACTGATGGCAACCCCAACTTAGCAGGACACAGCTATTGACTTTTCATTGATTTGCTCCTACTAACTAGAAGAGGTAGCGGTACAACAAAGAGGTAGAGTTGTTATCGGCTTTCCATTCCCTTGTAGAGTTAGGGAGCGGAGGCCACGAGGAGCAGTTTGTTTACATGCACAGGTATGTCCCTTGAATCCTCCTGAGAGATCTCAATGAAATTTTTATGGAGGTACTCTGCAGTCCTCTCCCAAAAGGTCTAGAGAGGGCTGTCTTATTTCTTCCTCAGCAGTAGGACACTTTCCCACGCCAGTCAACGATAACTTCAGCAGGCACCACTGCAGTAGACAGGTGAGCCGCACACGGGCTCAGGCAGCTTTGGGATGCCAGCAGCAGCTGTGTTCTCTATGCCTTTGTTACCTTCAGGAGTGAGATACCAGCTAAAATCACGACCACCTGTGGAAAATGGTGACAGTACTCAGTGCTATTGCCCTATACTGTACCTATAGTTTCATGCAACTGAGCAATTCCCTCCCCATCAGTCAGTGCTTGTTTTTCGGGCCCAGAAGTGGCACTCCACCAACACACTTGAATTGGTTCTTTCTATGTGCCACGGTGATCTGTTCTTCAAGAAATCATCATGTTCCCCACTGACTTGGTTCTTTTTGTGGCTCTGCAAATACTGGAGGATCATGCGTCCTATGCTTGCAATGCTTATGACAGTAGTGCAGAGCTGTGCAGGCTCAATGCTTCTGTCAGAGATGGCGGACAGCGAGGAGGGCTATGCGGGTTTGTGGGATTTTTGAAAAAAGCGCAAAAATTGTGGGCTATAGATGACATATTAATCAATTAGAAATAGAAACTGTTTCTGCTGTCCCCTGTTTTTTGGTTCCGCCTGCTTTTGGAGAAGCAGGACTTTGTACATGCTTTGTAAATAAATAAGATTACACCCAAGACAATACCAGACTTCATCATTGATTTCTACTCCAAACTGGACTATTCCCTGGACCCTGAAATTTGACTAGCCACTTGTCACTTAAACTTTGCTCTATAAGTGTATTATATAACCTGAACCCCCTAATGTTGTGTGTAGTCAGGGGTAAACTATTTTCTGACAGAGAAAAGAGTTACTATAAATCAGTGGTTCTCAACCTGCGGCCCAGTCAGCACACGGCTGCGGCCCATGTGACATCTTCAGGGCCATACAGGTAGTATTGGATGCTGCCCACAATGGTGAATAGGTTGAGAACCACTGCTATACTTGAAAGTGATATAACATGTGAATAACAATGTTTTTAATTGACAGTTGAATTATATGAGAATTTTACCATTCAAACAAGTGAATAGAAACTGTTTCTGCTGTTAATCTTTTTCAAAAAATGGGGTTAGGTGGGGCAAGAACATTTTTATTCATCATCCTATAACTCAAATGGGTAAAGGTAAGTTGCTAGAAGCTGGGAATGGGCGACAGGGGATGGATCGCTTTATGATTACCTGTTCTGTTCATTCCTTCTGAAGCACCTGGCACTGGCCACGTTCGGAAGACAGGATACTGGGCTAGATGGACCTTTAGTCTAACCCAGTATGGCCGTTCTTATGTTCTAAGTGGCTAGTCAAAGTTTCGAGTCCTGGGGATGGTCCAGTTGGGAGTAGAAATTGATATTGGAGTCTGGTATTGTCTATGATGTAATCTTATGTATTTACAAAGAATGTACAAAGTCCTGCTTCTCTAAACACAGGCGGAACCACAAAATGGGACAGCTTCTTATAGCTCTAAGCCTCTTTAGCCAGCACTAGACTCAAAACTGTCTACTAGGCTTCTCCAGGGTCTCTCCCTTCTTACAGGCTATTGCTTGGGCCTTGTGCTGGCTTTCTTCCTGCCTCTGAGTCTTCCTCAGTTTCTTGTCTGCCCCCACATCTCCCCAAGCTATACTTTTTCTACACTCACCCTCCTGATCAGAAAAACGCCAAAGGAAACCCTTCTCTCACACGTTGCTAGTTTCTGGGCAGACTCCATTGTGCTCTGTTTTAGATGTGACTCCTTAAATATCTCTTCCCACTAACTTAAATGGACGGCACGTTCACACACTATTTTTAACAAGGTTTTAACTTAACCCATAAAAATGTTTTACCCAGCTCATAACAGTATAATGGCCCTGCTGAAAGGACGAGGACTCAATGAAGCAACCGTGCTTTCAGAAGGATATTGACTTCCTTCCTTAGTCCTGACGGTACCCTCCACAATGAGTTTTTAAAGATATATATTTTATGGTTTCACAGCAGCCTTATTATAAAATCATATACAAACTGCATAAAGGTTTCAGATACAAGTCCACATTTAGGCTTGATATCTGAATATGGAAAACAAAATAAGAAATTGTTTGTTTGCAAATACGAACCCAGTCTGAATAAAGTAGAAGCTGAATATGAAGTAGGAACACGTGGTAAATTATTGCACAGGAAAAACTATACGAGGTGACTGGTCCAGGCTTGGAAGTCTTGGGTTCCAAAAACTACAAAACCCTCTATTCCCCCCCAGCCCACCCCAAAACAAATACTTGTATTTGTGATCTGTTTTCAGCTTGTACATGTGAAGACCATTAGCCCATGTTCAGTGCAAGTTTTTGGATAGTTAAAATGTTGCACTTGACGCACATTCATGTTTATTGACGCCCAAGCTTTAGGCCAAAACCTAATACAAATATAATTCCTCCCTCATTCAATGAAAAACAGTATCAGGCTGCCAAGTACGGTTGGTAATCCTCCTTCTACTGGCTTCCAAATTTAATAAGCTGATTAGGCATGGATCTAAGAGCCGGCCTCTTGCTAACAGCATTGTTGATTGACAGCTTAGTCCAGAAAACTTTTTTCAGTTGCTTGTGAAAATGTATCTCAATTTAACACACTAAAAGGAGCCTATTTTAGAGGCTTCCTTGGCAATTATTAAGGACGAAGTTCAGTTAAAATAAAAAAAAATCTATAAAAAAAGAAAAGTAGTGGCAGATCTCACCCAACACAAAATACCGCAAGAAAACAATTATCTTTACTCTGCACACAACCCACCTAGCCCTACTGCCATAGATGAGTCCTCTCCCCATTATTCTTAACCCCATGTCCAAATAGACGTAGTTTGCAGTATGCTCAAAAGGTCAGATGATCTGTACTGTTTTGGACTAAGGCTCAAACGAATGTTAAAGTCAGAGAGATTATCCTTCCTACACCTCCCATCTATATCCTAAAATGGTTCTCATCACGGCCCAGAGCTACCACCCACCTTTAAAAAGAACAGGAGTACTTGTGGCACCTTAGAGACTAACAAATTTATTTGAGCATAAGCTTTCGTGGGCTACAGCCCACTTCATCGGATGCATGTAGTGGAAAATACAGTAGGAAGATGTGTGTGTATATATATACACAGAGAACATGAAACAATGGGTGTTACCATAAAAGCTCACCTTAACTGATCATTCTCCTTATAGTGTGTATGGTAACACCCATTGTTTCATGTTCTTTTTGTGGATACAGACTAACACGGCTGCTACTCTGACACCCACCTTTAGACATCCACGTCTGATTATTTTGGCCTATGTCTTTCTGTAAATTGAGAATGATGTTTAAAAAGCATCTTTTATGTGCATTTGTGTTCCAGCATGTGTATGTGAATAGAGGATTCTACCCGGACAAGTGACTTCTATATTTGATGAATGCAAACAACTGTGTTAATGCATCATTAAGGTTGCATCGTTAAAAAGTTAGGAAATTGAAAAGTTAAACTTTCTTCAGCAACATTCACTCATCTACGCTATATATAGATAGCTACAAATAGCATTTTTGGAACGCTGTTAAATTTGTGTCTTGCCCTATACCCAGTTGCTACTGTTAGGTAAAAAGCAAGTCCTTACTCACCTCTCCAGCACCCGAGTTCGTGCGGAGTTGGTATGGGCTCACAATCTGTCAGAGACCAGACACCAATTCATTGATCAACGGGCTCACACTATCCTTAGCTTAAAAGGCTTCAGAGTAATGTGGCAAGTTTATTAGGGGTGAGCATCAATATTTATACACAGAAGTAAACAAAGTGATTAACAGATCATAATGGTCATGCATAATCAATCAAGATTCTACAGGATAAAACAGGTTAAAATGTAGATTCAAAAAGACAAAAGGGGAGATGGCTACTTAAGGGGAGGGGGGTGTCATGAGTAGTTCGCAGGTCAGAGCTTTGATTAAAAGTTCAGACAGAGACATCAAGTCTGGGTTAAGTTTAAGCTCATCAAAAGTTCAGACTCAACACTACTGAGAGGCTCTTGCTGTCATTTCCTGGGATTGATTTTTTTTTTTTTTAAACACCAGCAGCATTTTCTCAGTAGAGTGTCCTGCCTCTGTAACTTGTCTTCATGGATTGTCTGCCAGAACCTATATCTGGAAGACTTCAGGGTACGATGTAAGGCATATCTGTCAGGCCACATCCTGCTCCAATTGAAATCCATGGGAATATAGTCAGTAACTTCAATGGGAGCAGGATTTTGGTCTCATGTTTTATTTAATTTTTTTTTATGACTCCTCTTTGTTATTGTTTTTTTTTAGGCTTTTCCTGGGTTTTTTTACTCTTATTTTTCTTGTTTTCTCCCCCACGAATTATTTTTTTTTTGGCAGCCCCAATGGTAGTGGAATAGTTGAAAAAAATGTATGATTGTAATTTGTGTCAGAAGTACTTAGTTGCTTCTGTGATAAGAGTTGGACGCATTTCTTTTTTAAAAAGGGGGTGAATATTGTTTTAGCAAAAGATGTTAATGTCACGAGTCGCTAATGTATAAGCACAGTAGGAAACTTCCTATAGAAAGAGTTAAAGGCACCACATGCTGTAACCCCAGTCACCCAGACAGTCAATAAACAGATTGTGTTGATTAAAGCACTGTCCTTTGGATGGGCACTCCAACCTTTCCTGAGGTTTCTTTGTGTTGTCGGATGGCCACACAACAGGAGAGTTATTTTTCAGGCTCATCTTTTTGAGACCTGGTGCTTCTTGCAAGTGGTTTTGCCTAGGGGTTCTTTGGCGAAAAAACCCCACGGCTACAATACAAGCTTCTGCTGGCATAGCTGTGTCAATGAGGGGTGTCAAGAGGAGTCATCCCTGACCGACATAGCTGTGCCAGGAAAAAGACCTTAGTTTAGATACAGTTATGCTGGCCAAACTGGGCTTTTGCCAGTATACACTGTATCCACACTAGGGGCACTTTGCTGGTGTACATTGTGTAGACATAGCCACAGGAAAAGGAAGTGTGTTAAAAAGGAGAGCTAGGGAGACAGGGCCCAAGGGAACTGCTTCTTGGCAGAGACTTGACACGTGGTACTTTAGTTGAGGTTTCTGCCTTTGTGTAGTTTGTGACCATGTCTGTTCCTTTTCTATAGGACTTGAGTACACTTTGTAACTGAACAAATTACACTAGGTTAAAAAAAACCTTGATCCTGTATCTCCGATTTCTCCTCTCATGGGAAACCAGCAAGCCCCCCAAATCAGCCACCGCTCGTTAAAATATATTTAATATGACTTCATTATTTTTGTTGAGAGAACCATAATGTTTGAATTTCCTGACATTTTTGCTGTTAAAATTAATGGGCCTGACTTACCACCTCATTAGTCTAGTTTTAAGCTGGTGTAACTGATTTAACTGGTTTAAAACTGGAATAATGAGGCCCAACTCTGTCATCTCATCCTTGACCCAAAATTTAGATTCTGAAAAAAACAAGCTTTTACAAAACCAATAGTAATAATTCTATGAATGTTTTCCTTTAAATTGTAAGGGAAAAATTGTTCATAATCATACAGGCTTTTGCCTGAAATCTTTGAAATTGAAATTTTGTAGCAGTGAGAACCCAAAAATGAAACAGATTGCAAACAAAAGCAAAACTGACTTCGTTCATTTTTTTCATTGTCCAAGTGGAGAGAAATACAAAGTAAATGAAAAGCCTAAACAGGGAAGAGTAAATTGGAATTTGAAAAATGTCATCAGGGTTAATAATCTTTAGTAATTGTTATTATTAACATTATTTCCAAATTGACACTTCCTTTAAATTCTCAGGGCCAGAATGTGCCGTTTTCCTCTCCACTCCCAGGACCTCAAGAGCAGGGCTGTAAACAGGCTGACTCCTTCTTCAACAAAGCGCATAGACCTTGAGTTAGGGCCTGATCCTGAAGTCAAGGGGAGCTCTTCCATTGATTTCAATAGGTCTAGAATCAAACCCTTAATGGCCAAACTCACCTCGTTCATGGGGTTTTGTGCTGATAGTAACTCAAAAACAATAGTACAGCATAAGCTTTAGCCTAAGCTTCCTGCTTGAACTTGCTTGTTTTTAGGGTTTCCCCTAGAATCTGCTTTTCCTAGCTCCCTAATGGTTCTCTTCATGTCCTGATACAAGATGGTTGTGCCCACCTACCAGCATGACTCTTAATTCAGTGTTTTATCACTTGAGCCTGTGGGTCACTGAAAAGAAGGACCTTCTTTTCTTCACATTCTTAGTCTGCTACCCTGTAACAAGGTCACAGTTTCAATTCTTAAAATTATGGGGACTAATCTAAATCCAAGTGAAGTTGGTGTAACTGGTTCTATAGATCTGCAGTTTCCTAGCAAGCCTGATGTCACAATGTCCCCCCAGAGGCTGCTGAAGGACCAAAACAAGGCAGAAACTGCTGCTACACGAGTGCCCATATCTTTCATGCATCCTCCAGTACAGTCTGTGGTGCTGCTGAAGCATTTGACAGTTGCCATCTGCTCGATGTCCCATCCGGATAGGGTAATATTGAACTGGTTGTAATCTGGGACTGGAGGCTGCTTGATGGTAATGGCCAAAGACTTACTTTTATCTGGATTCATAGCCATGTCAGTGTGCATTGCTTCTTGCCTGACCAGATTGGCCTTCAGCTGCAGCGATTCACCAAATTGAACCAACAAGACAATGTCACCCGCGTATTTGAGATCTCAAAGCAGAATGGGTGTTCAGCTCAAGGCCATGGGCAGCTGAGTTGACTCATCAGATCCCATAAATTTGCTCGATGCACTAAATGAAAGGCTTCCAGGGTCAGTATGTTTTTGTCATGAGGGTGTTTAATGCTGAAGACAACCACTTGGGAGAATTTGGTCAATTGTATGTATGCTGTGTGGGTACTATATATTATTTATAATGCAGTAGTGCTTAGACCAAGGACAGATGTACTTAGGTGCTGTACAAACACATAGTGAGAGAATACTGTACCCTGAAGAGCTTGTTGTCTAAATAGGCAAGTGTAATGGGGTTTGCTCACCACTCTGGCACCTCCTGCTGGCTGTCTTGGGAATTAGTTCTGCGTGTTAGTGTGCCCTCTTCAGGCGGTACCTCGCTGCTGTCACTCCTGCTCTAGGACCCACATCTCTCCCTGAACCACGGCATCCTCTTCAGCGACACAGCCCTCTGGCTGTGCCACACACTATGCTCCCCCTTTCTGGGGGACCTGCAGTCTGCTGTTCAGCCACTTCCCTTAGTGTCTACTGCAGCGAATTGTCTGGCCACGTCCTCGAGGCCCCAGCATCCTCTTTGCCCTTGCCTCAGCCTGCAAACCCCAGCAGCCAGCCAGGAGCTATGTCTCGCTCCCTGGGTCCCTCCTCGCAGCACTGCTTTGTCCAGGGTGCTGGCAGTTCTCTCAGCCCTCCAGAGAGACAGTCCTTCCTCCCTGGGCTCCCAGCAGAGCCAGCCGTTGTCCTGCATCTCCCTTTTCATATGGGCCTGCTTGGCCCTGATTAGCTGCTCCCTTCAGCCATTCTCTGATTGGCTGCCTCTGGCGCAGCCTCTGTAGGGCTGCTTTTAACCCTTTTTCTGCCAGTGAGGGGCAGCCGCCCCATCACAGCAAGACAGACAGGGTGAGAAAAAGGAATATTATCCCAATTTGTACAAATGGGGAATTAATGCAAGGAGAGATCAAGTGACTTGCCCAAGATCCCACAGGAAGTCTTTGATAGAGCTGGGGGTTGAACCTAGCTCTCCTGACTCTCAGTCTAGGGACTTTTAACCATATGACAATCCTTCTTCTCAACATTTTGAACATGTACAATACATGTAAAAATATAAAAGCAGTAGTGATCAGTTAAGATTCCTGTAAGTAGAAGAACTGATTGCAGCAATAAGACATTGTGCATATAGTGCTGAATTTACTGCCAGTTATTGCGAGATATCAGAAAACTTTTTATATTATTTCCATAGTTTGTATCCTTATTTATCTATAAATAATTGTAAATTCCATGAGGGGGAAGAAAAAGCCTAATGTAGAAAGCAAGAGAAATAGTTATGCTGAACTTGTATATCCATTATGCCAAACTATTCAGTTTCTCACCCAAATTTACATGTACTGAATAAATTTACTGAAATAAATAGCCAGTCTCATTTGAGAACAAAGCTGGAACTGAATAAATGTAAAGGGTTCAGAGCGCTAGCAAAACAACTGAAATCTAAAGTAGTGCAGTCACACAGCCTACATGACGTAAATGAGAACAGGAGAGAAGAAATGTAAATTTAGGTGGCAAAATGAAGAGCTGGAATGTTTTGTATGACTGTACAAACGTTTTAAGATTTGTAGTCTGAATGTTGTTGTTGCCCTGGGGTATCTTTGCATTAGTTTTTAACCCTGTCACAGGGCATTCCCTCAGCTACTCCATTGTGCCACACCGTCTAGCCTATTTCTGTCACCTAATGGTCATAAACTTGCCCAGGCTCTTTTCCTTTCACCATATGTATCTTCTATGCCTGTGGACTTTTACACACTGAACGTGCCACAAGCATTGTGTAGCAGGAGCTTTCTATGCAGCCTCTCTCCTCAGCACAGCTCACCTTCTGAGCTTCCCCTCTGAGTGCTCCTTGCTTCCTGTCTTACTTGCATCCACCCAGTTACTGCCAGTTACATCATTAGCCCAGTGATTATCACCCAGGTACTCATAATACTCCAACAAAAAGTATTCACTTGCTCTTGTAGCCTTTTCTGGGCTGCAGTAAGTTCAGTGACCAGGATGCTACTAATAGTACTCTCACTCCCTTTCCGTTCCCATCTGCATGGTTAATCTTTGCAGGAGAATATGTATGTTGTGCACAAAGCATTGATTAAAAAAAATGTAAAATCTATGAGTCCAATTGTTTGTCCAGTGGGGAAAGCTGCAGAAGGCAAAGAAGTGGGAAGAAAACTCATGCATGAAAAAGGTTTGCAGGATCAAGCCTTGAATTAGATCATTCTGCTGTCTGAATTTGCATTTTTAAGACTTAGAGTGTCAATACATTTTGACTTGCTTTGTCCAAACATGATTTCTAACAGTTAATCACAGAGATGAAACTAAAGGTATGTAAATATAGGAATTACTGAGACTGTGTCTGAGGCTCCATGTGATCAAAGTAAAGGGTGAGATATGGGAGAGGATGGGGTGTACGGTGAGGTGCACCAGATGGCAAAATCTCCTGAGGTAAATTCACTTTAGCACTACTGTTACTGATATTCAGCATTTACGTAACAGATCTGCATACATTAGATAGAGTATCTAGAGCAGTGTCTCAACCTTTCCAGACTAGTGTACCCCTTTCAAGAGTCTGATTGGACTTGTGTTCCCCAAGTTTCAGACAAAAAATACAAAGGTGTCACAGCACATTATTACTGAAAAATTGCTTACTTTCTCATTTTTACCATATCATTATAAAATAAATCAGTTGGAATATAAATATTGTACTTACATTTCAGTGAATAGTATATAGAACAGTATAAACAAGTCATTGTCTGTATGAAATTTTAGTTTCTACTGACTTCACTAGGGCTTTTTATGTAGCCTGTTGTAAAACTAGGCAAATATCTAGATGAGTTGATGTACCCCCTGGAAGACCTCTGACATGTACCTCTGGTTGAGAACCACTGATCTAGAGTGAGTAAATGCTTTGCAGGAGAGTGTTAGATAATGGACTTCTGGTTCATGGGTTCTATTATGCATATATTAGTTATAATACAAAGATTCATTTATAACAGAGTGCCAGCAAAGTTGCTTGTAAAGAGTCTGACTATGCTTTTCTGGGACATCCTCTCTAGATTCCTAAATGGGACTTTGAGCAAATAGAGAAAAAAAAAACATCCTTAACAAAGTCCTTCCCAAAGTTTACACTTATCCTAGTGCATGCTAGGATGGGACTTAGAGGGTGAAAACTGGGAAAACAATGTTACCCTGAGAGTTTACAGTGTGAATGAATATTCCCACAGCACAGACATAGTCAATACTGCTTATATAATAATGTACCGCTCTAAGAAGTCACCGTGTCTTGATTTAAGGGGCTCCCAGTGAGCTGGGACATAACAGTCATCTGTAAGATCTGCCTTTGTGAATCATGTTATCCATAAACTAAACTGGTACAAGGGAGAGTGAGTAAGATGAATGATTGGCCTCTACTTAGCTTAAGGTCATAATTGGTGGCAGCACAAAGCAGTACTTGAAGGGAGGTACATGATGGACTTCTGTCCCATGAAAAATTCTTATGAATTAGGTGTGGTTTTAAAACAGGTGGGTCAACCTCATCTCAGAGTATTCATATTTGGGTTTTTTGTTGCTTTTGCTTTTCTTTCCTTTCCTTTTTTAAATAAACAAAAACAAACCAAAAAAACCCCTTATCTACTAAACGTAACAAAAAGACGATTGTTATTAGAAATGGGTTATGCCCCTATAACGGTTTTCCTAATATTGTGCATCAAGAGGCATTTCTGCTTACACCATCAATTGTATCTCACCTTCTGTCTGTAAGTGTAACTCCTAAGTAGGTGTGGCAAATGTTAATGGTTGTCCACAAAAATGGGGTTATGGCTACACTATGGAGCTTACAGTGTGGACGCCTTAAGCCGATTGGAGAGAGCTCTCCCATCAACTTAATTACCCCAGCCCCCGGGATTGGCAGCCTGAGTGACATAATTTATATCGACCTAAGCTGTAGTGTATACATAACCTAAAACACAACCGGAAGGAGAGAGAGAGCTCTTTCAGAACTGCTATATATCATGAAGCTATCACACATTTTTGGAGTAGCCAGAATTATAGGCGATTTCACTGGGGAGGGGAAGCAAAGCCTCTCTCCTGGCACCTTTACAGACAGATGTACATGAATGTAGAGGACAAGGGATAATGTCAGAGAACAGAATTTAAACAAAAATGAAAGGTTGTAGAAATGAATACAGGCAACATTTAAGTGATATGAGGAATGGTATTAATTTGCTGGATGGCAAAGGCCAAAAAATTTTTCTTAAAAAAAAATAAAAAAAAGCTAAAAGGACAAAAAAAGACATTTTGTTCTTTGTGGGGTATATAGAACTAGCTTTCCTAATTATTTTTGACATTTTGTCATTCGTGCTATGAGCTTCCTCAGAGGATAGAAGTAAATAGCCAGTCTCCTATGAGAGCAAAGCATGAACTGAATGCATTTAAGGTCTGAAATGTGCTAGCATAGGCACCAGATCCTAAAATAATGCTGTCATGTTTCCAAAATAAGACAGTTGGGAGCAATAGGAGATGTACAGTGTAAGCTAGGGCGCAGATAGAGTAGTTCCACTGAATTTGATACATGCAAATTTTTCAAGGTGAAATTTTGGAGGGAAAAAAATGGATGTCAGTGGTCATGAAGGTGCAGGAAAGGATTACATCTCTAGCTACAGGTAGCTGAGGAAAATGAACTCGCAACAAGCCAGCAGAGCGGTGGTCAGGGGCTTCTGATCAATAATATGTACCATCAAATACTGACAAATATCATGACAGATAAGTGGGTAAAGCAGCAAGAGGGAAGTTCAAGAGCATGAATCTGGATCATTTTGTAACCTGTCAGTTAATGTTTCAGCACATTTAGCCACTGTTCCATTTATATAAGACTTTGATTTGTATTAAACTTTAGGCCCCAGTGTTGAAATAAGCTGCACAAAGACCTCTAGGTCTGCATAGAACACTTCACCTAGGGTTCCATGTGGACACAGGGTTTTTCCATTTCCATTTATTTTTAAATATTCAGGTGAATTTTAAATTTCCCACTAAATTTGTCAGTTTGGCTCATCAGCTCTTGAAGCAATCCCTTATCCTGTGTGATAGTGATGACATAACTCTATTGTAGATTATAACATCTGCTTCCACCCCTTTGAATGTCACCATGAGGAGCAAGGCAAATTCTTTTTTTTTGTATTAAGGTTGAACAGACGTGATGTGGAAAAACAGCAATTCCACCAAAGTTCTTTTTTATTTCAAGCCAATCTGTTGTGCATTTTGTTTTGGCTGCTGCTGTCTGGTCATGATGCAGCAGAGTTGTTGGACAAAAATCACAAGAAGAAGACTAGTTTAGGGAATTACATAGTATTATGGTGAAAGGTTCAACTTCTTTGCTGTGACCTGTCAGACTTTAACTGATAGTTGTGTTGATGGTGCACAGCATGGAATAGAATGCAACTGACCACAACTGGATTGATCCAGTTACAGTAAAAGTGATAGAAAATTGTTGTGTCAGTATAGCACATAGAAAGATAAGTGTTTGGAAACTCGTATTGAATTAGAATTTCATTTTTATACAGTAGAATCATAACACCATTTTGTTTATATACTGATGCAGCATGGTCTGATGGATGATACTGGGTGTCAAGTGTACTTTCCATACTCTACCATTGTATTTCTGTGTAAATTTGAGCAACTCATTTAGGGTACATATACACTGTAAATGAAGGTGTAATTATAGCACAGGTAAGAATAGTAGTGAAGGCATAGTGGCACGTACTCAGCATGAGCTCCCTGCCCCAGTACAGCCCACTGGGGACCCTGGGTACGTATTTGAGTTGCGGGCCTGTGCTGAAGTCTGTGCTGCCATGTCTTCACTGCTATTGTTACCTACACTAGCTGGATTAAAGCTGGCATGGGTCTGTGTACCTGTGCTACAATCACACCTTTTCTGTGCATCAGTTGCCCCATAGGCAAAGTGTATTTTATCCACCTTTGTAAATGTATTGGAGATGTTTGGATGAAAAGCTAGATATTATTTTTATTCTTAGTAGTAGTAGTAGTATTAAATTAATAGTATAATTATGAATATGAGTGTTATTCTGTGGCATTTAAAACATCCCTGTAGTATTAGAACATTGCTAATTCAAAGTGACTGATAAAAAATTCTACAGCAGTCATGGACAAAAAAAAAAAGACTTTATTCAACATTGAATTGAAAACATTGAAATTGCAGTATGTGGTATTGAAGAGCATGAGTTTTAAACGTATGAAGATAGTCACATACGTAAAGCCTGGGAGAAGCTGAGCACTAACAACTCCTATTGAAGTCAGTGGGAGATATGGGTGCACAGTATCTCTAAGGATCAGGTGCCAAGTCTGGGAATAATCAGGACCTTTAATAACCTTAATTTTTTTGTGCCTAGTTGAATGTGAACCAATGCAGTGATAGCTTAGCCTAACACAGCACACCTTACAAGGGTACAAACTTCTATGTAAAATGGGTGTTGACTCTGAAGACTAACAACAAACATTTACATGACCCTGTTATAAATGCTGATTATTTTTTGGCAGAAACATCCAACTACTTTTAAGACAGAGTGGAGTTGGGATTGTGGATGGAGTTTCACTAGTGTATCACCCCTTATTTTCCCCCTCTTATGCAGCCTCCTTCCATTGTGTCCTCTGTTAAACCTGGCATTTAATTTCCTTAAAAAGAAAGCCAAAGAGCTGGAAAGTTGGAGTTGTCAGTCCTAGGTACGCGTTATTAACATGTGCAAGAGAGCAGATGTGACTGGGCTAATTCACACATGTAAAATGGGAAGTATTTTGTCAGGCAGTATCTTTATAAAATTTCAACAGGAACACATTAGGTCCCGTGGCTTTTTTTGTTTGCCAGGAACTTGATAGCTTCCCCAATCTTGCCTGATTTAATTTCTGATTCCAAAACTGTGATTTCTTCGTCAGATGATATGGGGATTATGAAGTCCACTTCTATTCTACAAAGTGGTTATTTGAAAACAGAACCACCTTCTTACTGAATAAATCTGGTCCCTTTGTGAGTATTCAGGGTCGTACCTGCTTTCTTTGAGAAACAAAAATAGCCTACTAGCTAACCCTTTAGGCCCAGCATAGAAGACACTCTCTTAACTTAAATTGTGTTCCCTCTTGGTGTCCTCAATAGAACTGTTTGCCAAATTTCAAACATTGTACTTCTGTGAACAGCCAGAGAACTCAGTGAGTAGAGCCCTTTGTTTTTAGTAAAGGCAAAATAATACACACTAAAATGAAAACCAGAGGATAAAACAAAATGCTGCTATGGTGGGAGTGGGTGGCCAAACTTGAATGAGTGGCGCTGTGATCTAGTGAGCTGAGTGGCAGCACTGTTCAGGTTTGGCTTGCTCCCCTTGTCATGACGGGGAATGGGTGGGCCAAACACTTGTGAGAGATATTGTGACCCAGAGCAAGGTTTGCAGCACTGCTCAGGTTTGACCTGCCTGCCCTGATCATGAGGTGAGGGCAGGTCAAATCTGAGTGGCGAGGTGACTTTGTGTGCTGGATCATAATGCCTGGAGAAGGCAGCCAGGGACCAGCTGTGCGGGACAGGAGCCGCCAGTGTGGGGTGGGCTCACTTGTCAGCCCTCTACACCCCAGGATCTCCCCTCCTCACTGGGCCAGGCTCTCTCTGCAGACCCTCCATTCTCTCCTCACCAGGAATTTTTCAGGAATCTACCGTAATTTCATTTAGTTTAGTTTATCACATGGGGGAGGGGTAAAATGAAATTTCTGAAAAAGAAAATAAAAAATTAAAAAAATAAAAAAAGATTTTCACAGGGCTGTACCAATTAGTTTACAGAGGAGTCATTTAGGGCATAATTTGAAGAAATGGGGTTATGTAGGTGTACCATCGTTTGGCCAATAACATCTTTGATGGTGCTTGGGGAGGAAAGAAACCAGTTTGACTTTCAGATCCCAAGGGGTAGTTTGCACAATTTGGCCTCATCTATATGAGAAAATTGCACTGTCTTAACTAAAGGTGTGATTTTAAATTAATGTAATTAAAACTGGTGTAAACCCCTGTGTGGATACTCTGATTTCTGTTTGAGAGTGGCTTATTTTGCTTTAGCTTAAATAGATTCCTAATAGAGTTAAGCTAATCTGAAATGAGCCTGGTTTAAACTGAAATCTGAATCTCTGTGCAGCTGTTTGTACTTGTTTAACTACCCCTGTTTAAAAATCACTACTTCACTTAAATCAATTAAACTTCCTCATGTAGACAAGACCTTGTGTGTGCAAAAAACCCCTTTCATTTTGTAAACTTGGCGTATTTAATATGGAGATCACTGAGCAACCCCAAACCTCATTGTGGCCTGGTGGACGCAGCACCCTACTGGGACTCAGGAGACCTGGGTTCTATTTGCAGCTCCGCCACTGGCTTGCTGGGTGACCTTGGGCAAGTCACTTCACCTCTGTCTCAGTTTCACCATCTGTAAAATGGGGATAAAGATACTGACATCCTTGGTAAAGTGCTTTGAGATCCATGAATGAAAACTACTATACAAGCTGTAGGTATTATTATTAAATCATTATTTTAAGTCATATTTCAGATTAGAATTTTACCCAGTTACCCCTGGGTTGAGCCCAATAACATGGGTTAGACTAAAGCATTTTTTTTCAGTCCTCAGGAGACTAAATTGTTGTTGTGTGGAACAGGCGGAGAACAGGAGAAACCAAGGTGCCACCAAAATTCAAGGCCCCTGCAATGACATGGAGTTGATAATGTGGGATATGCCCGGATGATCCTAGAAGGTCATCTACGCTCTGTGTTGCAGACAAAGGTTAAAAACTGCCAAGGTCCCTGCCAGTCTGACCTGGGGGAAAATTTCTTCACAAGCCAAAATTTGGCACTGAATTGGACCATAAGCATGTGAGCAAGACACCCCAGCCAGGTGTCTAAGAATCAGGATTCTCTACACCAGCTCAGGGCAGTGGTCCACCCCTCATCCCCATCCCCTTTCCAGCTGTGGCCAATTCCTGAGGCTTCAGAGGAAGATGGAAAGGAAAACAAAAAAACCTAGAATACATCTATCCAACTGTGAATCAGGGGAGCAAAATCCTTTTGGAGCCCTGCAATTACAGTTTTTGTCTTAATGCAGAGCTGCAAGGATTGTGAGTAAACTGAGGACAATGTACAGCTTTCAATTCTTTCTATGGCCCAGGAAGGGAGAGAATGGAACAGCAGGGTTTGTAGACCTCACGGTCAGAAGGCACTGACCACAATCTTCCAGCCTGCCGCACCCCCACATACATACACATAGGCTGTAGAATTTTTCCCAGAAGCTGGATTAAAATATGTCTTTTAGAAAGATCTGGAATCTCAATTTGAAGACTCCAAGCAGGGGCAAGTCCACCACATCCTCTGAAAAGCTGTTCCAATGTTTAATTACCCTGACTGGTAGGAAATTGCATCTTATTTCAAGGTTGAATACATCTAGGGTTGGCAGGTGTCCGGTTTTTGACTGAAACATACGGTTGAAAAGGGACCCTGGCAGCTCCAGTCAGCACTGATGACTGGGCGGTTAAAAGGCCGGTGGGCGGCGCAGTGGGGCTGGCAGGCTCCTCTTGCCCGGCTCTGCGCAGCTCCTGGGAAGTGGCCAGCATGTCCCTCCAGCTCCTAGGCAGAGGGGCAGCCGCGGGGACTCTGTGCACTGCCCCTCCCCGAGCACAGGCTCCGTAGCTCCCATTGGCTGGAAACTGCAGCCAATGGGAGCTGTGAGAGCAGCGCCTTTGGACCGGGTGGCGTGTGGAGGCCCCTGGCTGCCCTTCCGCCTAGGAGCCACAGGAACATGTTGCCGCTTTCCGGGAGCCGTCTGAGGTTAGCGCCGCCCAGAGCTCGCGCCCCAACCTCTTGCCCCAGCCCTGAGCCCCCTCCTGCACCCAACCTCCCTCCTGGAGCCTGTACCCCGAACCCCCTCCTATGCCCCTTTAGCAACGTAACAAGTATGCTTGTTACGTTGCTAAAGGGCCACGTGGAATCCAAGTTGGTGGCTGCATTGCATGTACAAAACTTAGTTTGCTGGGCCAAAGGTTCCAATACTGATCTCATTTACCCCAGTGAATGAAGTCACTTGAGTTTTACTAGCTTAAAAAGTAGTGTAAGTGAAATCAGAATGAGGCCTAATGTGTAGAGCCCTGCACGGATACAAAATTTGTATTTGCATCTGATCTGTGATCCGCAAAAATGATCCGCAGATATCCGCAGATTTGCAGGGCTCTAGTAATGTATTTTGGCACCTGTTGCACTTCTACAGTGACAGGATGCTATTTTGTAAAGTCACCTAAGCATACGAGTTGTATACCTGCATATCTGACATCAGAATCTATCCCTACACATTGTATATTGTTCATAACGATTAGCTAAGTGTACATTAAAGTTTATTGCTTTTTCAGAATTCATTATGATAATTACAGTATATCCTGTCTTTGAGGAGAGAAGATCATTTATTTTTGATGTCCACAAAAATGTCTTTTATCCTTCCAAAAAACACTGAAGGAAAACAGATCTTTCTATTTAGGCACCTGCAAACAAAGAAATAAAGAAAAACAAGAACACACAACAGAAAACGAAAACCCAACTACTACTACTACTACTACTGCTTAAGCTTTTTTAGATGCTATTGGTTACAGCACAGTTGGGGTTTTGTAGTCTGTTAACTCTTGCCTTTTATCTCATTTGGTTTTGTGTTCATATTCATGTCTTAATTTTCATTTCACTTTTAATTAGTTTCATTATATTTGATGGCACAATGTTTGGTTTATCTTCACTGTTAATAGCCTAATTGTTTCTCTTGCCTTAAGTAATATCTCGTTAACTTTATAAGCCATCTTTTCCACATCATCTACAGAATTAATTTCCTGTGCATATAGTGGTATTAAGTCTGCAGCATTTCCCCCAAAACTTTCCTAATTAGCATTTTTATAGTTGTATTGGATTTTTTCTTTAAGAATTAAGCTTCTGAAGAGAGTTAACAAAATAAGTATTATCAGTTGATGATCTTTTCTAAACATCACTAGAAACCTGGGGATTCCTATTGATGGAGCAATTCCAGAATTAAGAGGAAACGGATCTTAAAAATTGGGAAAGGAATATTTGAAATGTTAAAATACATAGACTGTTATTTTATAGCACTAAATTAAAATCTTTTATTATTTTTTCATACAATAATGCCTGATGTGTTTAGTGGTTTTACAGGAATATGAAGTCTATATAAGCATTAAGTTGCCCATAGTAAGCATTTTATTACCATTTTTTTGTTAAATTTGTCAGAAAGAATTAGTCTTGGGAGATAGCAAACAGATGCTGCAAACAAATGGGGTTTATCACTTAGAGTATTCTTTGGCTGTAACAAACATATTGTTTTCCCTCCTTAATTCTACATGGTACATAATGACAGTTAAGTAATGGTGCTCTACCACTCTCATCGTCACCAGAGATATCTTTCTTTAATATCTTTAGCTGGGAATGTTAGATTTCCACTCAGGTAGAAAGTGTCTTAATTTTGACTTAGATATTGATACAGTTTTCAGTTTTGATGTTCTAGTAATCTTTTTGAAATGGTGTACAGTCAGTGTCAGTTTGGGGTATTAAAGATCACTTGACACTTTTTGCAAGAGTAAGGATGTTTGTTCTGGTGTCCTGGCCAAATTTCAGCTATGGATATTACATTCTTGGGTCTCGCTCATGATTTTTGAATGGTCGGGGTTAACAATACTCATAGTGTTGCTGTGCACTGGTAATCACCTGCCATTTTCCACTCTGGAAGTTGACTACATTTCATTTGTGGATTAAATAAGTGATCCATGTCTGTATAGTATGCCCCGATCCTGGCTTCAGCAGGACTGCTCCTGGGATTAAAGTTAAGCACACATGTAAGAGTTCGCAGAATTGGGGCCTTACTTTGAACAAACTATGTTGGGAATCTTTCAGTCATGAAGGTGTTACGTTATGGAAGCCACACTAACATCCATAGTTAAAGTTTGTGTTCTATTTTTCTATTGGACTGGATTTTAAATCACTTTGTTAGACATTAAAACAAATGAAGATTATTACAAAATTTACTCCATTTTCTCTTAGTAAATATTTATATTCATAGGAAAATTTTTCTCTTAGTAAATATTTAATTTTCTGGAAACTTACAAGTCAATCCTTGCAATAGTTTATAAGCTTAAAACTGAAAAATCACCCCTTTCCTCAAAAATCTAGAACTGGTGTCTCCATTTTTTTCTAGATTCCACTTATAGAATTGTTAAAAATAAATCCATTTGTAACTTCTGATGGATGTAGAACTAAATAAAATTTTGTGCATAAGTTGGATTTGAAAACAAATAAAAACAATTATGAGAATGAAGTTATTAGCATTGTTAGTAATTATTGTGTCTGTGTCATGGAAACGGATAAACGATTATATATCAAATAATGATCAAATAAATCACTCTGGTGATTTAAATGTAAGACATTGCTTCTTTTGAAAGGAAAATGATGGTACCTAGCCAGCTGAGCAGTCCATAGAAGCAGGGTCCCTGCTCCTGTGGACCTCAGGAAGACAGCAGAATAGGCATCTGTGGTGATTTGGGAATCTGTACAACAGATGAATGCTGTGTGAGATTATGAACTCTGTATCTTTACCGAGCTGCAAACTCCATCTTGAATGAGCAGCCTTTTTGGGTTCTCTAATGTCTATTTGCCTCCATGTTGGGTTGAGATTCCAAAAGAGTATCAGAAGAGGGTCATTGATTTAAAGTGCTTTGACTATTGAAATGTAATTGCTAGACTGGCTCCCAAAGAGGAAGATGTTTTAGCAGAGGCCTGAATCAGTCAGGGGCCCCTGCCTGCTTTCTGGATCCCAGATTTCCCCAGGGATTCCCTACGAAAGGGGTGAGACTGATCAAGGACAATGGAAACAAGCTGACCAAGGGGGAAAAATGGTCCATACTGTAGCCCATAAGCCATGCACTGAAGCAGAAAGACTCATGCCAACTGAAATATTTCATTTAGATAATTTCATATGGTTTTGGTTTGATTTCAACCTCTTTTATTTTTATTTTATTTTTACTATAGCTAACTTAAATTTCTAAACAAGTTGTCGTATTGAACTAAAAAACTGGAATTTTTTGTTCAGAAAATGTCAAAATGGAACATCTTGACAATCTTTCTTCCAAAATATTTTCAAAACAGGAAATTCATCACAATTGATTATTTCCCCTGTGAACAGTTTCAGCTTTGATAAATTGGCATTTTCCAGTGGAAAAAAATATTTTTGTTGAAAAATTTCCTTGAAGGAGTTGAACACTTGGGTGCTTTCCTGCACAAAGGTTTATTCTATTTCCCATTGCAGAATGTGGTCACAGAACCCTGTATCTCCAGTCCTTTCCCCTGAGTACATCAAATGTATTCATTTCCACTGGGGCAGAACCTTTACATCACTGCTTCTCAAATTCGGGCTACTGCTTGTTCAGGGAAAGCCCCTGGTGGGCCGGGCCGGTTTGTTTACCTGCTGCGTCGGCAGGTTCGGCCGATAGCAGCTCCCACTGGCCGCGGTTCGCCACTCCAGGTCAATGGGGGCTGCGGGAAACGGCGCGGGCCGAGGGACGTGCTTCCCGTCAGGGGCTTTCCCTGAACAAGCAGCTGCCCGACTTTGAGAAGCACTGCTTTACATTCATTGCTGATTTTGTAAAATATAAAATAAAATAAAAACAGAGAGGGCATATGTTGTTTTAAGGCCAGGTTCTTTTACCATATATTCACTTTGAATACAACCTTGCTCTGTGAATAGCCCTCATTGAAATTAATGTGACTACTCCTGGAGTAAAGCACCATTTGACACAAGTGCAGAGGGAAAAATCTCACTCTTCCTTTTTTAATGGTTTGTAAAGCGCTTTGAGTTCCTTGCATGAAAGACTATAGAAATGGAAAATTATTATTATTATTATTATTATTATTATCATGGCAAAGCAGATAGGAAAATGATGCAGGAAAATGATTAGACCTTTCTCCCCACTGCAAAAAAGCCCCCAAACAAACCCCCATACATGTGTGAGCAGCTTTGTACTTTTTAATCATTCAAAAGACATAAAAGCAGTATGGAAGCAAAGTAAATCTGACTGGAAATGGGAAGTTAGAAGAAATGTTTAATCTTCATATTTTCATTCCACCTGCCACGTAGTTTAATATCTGAGGCTGGAAAAAATAAAGCAAGCCTATATCAAAAGGATAGCAAAAATACCTGCATCCATTATACAATATTATAGATTTTTTTTTTTTTAAAAGAGAGCTGTAATTAAACATAGCCAATGAAGATGTTATGAGCTTGTTGTGAACCACAAAGCATTACAATTTGTAACAGGAATTTCCCATCAGAGCAAACCGATGAAACTTGTTTTCTAACCACCATTGAAATTAAAATGTAAATATATTCATAGCAGTGTGTCAACACGATGGGCTGACTACAGAAAAAGTTCTATTCGATGTCTCCGGAGGAATGAATACGGAGCATGGAGCAACGTGTCCTCTTTGGTTTAATTACTGTTCGGAACTTATTGAAGTGACATCTAATGAAGAGTTCACTTGAAACGTGGACTGCAATATTAGACCTTAGGCAAGCTAGAAAACTGATTTCCACCTTGTGCCCACCTTATATTGCTGTCCAGCAGACTTTCTCTGAAATTTACGGAAGCCAGCAGATGCTAAGCCATGGAGATGTGTTTAGGAGTGCTTTATCACACAGTTATTTTTTTACTTTCTCTCTTTAAAAGCCTCATGAATCTGTGTACTGAGGAGGAGGTGAGTTATAAAAATATAGTATCATATGGAACAAAGTCTCATGAGTTAGAATGTTGTATTGTTACAACATTTACTGTTCACTTTAGATCCTAGCTGCTTTCTGAGGGTTGACAGACAGTGATTATATTTCTCCCTAAACTGTTTTTAATCGATTAAAAACAATTAGTTGAATTTTTTTTTCTAAATTTCTCAGTACCAGATTATGCAATCTTGTAACTAAATATCGGAAACATAGTCTGTTACACACTGAAATTTTAAGGGCCACATAGAGGTTTTGGGGGCTTGGGGCAAAATCTGAAACAGGCCCCTTCCAAAAAAAAAACCCCCTCAAGGGTGCAAAAACAATGAAGGGAGGCTCCGGGTGGTGGTGGAGAGATTGGTGAGTAAGCCCACCTTGCACTCACCAGGTGATGACTCCTATACCGTAGAGCCGGACCTGGCTCCTTGCTCTGGGCGTTGTGACCTGATGCATGGGGTTGCAACGCTACTCAGGTTTTGGGGAGGGGAGGCTGGGTGGTGCTGTGACCCAATATGCCAGGTCATGCCACTCACTCAAATTTGGTCTGGTGGCCACTTTCCGGTAAACCTGAGTGATACTGCAGCCCAGTGCTACAGGTTGCAATGGCACTCAGTTTGGGGGCGTGTGCCTTGGGGAAAACTACCCCTTTTGCCCCCCTCCGCTGCGTGGACAGCTGTGGAAATCTGTATAGTAGAGGAGAGAGAAAAAACAGTGCTGTCAATGTATTGACACACTTCTTTTTCATAATTTACTTATTGAGTTACCCATTTCTGCCTCTTACTTCTTAGCTTATCAACTTACTTCAAGGGAAAAAGAAAGTTTAAAAGTGTTCCTCTATATGTCAGAATGTTAAATTCCCAAAGAATGATTGCAGGCATAATTGATGGTTTAAACCCCCCCCCCCCCAAGAATTGCATCTTCTTACAGAAGAGACACTGTCAGTTGTTCAGTAGAACTAGGTCAATAGCCCTTCACAGGGTATGATAGTGGTTAACACCACACAGACAGATGGCTTATTTCCTGTCACGGTTCAAATTGGCATTGACTCAAATGAAATTATTGGAGTTAAGCTGTGTAAAACTTGTGAAAATGAGAGAAGATTTTTGAGTGTAGCATTCAACTTTTCACACAAAGTAATTTTCTAGTCAACTATGAGCTAACTAAATATTGCAGAAATACCACAAGCTGCAATTCTCTAACAATAGTGCTTTGCACTTTTACAGAGCTGTTCATAGAAGATATCAAAATGCTTTACAAGTACAAGTATATTGAGCTTCAGTACACTGTGGTGAATTAGGCGTTACCTATGTTTTAAAGAAGGGGAAATTGAATCACAGAGAGGCCAATTAACTTGCTAGTGTAACACAGCAAGTCATTTGTAGAGATGGGAATAGAACTCGTGTCTCCAGACTCCCAATCCTATGTACTAACATGGACACAAAGGTTCCTTTCCTAAATGCACCTAATTACAGCTTTGTAACGTTTCCAAATACCTCCGACTAAATCATCCACTTGGGAAGACAGATTTACATTTCCACTTATGATCAAGTGGAAATGCACTTGGAGTGTGGGCTGTAATATAGATCCACAAACCCCAATCACAAGCCATAACTACCTTTTCACTTTCCCATTATTGGTTTTGCCAACACTACACATCCAGCTGTGCCAGGAAACCTGATTAGGATATAGTTGTCCTCTATACAAGTTATGAACATGACCCCACTTTGTACTTATTGCCCTAAACCTCAACCGTGTTTTGTAAAGCAATATTTCCTTGTAAGACCGTGTTTGTAATGTAGTCACACACAGTCTTAGATGGTGCCAACAGAAACAATTTGGTCCATGTGCTGTCCAACAGGAGGATGGTTAATGGGGACCTAACCCTGTGATGCTGAGAGGTGTGCCTTTTCTTCTCCATTTCCATCCTCAAAGTTGCATGTAGGTCAAGGGGGATATTGCGGTTCTGATAGTAGAAAATTATAAAAGCAAATTATCTGAGAATTTTTGGGAGAGCCATCTTGTACCTTCCTAAACTGATTTCTGAAGTATGTTTAGCTATGAATTATTTAGATTCCTAGATTCCAAAGCCAGAAAGCATCATTGTGATCAAATAGTCTGACATCCTGTATAACACAGGACATAGAACTTCCCCAAAAAGGTTCCTAGAGAATATCTTTTAAAAAAATTATCTCCTCTTGATTTAAAAATTCAGTGATGGAGAATCTACCACGACCCTTGCTAAATTGTTCCAAATGTTAATTACTCTCACTGTTAAAAAATTATGCCTCATTTGCCAGCTGAATTTGTCTAGTTTCAACTTCCAGCCATTGCATTGTACCTATATACTGTACTTATAAACCTTCTCTTTGTTAGACTCAATCTGTATAGGGTATCACTATAAGACAATTTTTCTAATCCTTTAACCATTCTTGTAGCTCTTCTCTGAACCCTCTCCAATTTATCAATGTCCTTCTTGAACTGTGGACACCAGAACTGGACACAGTATTGTGGCAGCAGTTGCACCAGTGCCAAATACAGAGGTAAAATGACCTCTCTATTCCTACTCAAGATTCTCCTGTGTATGCATTCATAGATCGCGTTAGCCCTTTGGCCACAGTGTCACACTGGGAGTTTGTGTTCAGCTGATTATCCACCTCCACTCCCAAATCTTTTTCACTGCATCCCAGGATAGAGTCCCCTATCCTGTAAATATGGCCTCCATTCTTTGTTCTTAGAGGTACACATTTACATTTCGCCATGTGAAAATACATATTGTTTGTTTGTGCCCAGTTTACGAAATGATCCAGATCCCTCTGAATCAGTGACCTGTCTTTTTCTGTATTTACCCATTCCCCCAATTTTTGTGTCATCTGCAAACTTTATCAGTGATCATTTTATGTTTTCTTCCACATCACTGATAAAAATATTAAATATTATAGGGCCAAGAACTGATCTCTGCAGGACTCCATTGGAAATACACCCACTTGCTGATGATTCCCTGTTTACAATTACGTTTTGACACCTATCAGTTAGCCAGTTTTTAATTCATTTAATGTGTGCCATGTTAATGATTGTATGAAACCACATATCTGTACCCTTATTTCTTCTTATTCCCCCATTTGCTCCCTTTATTCTACCCAAACATCTCTCTTCACTGCCACTTTTTTTCTATTCCAGTTTCATGCCCTCTTCCTTGCAGATTCAGAACAGCTTCCAGACCACCATACACTAAGCTCCCTCCTCTGTCATGTGATTGCTGAACTGCCATCTCCTTTACAAAGCCTACCAGCTACTGCATTGCATATGCCCTGTGTGCTCTGCTTTTTATTTGTACATATGCTTATATTGCAAACTGTTTGTGCTTGGAATTAGGCTGTTGGTTTTGTTTAATATGTTTTCTTGCCAAGCACCATGTACAGCTAGGTTGTTATATAAATAATAGTGAAAACTAGCAGCAGCAAAAAGTGTCTCTCTAGTGGAATAAAAATCTAACATTGTATGTTCATTATAAATAAACACAGTTTGAAAAAAAGGCGACTTTTAATAGGCTTTTTTTCTTCTGGGATAATCACAAGATCCATCATTTTATGTAAGGAAAAAGAATAAATAAAGTGTAGCTGGCTGTTTGTTAGCACAAACAAGAATGGATCACAACAAAATGGAAAGGAAAAAAAATGAGCTTCACAATTCATTCCTTGTTGTAAGCCCGTAGGGTTGCACTGGAGATGAATTTAACTCATTGAGCCTGATTCTTATTTAGATACACAGAATAAAGAAACAGGGACGCATGTAAGCTCTGAAGAGCATGCGCATCTGAATGTACTGATAAATCTCACGGCCATCAGGTACACATTTCAAGCTGCTAGCAGATAATGGTTTAAAGATTTGACACGTTAAAATGGGAAGAAAATGAAAATCTGCATCAGAATACGTTTCAGAACACAAGGAAGTATATGAAAATTTAAAAAAAAATCACAGGAGAAAAGGATGAAGTTGAGTGTATGCACTGCAAATGGTATGACCCAATTATTAAATGTAAATATTTATAGGCTAATAGTTCTAAGTCTACAATAGTAAACTGTTTGTTCAAATGAAAAGTTTTATTTGGGGATTAGAGATATATTGTTTTCTTAAACTCGGAGGTGGCATTGTGTTTTGAGTTCTGTTTTAGTTCTGCAGCAAACCACATTGATGAACGGAATTCAGAGCATTAATCTACTGAATATTCCCCCCCCCCCCGTCTTTCCGTCCACCAAAATAAACCCCGATATTTACCCAGAAAAATTATTAATAGTTATTTGCACTGATTTCCACCTGTTTTTGTTGTGGTGGTAATACACACTGATAAATTCCTGAGGAAAATAAAATAAAATATGAAAACAAAGGCCCTAATAATATCACAGCTCTAACCAAAACAGTTAAATCTGTACAAAATTTTGTGTGTCTCAAATATCCCAATAGACCCAAATATCAGAAGATTTATTATACATTCAGGAGGGTTGGCAACACTGCGCTCACCCCAGGATCAGGGCCTTAATTTATTACTTGGTACTAGGCCTACCAAGGGATTAAAAAATTAATTGTGATTAATCGTGCGGTTAAACATATTAATTGTGCGATGAATCTCGCTGTTAAACAAAATAGAATACCATTTATTTAAATATTTTTGGATGCTTTCTACATTTTCAAATATATGGATTTCAATTACAACACAGAATACAAAGTGGACAGTGCTCACTTTATATTTATTTTTATTATAAATATTTGCACTATAAAAAACAAAAGAAATAGTATTTTTCAATTCACCTAAAAGAACTACCATAGTACAATCTCTTTATCATGAAAGATGAATATACAAATGTAGAATTAGACAGCTGCAGCGGCACAGGAGCCAGCAAACAGAGCTGTAAACTGGGGAGCTTGAGTGGGAGTTTGCAAGGGGAGCTTGAGGGGAAGACTAAGAGAGCCAGGCAGAAGAACAGACAGGCTAATGAAGGGAGTGTGTGGTGGTCTGGCAGTGTTTTGGTGCTCGGGGGTTTGTGTTGCTGTGGGTGGTGGTCTTTTGGTTTGGTTTGTGTTTCCCGGACGGACTAACAGGACTTAGGTGAGAAGGCTATGACAGATACAGAGGCAGCTGTGGTAATGACCCAAGCTGTGGAAGACCCAATGAAGATGACTGGATGTGGAAGCTGCGGAATGTACATGATCCTGGAGGGGGTACCTGAAAAGAGTTTCGTCTGCATGAAGTGCCGCCTGATAGAGCTGATGGAAGAAAAGATCCGAGGATTGGAGATGCAGGTGGAAACTCTGGTTGAATTTAGAAGGGGTTCGAGCAGATGATGGAGCAAAGACATGAGGAGGCTGAAGGGAAAAGCTCAGACTTGCAGATGGAAGCAGGACCAAAGAACTCTGAGGGGGGACTGCTGGGTAAGGAAAGTGGATGGTGGAAGCATGTGACTAAGAGAACCAGGCAGAGGAAAAGACGGGCTAGTGAAGGAGAGAAAGAGCTCAGGAACAGGTTAGCGGAGTTGGAAAATGAAGAAGGGGCACAGCAGGTGGTCGCTGAAGGTGAGAGGGCAAGGAAGAAGAGAAGAGCAGCTAGTCCTATAGGAAGTGGGGAAGAGTCAATGGAGATGACAACACCAAATATGAGCCCCAGGAGGATATGGGATGGGTTGCGGAGGATTGCAAGGGACAATAGGAATCGAGAGGACTTGAAGCCAGAGGGAACAGGGGATAGACCGGAGAATCACACCATCACCAGGAAAAGGCAGGTCTACGTGATAGGGGACACCTTACTGAGAAGAATAGACAGGCCTGTAACTAGAGCTGATCTGGAGAACAGAAGGGTGTGCTGTCTGCCGGGTGCTAAGATATGGGATGTGGACCTGAGGCTGAAGAGGATCCTCACGGGAGCGGGAAAGAATCCACTGATCGTTCTTCATGTGGGAACAAATGATATGGCTAGATTCTCGCTGGAACTTATCAAGGGAAACTATGCCAGGCTGGGGAAGACGCTTAAGGAAATCGAGGCTCAGGTGCTCTTCAGTGGGATTCTGTCTGTTCCTAGAGAAGGGCAACAAAGGTGTGACAAGATTATGATGATCAACAGATGGCTCAGGCAGTGGTGCTATAAGGAGGGCTTTGGGATGTATGGCCACTGGGAAGCATTCATGGACAGAGGACTGTTCTCTCGGGATGGACTTCACCTGAGTAGGGAGGGAAATAGGCTTCTAGGATGGAGGCTGGCACAACTGATTAAGAGAGCTTTAAACTAGGAATTTGGGGGAGATGGTTGGGAGATGTCCAGGTAATCTCCATGCCGGATTTTAACATTGAGAGAGAAGAAAACGAAGTAAGAAAGGATACAGCCATGGGTAAGAGAATGGACATAAGGAGGAAGGGTAGTGTAGATACCAGTCTAATAGGTGATACTGGCAGTAGAATGTCTGTGCCTAATCAGGTAAAGAATGTGAGAGAAGCCAAACAGCAAAAATGAAGATGTTTGTACACTAATGCAAGGAGCCTAGGTAACAAAATGGAGGAACTAGAGCTATTGGTGCAGGAAGTGAAACCAGATATTATATGGATAAAAGAAACATGGTGGAATAGTAGTCATGACGGGAGTACAGGTATTGAAGGTATGTGCTGTTTAGGAAAGACAGAAATAAAGGCAAAGGTGGTGGAGTACCATTGTATATCAATGATGAGGTAGACTGTAAAGAAATAAGAAGTGATGGAATGGATAAGATAGAGTCTGTCTGGGCAAAAATCACATTGGGGAAGAAAGCTACTAGAGCCGCCCCTGGGATAGTGCTTGGGGTGTGCTATAGACCGCTGGGATCCGATATGGATAGAGACGTCTTTAATGTTTTTAATTAAGTAAATACTAATGGGAATTGTGTGATTATGGGAGACTTTAACTTCCCAGATATAGACTGGAAGACAAGTGCTAGTAGTAATAATAGGGCTCAGATTTTTGTGGATGCGATAGCTGATGGATTCCTTCACCAAGTAGTTGCTGAACCAACAAGAGGGGATGCCATTTTAGATTTGGTTTTGGTGAGTAGTGAGGACCTCATAGAAGAAATGGTTGTAGGGGACAAGCTTGGTTCGAGCGATCATGAGCTCAAACTAAATGGAAGGATAAACAAAAATAGATCTGTGACTAGGGTTTTTGATTTCAAAAGGGCTAACTTAAAAAAATTAAGGAAATTATTAAAGGGAAGTGGATTGGACTGAAGAACTTGTGGATCTAAAGGTGGAGGAGGCCTGGATTTACTTCAAGTCAAGGTTGCAGAAACTATCAGAAGCCTGCATCCCAAGAAAAGGGAAAAAACTCATAGGCAGGAGTTGTAGACCAAGCTGGATGAGCAAGCATTTCAGAGAGGTGATTAAGAAAAAGCAGAAAGCCTACAAGGAGTGGAAGATGGGAGGAATCAGCAAGGAAAGCTACCTTATTGAGGTCAGAACATGTAGGGATAAAGTGAGAAAGGCCAAAAGCCATGTAAAGTTGGACCTTGCAAAGGGAATTAAAACCAATAGTAAAAGGTTCTGTAGCCATATAAATAAGAAGATAACAAAGAAAGAAGAAGTGGGACCACTAAACACTGAGGATGGAGTGGAGGTTAAGGATAATTTAGGCATGTCCCAATATCTAAAAAATTCTTTGCCTCAGTCTTTAATGAGGCTAATGAGGAGCTTAGGGATAATGGTAGGATGACAAATGGGAATGAGGATATGGATGTAGATATTACCGCATCCGAGGTAGAAGCCAAACTCGACCAGCTTAATGAGACTAAATTGGGGGGCCCAGATAATCTTCATCCAAGAATATTGAAGGAATTGGCACATGAAATTGCAAGCCCATTAGCAAGAATTTTTAATGAATCTGTAAACTCAGGGGTTGTACCGTATGACTGGAGAATTGCTAACAAAGTTCCTATTTTTGAGAAAGGAAAAAAAAGTGATGCGGTAACTACAGGCCTGTTTGTTTGACATCTGTAGTATGCAATTTTTGAAGGAGAAAGTAGTTAAGGACATTGAGATCAATGATAATTGGGACAAAATACAACATGGTTTTACAAAAGGTAGATTGTGCCAAACCAACCCGATCTCCTTCTTTGAGAAGGTAACAGATTTTTTAGACAAAGGAAACCCAGTGGATCTAATTTACTTCGATTTCAGTAAGGCATTTGATACGGTTTCACCTGGGGAATTATTAGCTAAATTGGAAAAGATGGAGATCAATATCAAAATTGAAAGGTGAATAAGGAACTGGTTAACGGGGAGACTACAACGGGTGATTCTGAAAGGTGAACTGTCAAGCTGGAAGGAAGTTACCAGTGAAGTTCCTCAGGGATCAGTTTTGGGACCAATCTTATTTAATCTTTTTATTACTGACCTTGGCACAAAAAGTAGGAATGTGCTAATAAAGTTTGCGGATGACTCGAAGCTGGGAGGTAGTGCCAATACAGAGAGGGACCGGGATATCCTACAGGAAGATCTGGATGACCTTGTAAACTGGAGTAATAGTAATAGGATGAAATTTAATAGTGAAAAGTGCAAGGTCATGCATTTAGGGATTAATAACAAGAATTTTTATTATAAACTGGGGACGTATCAGTTGGAAGTAACAGAGGAGGAGAAGGACCTCAGAGTATTGGTTGATCACAGGATGACGATGAGCTGCCAACGTGATATGGCCGTGAAAATAGCTAATGCATTCTTGGGATGCATCAGGCGAGGTATTTCCAGTAGAGATAAGGAGGTGTTAGTACCGTTACAAGGCACTGGTGAGACCTCATCTGGAATACTGTGTGCAGTTCTGCTCTCCCATGTTTAAGAAGGATGAATTCAAACTGGAACAGATACAGAGAAGGGCTACTAGGATGATCCGAGGAATGGAAAAACTGTCTTATGAAAGGAGACTCAAAGAGCTTGTTTTGTTTAGCCTAACCAAAAGAAGACTGAGGGGAGATATGATTGCTCTCTATAAATATATCAGAGGGGTAAATACCAGGGAGGGAGAGGAATTATTTAAGCTCAGTACCAATGTGGACACAAGAACAAATGGATATAAACTGTCCATCAGGAAGTTTAGACTTGAAATTAGACGAAGGTTTCTAACCATCAGAGGAGTGAAGTTCTGGAATAGCCTTCCAAGGGGAGCAGAGGAGGCAAAAGACATATCTGATTTCAAGACTAAGCTTGATAAGTTTATGGAAAGGATGGTATGATGGGATAGCTTAATTTTGGCAACTAATTGATCTTTGACTATTAGTGGTAAATATGCCCAATGGCCTGTGATGGGACACTAGATAAGGTCTGAGTTACTACAGAGAATTCTTTCCTGGGTGTCTGGCTGGTGAGTCTTGCCCACATGCTCAGGGTTTAGCTGATTGCCATATTTGGGGTCGGGAAGGAATTTTCCTCCAGGGCAGATTGGCAGAGGCCCTGGGGGTTTTTCGCCTTCCTCTGCAGCGTGGGGCACGGGTCACTTGCTGGAGGATTCTCTGCACCTTGAAGTCTTTAAACCACACGTTGAGGACTTCAGTAGCTCAGACATAGGTCAGGGCTTGTTATAGGAGTGGGTGGGTGAGAGATTCTGTGGCCTGCGTTGTGCAGGAGGTCAGACTAGAAGATCATAATGGTCCCTTCTGACCTTAAAGTCTATATGAGTCTGTGAGTCTAATTATGAAAAAAAAAACCTGCATTCAAAAATAAAACAATGTAAAACTTTAGAGCCTACAAGTCCAGTTCAGCAGTTGCTCACACAAACAAGTTTATTTACATTTGCAAGAGATAATGCTGCCTGCTTCTTATTTACAATGAAAGTGAGAACAGGCGTTCTCATGGCACTGTTGTAACCGGTGTCACAAGATATTTATGTGCCAGAGGCACTAAAGAGTCATATATTCCTTCATGCTTCAACCACCATTACAGAGGACATGAGTCCATGCTGATGACGGGTTCTGCTTGATAATGATCCAAAGCACTGCGGACCGATGCATGTTCGTTTTCATCAGCTGAGTCAGATGCCACCAGCAGGTTGATTTTCTTTTTGGGTGGTTTGGGGTCTCTAGTTTCCACATTGGAGTGTTACTCCTTTAAGACTTCTGACAGCCTGCTCCACACCTCATCCCTTTCAGATTTTGGAAGGCACTTCATATTCTTAAACCTTGGGTCAAGTGTTATAGCTATCTTTAGAAATTTCACATTGGTACCTTCTTTGCATTTTGCCAGATCTGCAGTTAAAGTATTCTTAAAACGAACATGTGCTGGGTCATCATCCGAGACTGCTCTAACATGAAATATATGGCAGAATGTGGGTAAAACAGAGCAGGAGACATACAATTCTCCCGCAAGGAGTTCAGTAGCAAATTTAATTAACACATTAATATTTTAACAAGCATAATCAGCATGGAAGCATGTTCTCTGTAATGGTGACTGAAGCATGAAGGGGCATACAAATGTTTAGCATATCTGGCATATAAATATCTTGCAATGCTGGCTATGAAAGTGCCATGCGAAAGCCTGTTCTCACTTTCAGGTGACGTAAATAAGAAGCGGGCAGCATTATTTCCCATAAATATACACAAACTTATTTCTTTTAGCAATTGGCTGAATAAGAAGTAGGACTAAGTGGACTTGTTGGCTCTAAAGTTTTACACTGTTTTGTTTTTTGAGTGCAGTTATGTAGCAAAAAAACCCCTTAGTTTTGTAAGTTGCTCTTTCATGATAAAGAGATTGCACTACAGTACTTGTATGAGGTGAATTGAAAAATACTATTTCTTTTGTTTATCATTTTTACAGTGCAAATATTTGTAATAAAAATATAAAGTGAGCACTGTACACTTTGTACTCTGTATTGTAATTTAAATCAATATATTTGAAAATGTAGAAAAACATCTAAAATATTTAATAATTTTCAGTTCGTATTCTGTTGTTTAACAGTGCCATTAAAACTGCAATTGCAATTAAGTTTTTAATTGTGATTAATTTTTTTGCGTTAATCACGTGAGTTAAGTGCGATTAATAGATAGCCCTACTTTGTATTTATAAATGACTTTTATCAGGAGAATGTGGTTAAATTCTGGGCCAGATCTAGCCTTGATGGCACAGCTCTCATTGACTTCACTGGGAATAGTGTTTGCTTCTGTTATGGCTGAACTGTTATGGCTGGTACAGCTGAAAACATACCTTATGATTGCACTCTCAGCATTCAAACAAGTAACAAGAAAACAACAGTAGAAACTATATTAAATGTGGATCAATAATTTTGAATTATAATGTTGTGAGCAGACATTGCTTGTTCCCAGAGAAGTTAGCTGTAATGTGTGGATATGTTTTATGAATTAGTACAAATAATTTCAACTTGCACATGCTCCAGTTTTTTAATAGCTTGGCAGAATTTGAAATGAAGCTCTTTTATTTTAGTATCAAACAATTTATGGTGGCAAATAGAAAAACTGACTTAAATAGAACCATATAGAGAGAGAGAATGAGTGGGGAGGAAAGCAATTTATGCCATTGTTATAGGAATATTTTTGTTTCGAACCTCTAGTGTGTAATATGAAGTTTGGAACTGAATTAAAATTTCTCTCCATTCGTAGCTAAGAAACATCAGAATGAAATTTAAATTGCAAGATAAATTATTTTAATATGACATAACTCAAGTTATCTACTACAAAAAAATCTACTGTTTTGCATTTACAATCAGAATTTTTTTGTTTTAAAAAGTCTCATAAAAAAGTCATACTGCTATGTTGAAGTTTTTATTAATGATATCTAAGATAACAAACTTCGTTGTGTGTGTGTGAGAGAGAGAGAGAGAGAGAGAGAGAGAGAGAAATAAAGCTTGGAGCTGAAGTTGGTTTCAACTCCTGAGTGAGAGAAGTATTATAATTTATTTTGAATGAATGTGTTTATTTATAGGAATTTATATGATGCTTTAGTGTCTGTTGGGATTAATTCCAAAGCACATTGAAGTCAGTGGAAAGACTCCCATTGACTTCAGTGGACTTTGGATCAGATCTTTGGGCCCCTACTTAGATAAGCACTTATATGAATGTTTAAATCCATCCCTGTTCAGGAGAGCAGTTAAGCACACGTTTAAGTCCCACTCAAGACAGTGAGATTTAAGCCTCTGATTAAAATTAAGAACTTAATTAAGTGCTGTTCTTCAAGTCTTAGTATCCTTACACCAAAGAACCACCGTTCTTCCTGTACCATCGATACACTGGGGTTAATGGCAAGTAAACCATTGAAGGAGGCATCTCTCTCAAAAATATGTTTTGTACGTATCTTTATATTGAATTATAGCAAAGTGATCTTATTCTTGATAAATGCTCTTTATAACTGTGAGTATTTTCCTCCCCTTTTTCCTAAATCTTCATTAGAAAGGATTGCAGTTTTATGTTGCATTCAATTATGGTATAATTTGCATAATGTTGATTGGAAGTGGTTTGAAGTAAAAATGTAAATTGGATTCAGCAATCAAAAAGGCTGATACTAAAGACTGTAATTTTTCTGTATACAGAAAAAATATTTTATGAACTGTAAAATATGCAGATAGTGAAAAAATCCATTAGTTTAATAAAGCTTGCAATGAAATGGATATACCTTAATACAAGACTGTAGATATTTTTGCCTTTTAAAAAAAAATTGTATTATACCTACCCATTTTAGAATGTGCATTGGGACGCTAACGCATTTCTTCTATTACAAGTGTGTATTTTTCCTATGATATTTTAGGAGGGGGAAAAATGAAAATATGTTGAGAACTAACTGTAAGCAAATAAAATTGATGCTTTTCTTGAAGGATAAAGGAAAGGTGATGGAGTTAATTGCGTACAGTTCCAAGTAGATTTAGAACTAGCAGCAGGAAATTAGCTGTTGTGTGAAAACAGCATGAAATGTAATTCAGAGCAGCTGTCTAATTTATCAGCAAGAACAAACTGCTCATGTTCTTAAACTGTACTCAATTACTCCATCCACCCTTCTTTGACCTGTTCAGCCTGCTAATGTTTGCTTAAAACTAAAAACTAAAGAAAGTTTGCCAACTTTTTGAAATAAGCCAAAAGAATCCCTTTAGTTTCCCTTACAATATCCTTTCATTAATTTTTCAATTCATACCCATTCTGCAGCCATAGTTTCTTTGCAACCGATAGATGAAATTCTCTACTTAGCAAGGCAGATTCAATAAAGTCTTTTGTGGATGATTTCAAAATATTACCAAGCTGGTGGCATGCAGCACCATGCGAGGTTTTATGCTATCGAAAATGACCACAAACCTTGAGATTAAAAACTATATCTTGCTGGTGGTCTGTTGGGAATGCTGTTTGAATGTATTATTGTAATATTTCCTCCTACGCTGACACTGGCTCTGTTCTTATTGTTTTTTAAAACAACTCTTTTAGCTCTACTCCCTCTACATACTGCACAGAGATTAAGCAAAATAAAATAAAATAGGGTCAGACCCTTGGCAAGTGCACATCAGCATAGCTTCACTGACTTCAATGCAGCTGTGCTAATTTACACCAGCTGTGGGTCTGGCCCAAAAAGCTGCTCTTGTGAATATGAAGTTTCTTTGCCACAGAAAGAACTGCTTTTAACAGTTCCAGAGTTAACAGTTCAAGTTTGTATGTTGATTTCTTTTTACATATGGAGATAGCAAGTTTTAATAGCAATAGAAACCATTGGCATTATATTTTTATCCATGTCTTTGCAAAGAAAATTCTATAAATAGATCTGATATGGATGAATCCTGTGGGGAGCTGAAATACCTATGGTAGTATTAAACATAATGGAGCTTAGCAACGGTCCCATCTGTAGTACAGAATGCTACTATGCTGCGAGACCAGATAACAGTATTAACATGGTTCAAACGTGGTTTTGTTGTATAGACGGGATTTGAACCATATTTTGACTCATTTATGATACAGCTCAGGGGGCTTTGGTTAAGCTTTCACATGATTCTTAAAATGTGTAGGTCATATCTACATGGTAAAATTGAGCCATGTTTTGACTCTGTTGGAGGACAAAAATGTGTAACCTGGTCCCTTGATATAGTTAATTGCTTTTGTAGAGTAGAACGGTCCTTAGTTAGACTTCATGCTTTTGAGTCATATAGGATACTTTTATTTTCATTCTTCTTCTTGAGAGCCAGTTTCTCCTGCTTTAAACTTAGCTTAAGTTGAGTTAAAGAAGTGGGAGGTTCCGAGGTTTGTGATTGCTTAGATATCTTTGGGAACAAGTTCTAGATCTGTGTCCAATTGCTGAAGAAGTGCTCTCTCTCTCTCAAGGTGAATAGTTACAGTGGAAAGAACTAGTGTTGGGAGGTTTATGGCAGTATACCTCTACCTCGATATAACGCTTTCCTCGGGAGCCAAAAAATCTTACCGCGTTATAGGTGAAACCGCGTTATGTTGAACTTGCTTTGATCCACCGGAGTGCGCAGCCCCGCCCCCCAAGAGCACTGCTTTACCACGTTATATCTGAATTCGTGTTATATCGGGTCGCGTTATATCGAGGTAGCGGTGTATAGACTTGAGGCATTTCCCCTTGACAATTTAGGTTAATTTCAGGGTGTGGTCTTTGAAGATGAAGTCCAAAATCTTACACCTGAGCTGGTATTCAGTGAGGAGGCAATGAAAAGAGCAGAGCATGGATGTGATATTCTTTCACCAGCCCATATTACTGAACAGACAGGCTTCTGTGTTGTGAACCAGTTGTAGCTTTATCAAGGTTGGTGGTTTCATTCTTAGGAGAGAGTATCGACATCCTGGTGTTTGTCTTTGTGATGGCCGGTACCTTTGCAATACCAGAGATTGAACACGAGGCATCGAGAGCATGAGTCTCTAATGGCTAGAGTTAAAGAGCCAGATTCTCTAGCTAGGGGATGTTGTAACAGACCCACGTCCTCTCTGGATTGAGTGCAGAGTGGGACAGGTAACACACACTGACCAGTAGGTTACAGATTCACCTGTTAAAAATTTGTGTAAAGCAGATATTAAATTATTGCATCTTCATAGCCATAAGTGCTTAGTAGTGATCTCTGCTTTGGGTGCCAGTTTATGCCTCCAATGAGTGTTTCTTTTCAATGAGATTTGGGTGTATGTTGTGGTTGTGGGTGAGCTGGACGTGTGCCAACTGATGTCTGACAAGTGTGCTCAATATCCATGCATGCCTGTTATGCCATCTCCCTCTATTTGCATCCATATAAAATGTCTTAATTTGTAACAAATAGACAAGGGGTCGGCAACCTTTGAGAAGTGGTGTGCCAAGTCTTCATTTATTTACTGTAATTTAAGGTTTCGCGTGCCAGTGACAAATTTTACATTTACAGGGGCTGGCAGACGGAACCCCAGACTGGCAGCGGGCTGAGCGCGGCCGGTGGCCGGGACCCCGGCTGGCAGGGGCCGGCGGATGGAACCCCAGACCGGCAGTGGGGCCAGCCTGGGGTTCTGTCCATCCAGACCAGCAGCGGGCTGAGCGGGGTCGCCGGCCGGGACCCCAGGCTGCAGCGGGCTGAGCCACTCAGCCCGCTGCTGATCTGGGCTTCCGTCCACCGGCTCTGCTAGCCGGGGTACTGGCCGCCGTCTCTGCTCAGCCCGCTGCCAGCCCGGGGTTCTGTCCATCCAGGCAGGCAGCTGGCTGAGTGGGGCCAGCAGCCTTGAACCTGGCTGGCAGCAGAGTGCCACTAAAAATCAGCTCACATGCTGCCTTTGGCACGTGTGCCGCAGGTTGCCGACCCCTGAAATAGACCAAAAACCTGAGGATTGTGTTAAAAATTTAATCAAGGTGGCATGTGAAGGAACTCAAATCATGTATAATATTTGTTTCAGTTGATCTATGCCCTCCCAGTTGGTGTCATGTTTGAAAACATTTTTGTGAGGTGAAATGTAGCAATCCAGAGATGTGTAACGAGGTTTTGTATTAAAACCTGTTCTGTTTTAATTGCTCTGTTGTGTATTGTCAGAAAGCTTCCTACCAAAGTTTGCTGCCTAGTGGTGACCAAGTGAAAAATAAAAGTGGAATAGAATAAAGTTACAGTGGGACATGCAGTTTTTCTCCATGCTTGCCTATGGAAAGTTGTTAGACCCACTTATCCAACAGCAAAATTGTAAGCAAAATTCTCAGTGTTTTTCCTCATCAAACACATTGGACCTTTGGGAGAGCTGTTAAAAAATGTTCCTTGCCCACTGCTTGGACAGTGCCACTCCTTATGCTGAAACTCTTCAATAGCATTTTTTCCCCCAACTTGCATCAAGCTCAGTTTTTTGCCCATGCCTTAAAGGCTCTGCACAACTCTATCATTTTCTTCATCTCAGTCCATGCTCCCTCTGCTCCTCCAACCCTGCCACCTCATTGTTCCCTTTTGTATCCTCTTCCCACTCCTGTCTGCATGCCTGATTTCCTGCTACCTCTTGAACCTAGAACTGCCTTCCTTGCTCATGCATCCATTCTTTCTTACCTCAAATTCTTTCTTTCAAAGACAGTTTTTCCGTGAACATCAGCATTAATTGGCTATAAAATTAGACTGCTTTGGAATCAAACCATCTGTCCTTCCTGTGCACCAAGGGTCTGATTTTTCCTCTCACTAAACACTGCTATAAATCAGTTTATCTTGAAGCTGCTCCAAATTTACCAGGTGATCAGATTCAGGCCCACTGTGTAACAACTGTATTGGTGTCTGTCCTATCACTGCATACAGGAGCCCCGGAAGCTCCCTAGAAGTGGTGGAGCCACTGGTGCCTGAACTGTGGCCCCGCCCCCTGCTCCGCCTCTTCCCCGAGCACTGCCCCTGCTCTGACTCTTCCCCCAAGGCCCCGCCCATGCACTGCCTCTTCACCCCAAGGCCCCTACCCCCTGCTTACTCCTCTCTGCCCCCCGCCCCCCCATCACTCGCCCTTAAGGCAGGTAAAAAGTGATGGGGCCATGGCCTCCTGGTACCCCCATTCTGGCACCCCTGACTGCACATTGTCATGGACTCTGGAATTAGTCACGTTCAACTCTCCTGTGCTCTAGGGAGAATTACTGCGAAGTGGGACATTTGAGGAAGAAGAGGGTGAAAGGTGGAAATGCTGAAATTACCTCTCCCTTCCTTAAAATGGGCAGGATGTTGTGTAGGTTGCTCAGCCCTGTGAGCTGTACCTGTAACCAAAACCAATAAAAAAATCCTGCCAACAATTGTTTCTACAATCACTCAGTGACATGGTTAAATGACACCTGAAACATGGGTAATTTAAAGTAAATGCTACCTAAGAAAAGCCTTTTTCTTGCAAAACATTCACAGGTACAGAGTTTCTGATACAAACGTTTAAATTCTATATGTTTCTCAACCCAACAATTCCATCTCATTTTACAACAAATTTTATATAAGCTAAAATTGCTGAGGATAGAGTTTCGGGGCCAGCCTTGAATCATTTAAGAACTCAGGCTGTAAAGAGATTACTGAGCCAATGACAGATTTGTAATTGTTCCCAGGACATAGAAGAGAAGTATCTGAGAACTGTAGGGAAACAAACATAATCCTAATCTTAAGAATAAGGACCTGAAGGGATTGGAAATATCTAGTAATGTTGTCTTTAGTGGCAGATGCGAACAGTTTTGATTTGCCACATTAATTGTCTTTTTAAGGTAGATCAGATGAAGCAAATGCAGTTGAGAGAAATTCTGTGCCTATAATTATGGTTTATGTGTACATCAGGAGAAATCTGGAGAAAAAGCATGAACTTTGTTGTGACAAAATATGTCAAAGTTATGAAATACATCTGAAAGCTCTCCATCAGCTAAACATAGTCACATTTTTAAGTACACCTCTACCCCGATATAATGTGACCCGATATAACATGAATTCGGATATAACGCGGTAAAGCAGTGCTCCCGGGGGGCAGGGCTGTGTGCTCCGGCGGATCAAAGCAAGTTCGATATAACGTGGTTTCACCTATAATGCGGTAAGATTTTTTGGCTCCCGAGGACAGCGTTATATTGGGGTAGAGGTGTACATACTACATTGATTACAATCACAAATGGACATATCTGTTACCTGGGCTTTTAGGCTCAGTTCAGCAAGATACTTTAAACACTTTACTTGCCTCTGTTTAGGCATGTGAGTAGTTTCATTGACTGCAAGGAGGCTACTCGCATGTTTAAAGTGAGATAAGTGCTTAAATACCTTTCTACATTGGGGCCTTTAAGATCATCCTCAGAAGCCTGAATGGAGCCTGAAGCTGAACAGGAAGTAATTAGTCTTGAACTCTGTAATGATGTGCTCAGAAAGATTCACACCAGTTAAATAGCAGGCAGCCACATAGCACTTTTAAAGAGTAGCCCTAAATCATTGTAGCAATTTACTCAGGAGATGACAAAAGGTGTTAATGGCAATTAGGAGGTCTATGTTAGGGAGGAATAGTCAGTCTTTTTTAAGAAACTGCAGAAATGGGGTTTGTGAAAATCATTTTGCAAAATAATTATTTGTTTTGTTTTTAATTAGAACTCTCACAAGTTAAATAAATAGTAGGAAATTGCTCTACTCTATAAGCATGAATATATTTTGAGTGAATCAGTCATGACCAAATTATAAAAACACATACAGTAGTTTATACTTGGCCATAAAACCAGGGAATCTCTACACAGAAAAATATACTGTATAACCAAAAGGGATTTTTGGCTCCACAGCAAAGCAAACTACACAAACAGAAGATATTGTTTGGAAATAAGGAAGAATCCAACCGGCGAGTGTTGGATATCAGTGGCGTAGCCAGGTTCTGAGTGTAGGGAGAGCAAACATAAAAAAGGCGCCCCCCCTTGGCTCCTCCTCAGGCCACGCCCCCCCTTGGCTCCTCCCGTTTCCCCCCCAGATTAACCCCGGGGCCCGGCTCAGGACTCCTGCGGGCTTCCCGGGGGTGCGGATACCCCCGTCCCCCCGCGGTCCCGGGAGAGTCTCTCCTGCCCAGCCCGCTCTGCAGGTGTCCCCCGCCGGGCTGCACCACCCGGCCCCACCCACGGGGTCCCGTCCCCCTTGCCCCAGGCTCCTGCGCCGCACCAGAGTCTGTCCCCAGCTGATCCCGGATCCGCGCCGCGGGCGGATCCCGATTCCGGCTCGTGAGTCGCTGGCCGAGCCTTGCTCCATGCCGCTGCCGGGCCGGGCTGGGCCCTGACCCTCCTGTCACTGTCCGGGGTAAACACCAGCCCGCTCCCGGCGCTCGGTGCGCTCCATGCGGGGCTCGCCAGCCAGGCGGCCTTAAAGGCGCTGGGCCCTTTCGCCTCCCCCTGCCCGCCGCGATGGGATGGGGGGGCCGCGAGCCACTGCCGGGAGATGCTGCTGCTACCGCATTAGCAAGGGGCAGGGAGCGCTTGGCTGCCCAGCCCTGAGCCGCTGCAGGCAGGAGGTGGCTGCGGCGATGTTGGGGCCGCGCTGAGCGTGGGGCGCGATGGCCGAGGAGCCGGCCCCCTAGCTCCTCCGGCTGCGCCCGCTGCCCCCCCACCCCCATGGCTCCTCCGGCCGTGCTGCCCCCAGCACTGGCCCGGCAGGCGCCGCCTTTGGAAAATGTGCTGAGGGGAAGCGGTTGCTTCCCCTGCACCCCGCTAGCTACGCTACTGTTGGATCCGAGCATTAATTATGAATATAGGTATGCAGCAATGCTTGGACATGAAATTTCGATGCTTCTGGAACCAACACGTTCAACATACAAGTGCTAAATTATTAGGCCTAATCTACACCTAAAACTTAGGTTGACCCAGCTACGTTGCTAAGAGCTGTGAAAAATTTCATGCCCTGAGCACCATAGTTAGGTCAAGCTAACCCCTGGTGTAGACATATGGCTAGGTCAACAGAGGGATTTGTCCATCGACCTGGTTACCACCTCGCTGAGAGGCTGATTGCCTACATTGACAGACAAGCCTCTTCCATTGATGTAGGAAGTGTCTAAGTACTATGGCAGCACAGCTGCAGCACCATAGTGTGACTGTAGTGACCTTAAAGTTGTTACTAAGCCTTTATATTTGAGATTTTAAAAACTTATTCCTTCTTAGATACTTCAGCGCTACGATATGAATTTGTCTTACAGAATTCAGAACATTTTTAAAATGCAGGTTATTTCCTTTTTTTGTTGATTGAGTGTGCAGAGGTAGCATGGGCCAGAGGATTCATTCATGAATCATTGGACTGGGACTCTAGCTGCTACTGTAATACAAATAATAACAACAATACTGCAAAAATGTCCAGTAAAAGGAAAAATTATAATAACAGTATAATGATACTTAGTCTTACATAATGTTTTTTGTTAGTAGATCTCAAAGTCTAAAGTGCTCTAATCCTGTCTGTTTGTGTTTTTAAAAGGCTATCATCACCATCTCTGAATGCATTCACTGTGGTATGAGTGCTTTATTATACTCTTGCCAATCCTGTTTCAAGTCTGATGGTAGTTAATGACCCCTTGTTGTCATTTGGGTGTAAGGACACCAAGGTCACAGGGGGAAAAATGAGCGCAGAAAACATTCCTATAGTGTAGTATGTGATTTGTACATTGAAATATCTCTCTTAATTCTCCCTAAGTTGGAAATACCATGATTTGACAGAAATATAGATCACCTCACTATGCGGTAATGAATTCTTTAGGAATCATAATCAGTCGGAAACTATGCCAAGCAGCAGAGAATTTTGTCTTCAGCCATCGAAAAACGTGCGTTGTAAAGCTTATTGTCTATATTGGCATCTATCAAGCCGCTTGCTAGAAGCAGCCGAGGCAGTAAACAAAGTATGTTGGAGGAAAATGGTCCCCCATGGGGAATAATTTAAAGTGCTGCTTTCAAAAGACATCAAATTACTTTCCACTGGAATACTAGAATTATGAAGTACCTGTGCAAGGGGAGCCGGCTTCATAGATAGCAGCGCTGCTGGATTCACTGAAAATCTCTACAACTAATGCTTGTCTTCACATCTCACAGCTATTGCTCCATATTGACCTACAGTACATTCATACATTTCTTAGCATCAATATGCTTAGATAGCAGAGGTGTGTAGTGCTGAGTGTCCATGCCCACCCATACCTATGTTCCAGGTGTCTAAGAGCTCCACAGGGATATTATTAGTAATCTGGTCCAGCCAGGTTAATCATGGGTGACTATGTGACCACTGCCAGTCTTTGACTGGGTAGTGCCCCCTCCTTACCTCCAGTCCAATTTTCAGAGCTCGATGGGTTGGGACTTTTGTCTCCAAGGCAGGCAAAATGACCAGACAAGGGCCAGCTGGCCAATGATGATGACTTCAGTCCTCTCGAGACCAGTTCTCAATGATACATCCCTATTGCTGATAAAGTCAAACCATCTTATACTCAGTGGTTATCACTGGCAGTGCATATGAAATGGCTCCATGCCTTGGTTAAGCAACATCCACGTTTCAGATCCATATAAGAGGATCAGAAGTATTTAGGTTTGATAAATCTGTTTCACCTTCTTTTGGCTCCAGACCCTATTTAGGTCCTTCTTGGCTGAGGCGGCTAAACCCATTCTCCTTAGGATGTCTGGCTGACTGTGCCCGTTCAATGACTATCAGCCTAGACAGCTGAAGTCATTCACTGTTTTCACCATGTGACCTGACCCACAGCTGTCTTGAATCACAACTTTTGTGCCAACGCTCTGGATTTTTGTTTTTGCCCAAGAAACCCTTAACCCAAGAGCAGCTGCCTTATGCTGGAAGCTTCGCATCTTTGAGATCATTTGTGTCTGGACCAAAGAGGACAACCTAATCCATGTAATCCAGGTCTGTAAAAGAGGTTGAACTGACAGTTATATCGATATTTGTGGAACTATGTTCAAGGAGGCAATTCATTGCGTTGCAGAACAGGGCTGGTGCCAGGACACATCGCTGTTTCAGCCTTGATCTACTGTGAAACCTGTCAGACCTATGGGTCCCCCAACGCACCTCTGCCCCGTAGTCATTATGTAGATCTTGAATTAGCCTCAAGGGGATGTCAGGAACACTGATGCCTCATAAGGCCTTCCACAAGGCAGCTGCATTGACAGAACTGAAGGCTGCCTTTGAGACTACTGTGCTGCTGTCAGAGGCCAGTTAAATTCGCAGTGGATTTCAGATAAAAGATGGAGAGCAAGTATAGTGCCCATTCTAGATCGCCTAGCAGTGAAGCCCAATTGCCCTGGGTGATGGTATTTCATAACGAGAGGCTGGAGCTGGGTGAATAGGACATGTGTGAAGATTGCTCCAGAGACTAGAGAGCAGAGTTATTGGCCTATAGCTACTGCACACAGTGCATGTCCCCTTATAGAGCAGGATTAGGATCCCTTCCTTCCATGCTGCAGGTACCTTCCCAGTAGTCCAGGCTATGGCAAAAAAATGGTATAATGCTACTCTTAGGGGCTCTATGGCATACCTGAGAAGTTCAGGCATTATGCCGTCGGGTCTGGCAGCACACTCCTTTCACAAGTTTCTTTATGGCAGAGCAAATCTTGTCCAACAAAGGTACATCTACGCAAGTTTTGGGGTCAGGTATTGAATCCGCTGCTAATGGATCCAGATGTGGACATGGAGTCACTTCAGAATGGTTAAGTGTAGGCTCATAATATTCTTTCTGTCTTTGCAGGACTTCTGGGGGTTAAGCATGTTTTACCATCAGTCTTGTCTTGTTTAGCAACATGGATCATGTGCAATGGGAAGTGGCAAGGGGCCAAAAAAAAAAAGGCTAGTGTTGTAAAGAGAGGCTTTTATATTTGAGCCACATGCAGTATGCCCATAATAGATTGGCAAATACAGCGTAAATGCTTGTGATATATTGTGGGGATTGCAAACACAGCTCCTTGTTCTCTCACTTTCTTGACTTGACAGTGTCTCTTTTCTTCTTTCCATGGCTGGATATTTCATATGGCCCAAGTGATGAACTGACCTACCTGAAAACAGAATTACTATCCAGTTTTCTCAACAAGAAGCTTTGCATCCTCTAGACCAAACTACTCAAAGGGCTGTACATACGCTCATTTGGAATATATTTTATAAATGGGATGTAGAGGCAGATAGTTGGGCAAATCTTGCCCTAGCTATTGCAAGGAGGCAGAACAGATGCATGGTCTAGTATATCTTCTGCCCCAGGAATCCTGCCAGGATAGGATCCGACAGGCCAGGCTGGAATGGTGTATTGTGGGTGCATTTTGTTGCTTCTCTAAACAGAAGAAACTTCCATGATCACTAACAGGAAAGGACGAGATTGAATCCCTCATGTTACAGTTCATACAGCACTGCACACTTCTAGCTTTAGGAGATGCTCATGATTTAGTCATAGAATCATAGAATATCAGGGTTGGAAGGGACTCAAGAGGTCATCTACTCCAACCCCCTGCTCAAAGCACTAGGTCCACTAAGTGAACTAGACTAAGAGATGGAACATTCTTCATTTTTTCCCTCTTTTGGGCACCAAAAACCTCATGTTCTGCTCTTTGTCAAGGCTGGATCCCCACTTTGAACTTTAGGGTTCAAATGTAGGGGCCTGCATAAAAACTTCTAAGCTTATCTACCAGCTTAGCTTTGGTCCGCTGCCACCATCACAAGAATTCCCTCCCTGGGAAGCCTTGAGAAACCTTTCACCAATTCCCTGGTGAACACAGATCCAAACCCCCTTGGATCTTAAAACAAGGAGAAGTTAACCATCCCCCCTCCTTCCTTCCACCCTCCTTTCACCAACTCCTGGTGAATACA